>NC_135534.1:189872862-190175958 GCF_045843805.1 Urocitellus parryii | reverse complement strand
CTGTACCAGAGAGGATTCAGACAAGTAGGGGAGGTACTGTGATGGAAGGCAGAAGGATCCGAGTGCTCTGAGAAGGGGTGGGTGGTCAGAAGATAGGAGAATCACGTCTAGTGGGGAGGGGAGCGGGGTGTGGACGTCACGAATGCCCCATGAGCTGGGCCATCGAGGATTGGTAATATTGGATTTGGGAAAACAAAGTCGCGCTAACTCTTAGCAGAGAGGGCAAACAGCTCTCCGCTCATGTGTGAGTGAATTCCAGATGAGGGACAAGAGGAGGAAGCACACACAGAGGCACCCAGGATGGGGCCCGTGGTTCCCTTGGTCTGTAGCAGATGGATGGGAAGGGGAATGGGAACACAGACTGGATCTCACCAGGAGGCCAAGTACCTTGATTGGCAGACCTCTGCATTTGGAGTAGCTGTTCCTGGGTAGTGGGAAGCCACTGGGAGCCATTGTGGGTTTTTGAACAGGAAGTGATATGAAAAGTGTGTATAAGGACCCCCCCACACCCACACATCACACACACACACACCCACACACCTTTCCTTAATAACTACCAAACACTAAACTTGAAATGATGGGAATTTCCATGTAAGGAGCCTTTGTGGCTCAGATTCCTGTCCCCTGAGTTCTCTTTGGGACATTTGCCTTCACTGGTGGGTGTTTGTCTTGATGACTCAACTTTCTGGAGTGACTGGTTTTGTAATATCTGACCCCCTGGTGATCTTTCCTCCTTCCTTCCCCGACTGGGTCTCCCAAAGCAGCGCCCATGAAAGCTTGTAGAGACTCGGAGCTCATTTCAGGATCTTCCTGTGAAGTCTCTAGCCTAGGAAATTGTCCAGCGTCCTGTTGAATTGCTAGGCTAAGATGGCTGGGTAGGTAGAGCCAGTAGGTACCCAAGGTCACCTGTAACTTTTTCTGTATGTGTGTGCTGGGGTTTGAACCAGGCCATGCTAGGCATGTGCTCTACCCCTGAGCTACTCCCCAGTCCACCTGCAACTTCGTAAAGGTGGTGGGGTGAATTCCAGGAAATGGATGCCTGATGGAGCCTCCTCTCTTGATGAAGCAAGCCTCCTTCCTTTTCCAGTCCTGGAGAATCTGGTTTTATGTGTGACTGGTTTTTCGATAGTGGACAATATGGAGGAGAAAGCCTGGGGGCTTAGAGCTCACTGAGGCAGTGGTCAGGGTTTCTGGCCTGGCAGTTCTGAGGATGGAATCCATAGTAATGACAGCAGGAGGACTGGATGTGGGTGAGAAAGTGGGAGTGGCACTGGAAGAAGATGACACACTAAAGTTTTGGGACTGGGTGACTTGGATCTGTGGTTCTGTGGGAGGAGAAAAAAGACTGGGAAGAAAGATGATTGTTTTGAACATCCTAAATTTGGGGTGCTAGTATGGATTTTGGACAGATGAAATCAATAGGGAGTCACAACTGGCCAGTAGGTAGGTGCAAGTGCCATGCATAAGCTTGAAGGTCATTTGAAGCCTTGAGGTTGACCAGATTAAGAAGACCCAGGACAGGTTCTTGGGGAAGACCAAGTTTAGATGTGGATGTAAGGAGGGAAGAAGGAGCGGCAGCCAAGGTAGGTCGGGGTAGGTAAGGAGGACAGGACTCGCAGAGTATGGAGGAAACAAGAGCCGGGGAAGCCAGGGGCTGCAGACTCAGGAAGGACTTTGGATTTGAGAGTCTGGCCAGCAGCAACCCAGAGCTAGCAGAGCAGAGGGGGTGAGAACCAGATGCAGAGGCACTAGAGTGAGGACAGAGACTGCGGCTACAGGGCACTCTTCAAAAAAGGAAAAGGAGGGCACCATCTGTTTGGGCTGGCCAGGTCAGAGTGGAGTAAAGCCAACTTAAGCATATTTTACACAGAGGAATTATTCAGTAGAGAGGGAGAGAAGTTGAAAATGCAGAAATCAATGAGATATTTAATGGAGCCCAAGGAAAGCTGGACTCTAAGTAGGAGAGGTTTCTCTCTGGAAGGGGAAGGAAGGAGGAGGAGAATGGAAGAGAACTGCTGTTTCCTTCTCCTGAAACCATCTCCTCAGTGCTATTCATATTTCAAAACCAGCCCAGTTGTCCTGGCTTCCGGGAGGCCCATCAGAGTTACCCACTTCTCTCTGCCACAGCAGAGATCCCGTGCCAGGCCATGGGACCTTGATCAGGCTAAGAGCCTCGGGGGTCGGGCTTGTGGCTTGAGCTGGGAATGTGACTGGAAATAAAGATCACTCCAAGGAGTTCTCGTTCTCATGCCAAGAAAGCCTCTTCGCGCAAAAGCTATTGATTGGGCGCTTGCTGTAGACGGGAGTCAGCCAGGACACTTGCTTTTGGCAAAGTCTCAAAAGCAGGCAAGGGGGCGGAGAGTTTAAGAGACTTGAGGGAGGGCAGCAGGTGTGTCCAGCCTGGGGCGGCTGGAGGCTGCTGACTAGCAGCAGATATCCTGTGTGACTGTGAGGGGGACTTATTTGGCTTTCTCTGGTTGGTCCTAAATTAGAAATGGGGGCAAAGATTACGGAAGCTGGCTATTATTGAGTAAGTCCATTTCGGGCGATTGCAACAGAGGTTGAGGTTTGAGTTCCTGGAGGGATGGCTGCCGTGGGGGCCTGAGTTCTATTTTTATGTATGTCTGGCCATGGTCCACTTGTCTGTTCAGTCCCTCACATGAGCTGAATTACATTTAATTGGTATGGAGGATGTTTGGGGGATGGGGCTAGGCTGTGAGGAGGAAAGTTCCAGAAACATAGTTGGGAAAGCAGTAGGGTGTTGGTGGTTGGGTGGGGTTCCAGGCCCCAGAGGAATCCAGAGGTTAGGAATGGGTGAGGAGGGGTGGAACCAGTCTGTCCTGTTTCTTAACCTTTCTCTGGCATTGCTCTGAGTCTGGGAGTGGCTCTGGGACTTGTTGGGTCAGGCCTGGCTGGGGTTGGGGAAGGCCAGAGAGAGGACAGACAGGCAGAGGCCTTGAGGAGCATGGGGGAGCAAAGGTAGACAGGGTCAGGGAAGTTGTCCTCTCTGTCTGAGGTGCCCCCTGTCTTCACTAATCATTCTTTCACTGGCTTGGTCTTCGCTCCTTCTCCGTGAATTACAGCAGCATATTTATTCCTCAGAGTGGAGATGAGGGCACAGGAGGACAAATGGAGAGAGTGAATGGTGTTGGAGTGACTCAAAGTTGCTTTAAATAAGGGAGCAAGATCAGAATTGATGAAATTCCCTACTGTGGCCCGTGTTCCACCTTCAGGGACCTGGCCCTGGGCACATCTTCACCTTCTTCTTCAAATCTAAAACTGAGCTCCTTAGTGTCTGTGTGTCTGCAGCTCAAGGTAGCAGAGTCCTCTGTTGGACTCAGCCCTGCAGAGGGGAAAGGGAAATGAGAAGCAGGGATTTTTTTTTTTTTTTTAAGTGCACAGGGCTGGGGCTGTAGCTCAGGGGTGGAGCTTGCCTAGCAGGTGTGAGGCACTGGGTTCAATCCTTAGCACTGCATAAAAATAAATAAATAAAATAATGAAAAAAAGAAAGAAAAAAGGTGCACAGCTGGCTTAAGAATGTCAGGAGTGAAGCAGTGTGGGAGAAGTGGGTGACCGCAGGTCATGAACCTTGGGGTAGGGCCTGAAGTAATGGTTACAAGTCTAGTAAGTGGCAAGGTTACATGTCTAGTAAGTTAACTCAAGACTCAGAGTTGAGATTGGGGCACTCTGGTGGGTTGGTTTCTGGTCTGGAGGCCCGGTGTGGGGCCCACTGCTGGTTGATCTTGGTGACAAATGGAAGCTGCAGGTTCTGAAAACCACTGTACTCCAGGAAAGGTTAAGGGTTCTAGCAGGGTGGTGTCAGTCCTGGGCCTGGTCAGGTGGGGGCATATGTGATGGTTGAATTGCTCTGTGGTGACATTGCTTGAGGGAGTAGCGCTGCCCTCCGTCTTGCAGGGCGTGTTAAAGCAGAGGCTACATTTTGTTTCTGTTTCTGTTTCTTTCTTTCTTTCTTTTTCCTGTCAAGGATGTTGGAGAGGAGACAATATAAGTGTTCTCAGGTTCCTTCCATCTCTGGAATTTAGTGCACTTTCTTAAGAGCAATGCAATGTTATGCAATGTCACAGAAGACTTGGGAATGGCCTTTCTTCTTGAGTTTTGGGCCCCTTTGGCTTTCCTCTGAGGTTATTAGGTGGTCCTACCTGTGTCCACAAGTTTGAGAGACAGAATCTCAGGCAGGTGGTGCAGTGGGTTGGTTTGGGCTCGCTGTGAATGACTGGGGGTTAGATGAGGACAGATATAAGTTCAGGCACTCCCATTGTGCTTTTACACACCCTTCTTCCCTTGAGTGTGAGCAGCATCTCTTCATCTTACTGTTAAAGTCCATCAGCTGATATCTCATAAGTGCAGTTAAATGCTTGCTTGCGTATTGAGGCAAAGAGGGAGGCGGCAGCCCCAGCCCATCCTGAGATACAGGTTTTCTTGATTGCTGTGCAGAGGAGGGACAGGTGAGCAGGCTGAGAGGATGACAAAGCTGACCTTTAAATTGTGAGCCAGGTATTACCCAGGAGGCTGGGAGGATGTGGGGAAGGCAGGGAGTGATTATGTAAATTAGAATATTATGATTTCTATAATCAATGCTAGGGAATAGGTAGGCCTTTGTCCAAGCAAAGATATTGCATTGGATTTCTATGTCAAGAGTATCCATTGTGCTTCCATTAGCATAATTGGGAGCTGAGTAGCTAACATGGGAGTTAATACCTTCACTAACAGGGTTGTTGAGTTGAGTGGTGGTGTAACTATGCATAACATATTCTAATTGCCTTGTGTGTATTAACTCATTTACTCTTTAATTCTCACAGAAACTGTATGAAGTAGGTTTGGTATTTTTCGCATTTCACAGACTTACAGGAAACTGAAGCACGGAGATAGTCAAGGTTACATGTCTAGTAAGTGGCAAGATGATAACTCCCATTTTCCTTGCCACTTTGCCACATACCAAGCTCTGCATCTTTTTTTTTTTTAAATTGGTAATGGATATTTATTTTGATTTATTTATATGTGGTGCTGAGAATTGAACCCAGTGCTTCACACTTGCTAGGCAAGCACCCTTCCACTGAGCCACCACCCCAGCTCCCAAGTCCTGCATCTTGTATGACTGTTTCTAGCAAAAATAACAGTCTATGGAAACAGGCATATGATTCATATAATTTGCATAGTGCTTTAGAAGTTTTTTCAGTGTTTCTATTTCTCATTTAATCTTTTGTGTGTGTGTGTGTGTGTGTGTGTGTTTGTGTGTGTGTATATGTGTGTGTGGTGCTGGGGATTGAACCCAGGGCCTTGTCCATGCGAGGCAAGAACCCTACCACCTGAGCTATATCCCCAGCCTTATTTCTCATTTAATTTTGACAACACCATTTCCTTCTTGAGGATTAAAGCTGGAGGGCTGACATTTACCTAAGATCACATAACTGGGGAGCAAGAGAGACAACTCTAGTCTTGGTGAGACCTCTAAACCCCTCTCAGCCTTTCATCATTGGATGTGAATTGGGCTTGGCTGGCTTGGTCTCCGCAGAACGGAAAGTGGGAGGGAACCTGGGGTGGTAGCGTAGCAGGAGGATAAGGTGGTAGTTACAGAAAGTACTTGTCAGGCTTTTCTTCCTTTGAGATTTTGGAATCTCTTAACTTTCCTGTTTCTCTGCCAGGAATTCTAGGTGTCCCTGGGGGACCCCACCCTTCAGTTATATGGGGCCACCTTTCTGCTCTCAGGTACTGAGTCTGCTGATGACAGAGCTGACGTCATCTTTTTATTTTTTGCAGTCCTGGGGATTGACCCAGGGTCTTACACGTGCCCGGCAAGTCTTCTACCACTGAACTACACCCCACAATCCTTTCTATTTCATTTCCAGATAGGGTCTTACTAAGTTGCCCAGGCTGGCCTTGAACTTGTGATCATCTTGCCTCAACCTCCCAATAGCTGGGATCACAGGCATGTGCCACCACACTCAGCTAAAGTTGAGTTTGGCGTGGATGCAGTTACCCGACGTAGCCCTCCTGCAGGCTGTAGCAGAGGCCTGGTGATCTTTCTGTTGGCCTGGAGAATCCCCTTCCCATGGCTTGTTCTCCCTGTCACATTGTTCCTGTAGCTACATAGTGTGTCAGTCTAGACTGGTGGAAGACTTCTCTCATTATTGCCTCCCCCTAGCCTTCTAGAATTCTGGCTGATGTCGTTGAGGTTGAGCTAGACTTACAGCTACTCATGGTGTGGTCCACCTGGGAGCTTCTTGGAAGGGCAGAGTCTCAGGCCCTGCCTACACCCACCAAATCGGAGTCTCTGTGAATTATGTTTTTTTTTTTTTTATAATATGTTTTAGTTGTTGATGAACCTTTATTTTATTCATTTATTTATACGTGGTGCTGAGGGTGGAACCCAGGGCCTCACACGTGCTAGGTGAGTGCTCTACCGCTGAGCCACAACCCCAGTCCCTGAATTCTGTATTTTTAACAAGCCTCTCTTTTCAGGGTGACTGGCCATCTTGGTTTGTACCCAGACGAGGAGTTCCTAGGACACAGGACTTAGTATTAAAATGGGATGAATTGGTCACTCTTATCTCCTGGTGATTCTTAACTGGGCTTGGAGGTGTTGAACAAGGAACTCTGATGTGTGGTCACAAGCAGTCCCCACAGTCTGTCCTTGGGTGGGAGTTGTGCTCCCTTCCTCTTTATTCAGTATAAAGTTTCTTTCTTCAGGAGACCATTTGGTCTCTCAAATCACCAGAATTCAGAGGACTATTCTACAAGGCCTTGCAAACTAGGGTCCTCCTGGCTGGATAATTATCTTCAACTCCATCCCCACCCCAGCACTTTCTGTTCTACAGGTGGTCTGAGCAGCCTTCCGTTGTCTCGTCCTTTGTGTTGCTGTGGGGAACAAACATTTATTGAGCTTCATTCTGCACTGTCAAATGGATACTCGAAATTGTGTTTATCCATTCACATATTTTCTATCCTGATTGAGGTAACTGTTTCATGGTTGTATACATTGTCAAACTCATTGAACTGTACACTTAAGCCAGGGTCCCTTTTCTTGTACGTGTATAATGTACCAATAAAGTCATTTTAAAATGTAACTTTCTGTATCTTTTTATCATTGTGGTAAAACAGACAGACAGTGGTACCATTTACCATCTCAGAGGGTGCAACCGAGGGGCATCAAGTACATTCACTTTGTCGTGAAGCTGCCACCACCATCCATCCCTAGAACTTTTTCATCATACCAAACTGAAACTCCACACCCAAGATTTGAGATTTTTAATAGGATTGCATTCTATCTACCCATTAAATTGGAGTGAATATTCATCATTGTGTGGTTGAGCACAACTGAGGATTTTGACTTGACCCAGTATATTATTAGTCTGTTTCAGTTGCTATTATGAAATACCTGAAGTGAGATACTTAGTTAAGAAGGGAAAGAAAGAAGGAAAGAAAAAACAAGGAAGAAGGTTTATTTAATCTACAGTTTTAGAGGCCAGAAGGCTAAGAATGGGTGGCCCCTTTGGTTTTCCTCCAGTGAGGGCCTGATGGGAGCTGCATCATGGTGTAAGCACTACTTGAGGGAGAGATCACTTGGCAAGACAGGAAACCACAGGGTGGAGTCGGCCTGACTTGCTCTTTTTAACTCCCTTCTCTTGTGGAAAGTCAATGGGGTATCATGAGAACTAATTAATCCCTTGGGAGGGTGATGTTCCAAATGACCCAATTATTTCCCACGATGCCCAACCTGTCAGAGGTTCCATGGCCTCTCCCATTGCCACACTGGGGACCGGGCTTCCAACACAGGAACCCCTGGAGGACAACCTTAGACAGTATCCAAACCATAGCACCCAAGAACCATTATTTAAAAAGAATTTCCAAAATTTTGGTTGTATACAAATTGATAGTGTCTATGACTTTTATATATTTTATTTCCCCTTCTTTCTTTTTGATTTTTTTCCATGTCATCAGATGGGTAATGTGCTAATGTGTCAAGGTTTCTCCCCTTCTTTTAAAGTATAAAGACAAGGGGCTGGTGATATAGCTCAGCTGGTAGAGTGCTTGCCTTGCATGCCCAAGGCCCTAGGTTTGATCTCTGTTCACTAAAAAAAAAAAAAAAAAAAAAAAAAAAGTCAAAGCTAAAATATAAAGACACATTAAACTAGAATTTTCTGGAGTATATAAGTTTTATAGCAAGTATTAAACATTTCATTTTTGGATATCTCCTCTATCCTGAAAGTGATTTGAGAGAATGTTTTCCAAATATTTTGTTTAGGGGATACTGGAATTATGTTTTGTAGCTTTATTATTTACTATTCTGTGGCGGGAAGATAATATCTTTACATTTTTTTTTTTACTTTTTGGAAATTAGTTGCATTTTCTTCCTGGTCTGAGATATATTTTGTAAATATTCCATGGTTAATTTGGTATTAGTAATGATTAATTTGTTATTAGTTAGTAATGATTAATTTGTTTTATTTTTATATTATCATTCATTAAAAAAAGAAGAAGAAAAACAGGACACAGAATATTTAGAAATCTCCTAGTGTCTGTTGCTTTGTGCCTGGAGCAGCCTGAGGGCTGGCCTGTATTGCCTGGTTAATAATGGGGCCAAGACGCAGATAAAATTCCATGCTGGAATCTTCCTTAACTGGGCCACTTCTGAAATTACAGAGACACTGAGCTGAAACAGTATCCCCCATGGCCTCAGGTGGAAATTCTTGTTTGATCTTGGGCCATATATCACCATCTGGTAAATCTGGATGTTTTAGGAGTTTTAGCCTCAAACATTTCTGCTGTTTATCTAAGTAATTGGGGTGTGGTTATCCTGTGGGGAAATGGCTGTTATCTCCCTGACATCTTAAACACATTCCTTTTTTTGCCCCTAAAAGGAAAATGGATAGAGTAACAGGCAGCTGTGTTCCTCTCCCCTCGGTTTACTTTTTGAGTTGTAGCAAGTTGGATTTCAGATCCCTTTAGCCAGCCAGTCAATAAAAATACAGTGAGTGTCTATGCTGGGCCATAATAAGGTTTGGACAAAGGTCATAATTGCTGTCTTTGAGCGGCTCATATAAAACCAAACTGGGAAGACAGAGCTGGGATCAGGTATGACAAGAAATTAACACGATTGATTTGGGAATGTGCAGGTGTTAGGTCAGCACAGAGGACGAGACACTCCCTTTTTCTTACAAATGGAGGGATGGGGGAGACTGAGACAGAATGAGATCCTCAGGCGGGGTCTTGAAATTGGAGTAGGTGCCAGCTAGGTGTACAGGGAGGTAGGCATTCTAGGTGAAGGATTGTCAGGACCGTGGCATGGAGATCGGACAGTAGATGGTCTGTTAGGAAAGATTGGCCTCTTCTGCCCACACAGTACCACATGTTTGGGATTTGTGAACCATGGAGGCAGGAAATGTCTGTCAGGAGTTAGGTGAATGAGAGTGGTGATTGACACATGGAGGAATCTGCCCTGTATTCGTGGGCAATAAGTCGCCCTTGAAGGTCTTTAAAGATGAGATTAGATCTATCCTATTTATTTTGGAATTCAATCCTTGGTTCCCGCCAGGTGCAGTGGCTCACGCCTTTATTCCTAGAGATTTGGGAGACTGAGGCAGGAGGATTGCAAGTTTGAAACCAACCTAAGCAATTTAGGGAGAATCTAAGCAACTTATGGAGACCCTGTCTCAAAATAATAATAATAATAATAGACTGGGATGTAGTTCAGTAGTAAAGCTCCGCTGTGTTCAATCCCCAGTACCAGAGGGGGAGAGAGAGAGAGAAAATTGACTATCTTAAAATATATTAACTAAATGTATCCCACCTTGACCTTTCCTTTTTTTGAAATATACAAATTATGATTCAGGTATTGATGTCTGTGCCACTTGCCACGAACATGCTACTTGCCAGCAAAGAGAAGGGAAGAAGATCTGCATTTGTAACTATGGCTTTGCGGGCAATGGGATGACTACCTGTGTTGGTAAGTTCTGACTGGTGGGTTAGATTGAACCATTGAATCAAGAAATAGGATTCTCTAGTGTAAAAGAGTTGGTGTCCTTGGGGGGAAAACATTTTGTTCACATGATTTTGTGATGTGAAATTTTATCTACTATAATAGATCTTTGTTTTAGTGTTTGATCTAGCCTTTTTCTCATGTTTTCCAGGAAGTATCCCTTCTGTTAGAGGTCATTGAACTTGACTCTGGAAACTTGACTCTTGACTCTCAGACCTAACTGAAATTTGAGATCTGTTTTAAGTTTTGAGTTAATTTAACAACTCAAGTGAATATTGCATTTCTAGATTTCTGTGTTTTTAAAAAATATATAAATATTTATATAAATACCATGGGGAAAAACAAATCATAATTTCCTATTGGATTTTTTGGTTAATTAGCAAAATAGTTAACTTGATTTTAGTCTTATGTCTACCAAAATCCATCCTCTGAAATTTTTGTAGGTGTGACCCTTTGGGGAACTTGGATGACTTGAATACAAAGTCCTTCAGGTTGGAAGCATCTGAGATTATTTTTTTGCCTTGTGGCTTCCATAAGAAGCCACAACAGATGGACAATATCCAGATTTAAGTCCAATTCAGAGAGAGAGAGAGTTTCACAACAGTATTGTAATAGTAAATGTGACAATAATCACCTAGTTTCCTCTCTGCAACCTGTCACATGCAGTAAAAATATTGATAATTTTGCCATGCAATTGTAGATAGGCAATGTATTCAGCCTTGTGATATCTTTGTATGTGTGTGTGTGTGTGTGTGTGTGTGTGTTTCCTTTTTAAAGAAAAATAACAATCAGTCCTGCATTGAAAAAAGTCATATTTCATAAGCTGTGGTGCTATGCTGCTGGTCTCAGCTATTGGGAAGGCTGAAAGGAGCTGTCAGTTACCCATCATCACCCTCCTGCACCCTGAAGTTGCATCTTCTTTGACCCTTGCTTTTTAGGGTTCTACCCATGCAAGGTGTGGCTGCTTGGCAGTCTGGGGCTCCTGAGGGAATTTATCCTACTAACCTTCTTCACTCTGCAGACCCCTTGCTAGCAGAGACATGCAAAAATCAGAAATTTTTGTACTTGGAGCTGAGGAGCATGGATGAGCTTTCCTGCCCCTTCTCTAGATGAATTCCCTCTCTTAAGGAGGCTGGCTGTACTCTCAATGTCCCTTTACTTTTAAACAATAGACACTTCTCTTAAAGGAAGGAGGGGGCCTCATTAATGTATTCCCTAACACTGAATGCTGCACATCACAGTACTTGGTCAGCAGTTATAGGTGAGGTTATACATGTGTCAAAAGCTCTATACCATGGTATTTAGCCAAGGGATTTCAGAATTCTGGAATCCTTTACCAATCCAGTGTCACCGAAACAGTGACACAGGACAAGAATCTCCTGTTTTATGAACAGCTGGACTTTTATCTGAAAGCACTGTGTACCTTTTTGATCCTTGGGCCAAACATCTCTAATTTTACTACCCCTAGTTTCACCTGTTAATTGTGTTCCAGATTTCATTAAATTTTAAAATGGTAACACAAGAAAAAGTTAAAGAACCCAGATCTCTTGGAGGGCATTTTTGAGTTAGTAAGAATTGAGTGCAAGTTGTGAGAGATTATGAAACAGATTCAAGAGAACCCATAGTGAAATCAAACACTAAAGAACAAAAAGCCAAACTACTAGTTTATGTTCAAGTTGATGAGCTCCCCCCTCCAAACAAACAAACAAATGAAAACCTAGCTGGACGGAACAGCTCTAAAAGGAACACAAGAAATTGGTTCCAGGAGTTCGCTTTGAAAATAGAGGCTGGAGCAGAGTTGGCAAACTATGGCCCACAAGCCACATCTGACCTGTTGCTTGTTTTTGTAAATAGAATTTTATTGGAACACAGCATTGCTTATTAGTTTATCTATTTTTTATATCTGCTTCGGAGCTCTACAAGCATGGGTGAGTAGATGTAATAGAGATTGCGATAAAGTTTGCTGACCCCTGGGCGAGAGGACAGAGGTGGGATGGAGATTTACTTTCATTTTATTCTTTCAATTTTAAATTGTTTAATGAAAAACTCACAGGGCAGGCATCTGCGACCTCACAGGCATCCACATTCCAGCCCCTCCTCACTGACGTTACTCACAGTCCCTCTTAGTATGAGCTGTTCCTGACATAATCTTAGCCCTGTTCCGGGATGAGGTTTCAGTGCTGATACCATTGTGTTTCCTGACAGCTCAGATGTTAAAAAATTTCCACTTCAATCATTGGATATAATATTTTTCTCCTGTGGCTTTCATGAAAAACCAAGAGAATGGCTGAGCTGAAAAAAAATGGGATTCTGCTGGGTTTGTTTCCCCAAGCTGATGACATAACGACACCAACAGCGATAATCTTGTTGTTATTATCATGCTGAGAGTTGAACCCCGCATGCTAAGCACATGTGCATGCTAATCACATGCTCTACCCCTTACTACATCTTCAGCCCTTGATTTGATTTGATTTTTTTAAGTATGAAAAAGTTTCAAAAGAGTCCCCTTCTCCCAATCTTCTTATAAGATGGATGCCCAGTTGGGCTTTGGGGTTTCTCTGCTGGTTTTTGGATACACCTGCCTCACCACCAAGAGAGTCCTGGGTCCTCTGCTCCGGGAAGCATATGAAAGGAGAAGAGGTGTGAAACAGATCAGTGAGCCTTGTCACAGCACAGCTACCCCCGGGTTTGTAGAGAGACAGTCTGGGCTACTGAACGCTGTGTGGACGGTGGCCTTTCTGTGTGTTGTTTCCATGTATCAACAGATAAAGATGAGTGCCAGTTTGGAGCCCCGGTGGTCTGTGGGAAACACACGTCTTGCTATAACACCCTGGGAGGCTTCTACTGCGTTTGTCTGGAAGGCTATCGAGCCACCAACAACAACGAGACCTTCATTCCCAATGATGGCACCTTCTGCACAGGTACTCAGGGGGCTGCGCTGTTGGCCACCTGGTGAGGCAGAACAGCATGTGGGCTGTGGAGGGGCCGAGGACCATCCCAGACTCAGTGTGACTTAAGGGAGGGATTGTCCTTTATGAGTAACGATGGACTAAGTGTTAGTGATTATGAGAGAATCAATGTTAATTTTGTGAGGTGGGTTAATGGTGTGGGGGTAGATAGGATAATAAAATTCTTATTTAGGGAGATGCATGCTGAAGTGTCCAGTGATGTTATTATGAAGTATGTAGTGTTATGATGCCTGTAAGATACTTTAAGTTGCAGAATCTGGAAAATCTCCTGAATTTTTGATGGTGACAGGTGGTCTGTGGGAGTTATTGTCATATTATTTTTCTGGTTCTGTGTGTTGGAACACTTTTCTCATGAACCCTGAGGGGGGACCCTCTGAGAGCTGTGCCAGCTGCAAATTCTTATAACTACAAATGGGGTGTCCTTGGGGTGGCTCTGGCACTCACCGGCTCTGAGCGTACCATCTGCTAAGGACATGGGGATGGACTGAGCTGTGAGTTCACAGCGGGTCAGAACATTGTCCCTGTGAGGTGGGCTGGCCTGCTGTAGGAACAAGCTGAGAGCGAGAGGTGTGCAACTTTTGGAATCACAATAGCTTTATTGGTCAAATTTTTGGCCATCTGTTGGTTGCAATGTAAAGGTGAAAAAAAAAAAAACTCCAAAAAGTTCAGTAGCTCTTCTATTGTCTGATCTCTATTCACAGCATGTTATAATAATATAGCTCTTTAGCTTTCTTTTAAAATTTTTATTAAAACAAAGAAAACCCACCTATATTCCAATTCATGAATAAAAATATTTGTGCCTGGTCCTGGGATATAGTAAAATACCAGAAAGACACAGATCCTAAGTTAAGGAACATATAGTTCATGAGGGGAGGTACATATTAAATAAAGAAGCGCTGGGAAATAAGTTTGCATTGTACTTGACGAGTATTAATTTATTTTCATCATTTTGCTGTCTTTTTATTTCATATGTGGCATGTACCATGCATTATTTTCAGCTCACTGATGAATAAGCTGTGAAGAAAGAATGTTACTGTCATTCAGGCATCAGGAAGTGACAGGGAACACAGCTGGTGCAGGGGACATCTTGATTTTTCACTTGCCCCAGGGTCCACATTAAGCTGCTTCTCCCTGACCCTCTGTGAACACGCCCCATGATGAGGACACATCGCTCAGGGACCGCCAGCCTCTTGTCATGCAGCTCCTAGGTTTGGGCGGAACTCTTCCAGTTTCTTGCAACATGAATTCAACCTTCTCATGGTTCTGGAGGCTGGGAAGTCCAAAATCAAGGCAAATTTTGTGTCTGATGAGGATCTCCTTCCTAGATGAGAATCTTTTCGTTGTGTTCCCTGGCTCTCTGACTTTCTAAGAAAATCTTTGAATGGCCTTGAGAAGGAGAGGCAGAAAAGTACTCCTGGTCCTGAGATGGATCGCAAAGACTTTGTGACTGCTGAAAAGCTCCGAGTTACTTCAAGGTTTTCAGGGAAAAGAAAGGCGGGGGGGCATGCTTTGATTCCCTCCTGCCAGCTTCTGATGCTCTGCTCCATTCTCCCTCTTGACCTGCACCAAGGCGAAACCCTCAGAGGATCTGGCTGATTTATGAATGAATGCATTCTGAGTAAACGTATTATAATATCCTCTTGGTTTCAGATAGCAAATTACCAGCTACATGGTTGCAGAAGTCCAGTGTTGACAGATTAAATTAGGCACGTTAACAAGAAAAGATAGTGATTAATGGAAACCTTATAAGATGACGCTCTAGGATTCAGTTCACTCATCCCACGTTTCTCATGCACTTCTTCCCTGACTCGGCTGGGCCAGTGAGAGGTGACAGGCAGACAGCTAATTTTACCCTCATAGGTGTTAGTCACAGGAAAGCAAAGGTGATGACTGGAATCCAGGGGGGACACTTATCTTGGCAACGAGGAAGGGAAATGTTCTGGAGGATGTGACACCTGAAATTGTGTTTTCAAGGCTATGGGAGTTTGCTGGGAAAACCTTTTATAACTGTTTATTTATTAGTATCGTTCCAAGGGCTTTAGTCAACTTTTGAAAGTTAGGAAGAAGGAAGAGGAAGAAGAGGAGGGAGAAGAGGACTTGGGGGAAGGGGAGTGAGAAGGAAAGAGAGAGGAGCAGGAAGAAGAAAATATTTTTTTTTTGCAAAGGTCCAATAGGTGTCAGCCAAAAGAACGAATCCTGATCCAGGATCTGCTGCTATTTGTTCTACTTTTTGCAATTATTTAGTGATCTTCCCCTTTAGGGAAATTGGGATATACTTCACATTCCACAAAATTCACCCTTTTTTTCTTTTTTTTTTTTTAGAGAGAATTTTTAATATTTATTTTTTAGTTATGGGCGGGCACAACATCTTTCTTTGTATGTGGTGCTGAGGATCGAACCCGGGCCGCACGCATGCCAGGCGAGCGCGCTACCGCTTGAGCCACACCCCCAGCCCCAATTCACCCTTTTTAAAAAAAATATTTATTTTTTAGTTGTAGTTGGACATAATACCTTTATTTGTTTTTATGTGGTGCTGAGGACCGAACCTAGGGCCTCCCGCTTGCTAGACAAGCGCTCTACCACTAAGCCACAACACCAGCCCCAAATTCACCCTTTTGAAGTATACAATTCAGTGGTTTTGAGTTATGCTACCATCACTACTATTTCATTCTAGGTGTTTTCATCATCCCAAAATGAAACCCCGTAATCGTTGGCACTCATTCCCATGGCCTTTCTGGTGGAGGCCTCTGGTTAGCCCTTTATAAATCTGATGGGTGACTTTCTTGTTGGTACTGAGTTTCTTTCAAAATCACATTTGCCAGGGAAACATTAGTGGAGCTTAGCAAATTTGGGGGGTAATTAGCCATTATCTGGTGTTTGCCTGGTTCCTAGATTCTGAAGAATCCTGCTGCCAGATGTTTGTTGTGATTCATAGAGTGACAGTCAAGCTTAAGAGCTGGTTGCGGGTAGACCTCCTGGGAAGCCACCAAAAATAGACAAGGAATGAGTTGCAGGGGTTCTAGTAGGAGATAATTCCAGCCAGTTCTGGAGAACCGGAAGATGTTCTGGCTCCAGAACTGAATGCCTCCTGGGAATCATGGAGCTTTGTCATGAGGCACAGGAAGAAGCTCTGTGGCAATTCTGTGTGAGGGTGGTGTGCTGGGGTGGGCTAGAGAAAGGAGACTGACTGACGACTGGCGAGGCCTAAGGCAGTCACCTCCCTACCAATAGGACTCTGGGGAGGCCAGGCTCTACAGCAAAACCTGCAAACTACAAACTAGCTTCTATGTGCCACTGAATTCTCCAGATTCTGCGGATGCGTCCCAACCTGATGGCAGCAGCAACCTTCTTTTTCTTTTTCTTTTTTGGTACCAGGGATTGAACTCAGGGGCGCTGGATCACTGAGCCGCATCCCCAGCCCTATTTTGTATTTTATTTAGAGTTGCTTAGTGCCTTGATTTTGCTAAGGCTGGCTTTGAACTCATGATCCTCTTGCTTCAGCCTCCCGAGCTGCTGGGATTACAGGAGCAACCTTCTTTTTCATAAGTTCATCTCTTGGGGCATGAGGGCCTGATGCCATTGCTGCTGGTGAAATGTAGCAGTACTAAGCCCTGGCTAAGAAAGGGGGGTAAAGGCAGGAAAAGAATTTAGGGAACACATGTTTGCCATTCATCAGTTCCCGGAACCTCCTGTCCAAGCCTGGATCCTGTAGGTTTGCCTGTGGTGAGGTCATTCCTAGACATTAGTCCTACCCCCTCGGAGATGAGGCTAGAGATCCCAGGGCAGGAGGCTTGTTCCCCACGTGAGCCATCTCCTCAAGCTTTTCAGCTCTTGCCATTGTGGGTTCTGGAGCAGCCTGATGTGGCCTCAGACACAAACATGCAGGCCCCTGAGGCTCTGAGACTCTGCTTGCTCTCTTTGGGGAACTGCCCAGTTAACTTGTAGCTTTCTTGAGGTTTCTCCCAGTGATTTATCCAAATGGAACTTCCCTCCCACTCCTTTGTTTAGCTGGATCTTCTCCACCCCTCCCCTCTTATTCTCCTCCCCCTTCCCCTGATCTTTTTCTTCTTCCTCTTCTTGCTACTAGAGGTTGAACTCAGAGTTGCTTTGCCATTGAGCCATATCCCCAGCCCTTTTTATTTGTTGAAGTAGGGTCTCACTAAATTGCTTAGGGCCTTGCTAAGTTGTCGAGCCTTGCGATCCTCCTGCCTCAGCCTCCCAAGTCTCTGGGATTACAGGAGTGCACTTTTGCACCTGGCTTTTTGGATTTTATTCTTAAAGAGTTGTGTTCTGTTTCTCTGGAAGAAGGAGGAAGCAAGGAAATATAAATTCAAGGGCAAGTACATTCCCTGGAGTGTGTTGCTTTCACCTGTCCAGAGCTGTGTGGCTCCTTGACGTCTCCCTAGAGTCTTGCTGACTCTGCTTTAGACATGGGGCCGTGATACTGCTCCAGCTCCCAGGAAGGAAAGAGAGGCCAAAGATTCTGGATCAAAGGAGGTTGAAGCAAAATTCCATCCTCTAAGTACCAGAGGTCCAGACCAAGACACCACTGCTCCTCTTTGGAGTGAGCAGGAAATGCCTGAGCGCTGGCTCCAGGTTAACGTCTCCCACATCTGACTCTTGCCTTCTGTTACTTGCTCAAGCTTCAGGATATCAATTTTCTGGGTTCCTTTCCAAGTCTCTCTTGAATATGGTGAAATATGTTCACAGGGTTCTTTTCTAAGACTCCATTGGTTGTAAGGACTCAGATTTTTCCTCCAACCATCTACAAAACCCATTTTCCTAAACAAATGATGAATATGGAGAAAACTGAAGAAGATATTCAGCTTTTTCATGACCCCTGCATCTCTAAGCAGCCCCTCCCCTTACTTGACCTTATTTCTTCGGATGTTTCACCGGCTGGAGTATTTTCTCAAAATTATTTTCAGAAAAGAAATGTCAGTCAGTGGTATAATTCTCGAGATCATTCATGTTCTAAAATGTCATTTCTTTTCTTAAATAGAGCATGATGTTTCGTTCCCCTTTCCTTAGAACTATAAATACTACTCCACTGCCATGCAGCATTTAGTGTTTCAGACAAGAAGTCCTAGGTCAGAATGGGTCTCCTCTTCATAGGTTACCATTCCTTTTTCTCAGAAGGTATATTCTTCTCTTATTCTGTGAGGTTTGGAACGGCTGTAATTTTTTTTTTTTTAATTTATTTTTGCAATGATGGGGATTGTACCTGGGGCCTCACATGTGCCAGGCAAGTGTTCTAGCACTGGGCTACACCACAGCCCCTTCATTTTAAGTAACAGCTTCATTGAGATATAATTTGCATGCCCTAAAATATACCCATTTAAAATGAAAGTGAACAATTCAGTGGTGGTTAATATATTCACAGAATTACACAACCATTACCACCTATTTTAGATTTTTGTCTCCCCCAAATGAAACCCCATGCCCCTTGTCTCTCTGCTTCCCACTTCCTGCTGACCTAGACAATCACAGCTTCACTTTCTGTCTCTATAGCTTTGCATGTTCTGGAAACTTCCTGTGAACTGGATCAGGCAGTATGTGGCCTGCGAGTTAGAGTGAGGTGTTGAAGTGGTTCGTATATTTCTATCAAAGACTACCTTCCCTAGCTGCCACATCTTTGTCTTTTCTACCTCATGGTGGGGAAAAGAGGAGGGTAGGAATCCTGCACTTGGGGTATGGAAAAATTAGGGGTGGTCCCAAGGGATCCCAATCCTGGAGGTAGGGGTGAGAGCCCCAAAGGGAGGCAGCAGGTGTGGTCAGCCCGTAGCCTGCTGGCCACGCTCAAGTTTTATTTTTCAGCTAATGCCTTATATCATCCTCAGGAGAATGACATGCCTGTTGCCTTAAAAGTCTATTCGGATTTGAAGCATAAGCTGAAGTTTTGTTTTTGTTTTTTCCCCTTTGAGACTAGTTTTTGTATATCCACTCCCTTCTCTTTGGTAATTCCTCTTAAGTGGATATTGAATATTTTGGATCCGTCTCCATAACGTTTGGCGTTTGTTCTGTTATTTCTGTCTCACAAAATTTTTTACTATCTATTTTTGGAGAATTCCTCAAGTTGGGATTTGCAATTTTTTTTTTCCATCGGCAAGTAACCTATATTCAATGCCTCCACCGAGTTTTTATTTTTAGCATTCATATTTTGCTTAGTTTCTAAGTTTAATTGTCTTCTCAGAGGTCCCCTTTTAAAATTGATGTGTTATTCTCTTAATCTCACTTATTTGGACTTGGCTGACTCTTCATATGTCAAGGGGTCTTGGTTATGTATTGCTGCACAGCCCACCGGCACCTGGGCTGTCCCATCCCACAGACTGGCAGGGTGGTTCTGCTTCATCTGCTGTGGTACATTTAGCCGGTGGCTGGGCTGAGCTGCAGGTAATAGCACGTAATAGCAGGCCTTGCCCGCATGTCTAGGGCCTCCATGCTGACCAGAGGCCAGGGCACTTCAGTTATCTTTCGCATGGCCTCTATCTTCACATGGTGTCTCCTTTTGGGGGCCCCTTGGAGTGGCCTTTCTCCCAAGCACAATAGCTTGGACTTCCTTACAGAATGGCCACCAAATTCCAAGCGAAGGAAAGGGGAGGCTGCCATGCTTCTTCTTTGTTTTGTCTATTTTTATGTAGGGCTAAGGATGGAACCCAGTGCCTCACACATGCCAGGCAAGTGCTCTACCACCGAGCTACAGCCCCAGCCCCCACCGCCACGCTTCTTATGAGCTGGGTCCGACAGTCTGCTGTTACTTCTGCTCTGTTCTGTTGGGCAAAGCAAGTCTTGAGACCAACCTAACAAAAGGGGGAACTGATTCCACTGTTTTTTTTTTTTTTTAAATTGAATCAGATTCTTGAGATATAGCATGCAAGGGGAGGAATGGTTGGTCTTTAGAGACCATCTTCCACAGATTTTCCCAAAGTTTGCTCCAGTGAAGGAACAGAGAGGTTCATCAGAATAGGTAGCTTGCGTGGGCTCCTTCAGCAACTGAGTGAACTGCTGGCTCCCAAACAGGGATCAGTGTGACTGACAGGTGTGCACTGGACCAAGACCAGAGAGAGAGAGAGACTAGAGTGAATTTTTACAAGATTACATTAAACAAATTTATAAGGATTCTGAAGTAGTTTTCTTCTCTGTTTTGAGGTGCTAATCTGTCCTCTCTTTATTTAAAAAAATTTTTTTTTAGTTGTAGTTGGACACAATACCTTTATTTTATTTATTCATTTTTATGTGGTACTGAGGATCAAACCTAGAACCCCACATGTGCTAGGTGAGCACTCTACTGCTGAGCCAGGATGCCAGCCCCAATCTGTCCTTTCTTTATGAAATTATGGTGTTAGTAATTTTGTGGGGGGGGGGGATAAAAAAAAAGATCTTGCCTGGCAGAATAGAATATTGGCCATTTTATATCAGTCCTTCTGAAGTTACAGGTCTTTGAAATCCCAGAGCCTAGGTGCAACCAGACTTTCTTTATTCATGAAGTTTCCTGTCCACTGCCCACCACTCACTCCTGTGGTTCTTGTAGGTGTCCTAGGAAGATTGTCATTTCAATCAGGGAACTTTTTTTTTTTCTTCTTTCCTTTCTTTTTTCTTCTCTCTCTCTCTTTTTTTGGTACTGGGGGTTAAACCCAGGGACACTTGAGCAATGAGATATCCTCAGGCCATTATTATTATTATTATTAATTATTATTATTATACTTTGAGACATTATTTCACTAAGTTGCTAAGGCTGGCCTCAAACTTGCAATCCTCCTGCCTCAGCCTCCACACTTGCTGGGATTATAGGGGTGTGCCACCACACTCAGTGGAATTCTTCAAGTTTTTAAGCTGTTCTGGGGGAAAAAACTCTGCTTACTCCACAGAGGTTTCTTCTCCAGCCTCTGAAATGCTATACAATGTTTACCCTTGTACCTGCTGTCTTTGGCAATTGTTTTAGACAGCTTTTCCACTGCTGAAAGACCTGACAAGAACTATTTTAGTGGAAGAAGTGTTTATTTGGGGGCTCACAGTTTCAGAGGTCTCAATCCATAGAAGTCTGGCTCCATTCCTCAGGGCTTGAGGTGAGGCTGAACATCACGGTGGAAGAGTGTGGCAGAGGGAAGCAGCTCACATCATGATCAGGAAGCAGAGAGAGACTCTACTCACCGGATGCAAATATATACCCCACAGCCACATCCCCAGGAAACCACTTCCTCTGGCTACCCCACCTACCTTCAGTTACCACTCAACTAATCCAATCGGGTGATTAATTCATCAAATGGGTTAAGGGTCAAATAACCCAATCATTTCTTCTCTGAACCTCCTTGCATTGCCCCACACGTGAGCTTTTGGGGGATACCTCACATCCAATCCAAAACAGCAATCTTCAGTCAAATGGAGAAGACTCCAAGGAGCATATCTTGTTTTTCTTGAAGCTTATTTGAAGGCCTCTACTCCGGGGAAAATTAGTGAGCCCCTTCTTAATTACCCACTTCTACCTGCCACATCATCCCGTACTCAGGAACTGAGACGCTGTTTGTCAGTTGCTAGCATTTTTCACTCTTGTGCAAATCGTTTTAGATTTGGAGCTCCATGTTAGTATGAGGTTAGGACTATCTTTATTTATAGCAATTGAACGTGTTCTTTTTATTGGGTGTTAGGGAACTGGGGATGGTCATTGGTTTCTATTAATTTCCAAAACACACTGACAGTATTTATTGAGCACTTCACATGTTTCCAGTGCTTTATTATTTTTGAAGACTATATGAGAAGAACTCTTAAGGAGTAACAGAAAGTTCATGATACAATTGCAAACACATGTCCATTTGTAAGGACAGATGGAAAAAGTGAGAAAACAGCTGTTACAATGTCCCGCCCCACCCTCTTTTTTTTTTCTTTCTGTTTTTCTTTTTTCCTGTATCTGGTGTGGGTCTGAAGACATAAATGAGTGTGAAGTTTCCGGCGTGTGCCGGCATGGAGGACGATGTGTCAACACTCCCGGGAGCTTCGAATGCTACTGTAAGGATGGATACTTGCCCAAGAATGGACCTGAGCCTTTCCACCCGGCCACGGATGCCACGGCATGCACAGGTGGGTGTCTGCCAACGAGTGTAGGCCCTCGAGGTGAGATCTGTGGTGTGACTCGCACATGCTGATGTTCCTAGGTCTGTGTTGAGGCTGTGGGTGGAGATGATCTGTTCCTTTGTACTTTTGTACAACCTGTGAATTAAAGCAGATAGTCTAGGTCTGATCACCATAGAAGGGGCCGTGTTAAAAAAGTTAAAACTAGCAAACGAGGTATTTTAGTAGTTAACAGATATTTGACATCAGTTGTGATGTTAGAGGGTAGGTCTAGCCAATCTGGTAAAGACCTAGCATCTCAAAAGTGATGTTGAAAATTATAAAGGTACATATATTTTAAGGTATTTTGCAATTCAGTTTTTACTTCATGGGATTAGGTGTTCAATTTTTTTTTTTTTTAAGTTGTAGATGGACACAATGTCTTTACTTATTGTTATGTGGTGCTGAGGATCAAACCCAGTGCCTCACATGTGCTAGGTAAGCACTCTACTGCTGAGCCACAACCCTGGCCCTGGACTAGGTGTTTTTTAAGTTAGTATAAATTAATGAGGACTGATCTCTAGATTATTTCATCTTTGTGCATGTATAGATGCTATTACCTAGAGAAGGTCAGAAGATTGAATAAAGATAATCATTAGAAACATAGCCAGAACTCATATGGAAAAAGCTGAGCACAGTGGCACAGGCCCCTGATCCCAGTGACTCAGGAGGCCGAGGCAGGAAGATCGAAAGTTCAAAGCTAGCCTCAGCACAACCTAGCAAGGACCTAAGCAACTTAGTGAGACCCTGTCTCAGAATAAAAAATAAAAATGACTGGGGATGTGGCTCAGTGGTTAAGTAGCCCTGTGTTTAATCCCTAGTACCAAAAAAAAAGTCAAATCAGTGTATCTAAAATAGGGATTGGGGTATGTGTGAGGAATGGGGTAAATGTGGAGTGAGATTGTGAATTTTGAAACTTTACATTCACATGGTAATGAATTTGTTTTCAGAAATAGACTGTGGCACCCCTCCTGGTGTCCCACATGGCTACATCATAGGAAATTATACCTCTAGGCTGGGCAGCCAGGTCCGATATGGTTGCAAAGAAGGATTTTTCAGTGTTCCAGAACATACAGTTTCAAACTGCACAGCCCTGGGCACGTGGGAGTCCCCAAAATTATATTGCCAAGGTGAGTTTTCAAAAGGTCCAGGATTTCAGTTATATCATTCTGAGATTGTTTCATATTTCTCTCTCAACTCTACTTTGGGCTAGTAAATAAAGTAAGTCCAGTATGTCCCTGTTTGTTACTAGCAAGTTTTCAGTTGGTTCTCTTGGTACTTTAGGAATAGTGTCTTGTCAAGTGCAGATGATAATTCTATCTTCTAGCTTTCTGTATTTGTGAAGGTTATGTTTCTTTTCTCTTTCTCTCTCTCTCTCTCTCTTTTTTTTTTTGAGATATATTTTTCTCTTGATGGGTCACTTGGCTAATGTTTTTAGGACGAAAACTTAAATAGTAGTGTTGACTTTGTTCTCTTCTCGTTTCTGACTTCCATGGAAATTGTTGGGGTGTTTCACCATTTGTTTGTGATCTTGGCTTTTTGATACTGTGTGTATATCTATTTAGAACCTTGAGCCCATTACTGTTTTCAGCTCGTTTAATCCTTACAGAATCCCTGTGAGAAGATACTTTTATCACAATTTACAGATGAAAAGAGTCCTCTGAAAATGAATAATGTAATGGAGAGGCTAAGTAATTTGTTTAAAGCTGGATAACTAGTGGTAGAGATGAAATTTGTACCCAGAGATCCTAGTGTCACAGGTTGGGTTTTCGATCACTCTGTCACACTGATTCTATTTTTATGATGGTGGCTTTGTTGTTGTTATTTTGCTTTCTCTTTCTGTCACTAGCTACTACTATTTTAGAAGTTTGGGGCTGTGTATAATCTCAGGGAAACTTTCATTCATTCTCATTTTACTAGGAGTTTTTTTTTTTTTTTAGTTAGAAATGAGTTACTTTGGGGCTGGGGTGGTCGTCCAGTGGTAGAGCACTTGCCTAGCATGTGTGAGGCCCTGGGTTCGATTCTCAGCTCCACACATATTAATAAATAAATAAAGTTCCATTGGAAACTAAAAAATATTTTTAAAAAAAATGAGTTACTGAAGGTGATTATATATTTATTTTCTTCTATTAAACAGTATTGTGAGGGCTGGAGTTGTGGCTCAGTGCTTGCCTAGCATGTGTGAGGCACTGGGTTTGATTCTCAGCTCTGCATATAAATAAATAAATAAAATAAAGGCCTAAAAAAAAAATAACCAGTAATATGGCGGGTTTTAGTTGTCACCTTCCTGGTAATGATAGTACTAATTGCTATTATAAATTATCCTTGGTTTTAGGTGTGTTATTCCTTTAATCTGGGTTTTATTTGCTAAGTTGTACTTAGATTCTTCCATTTGTATTCACAAGTGTGATTGGTCTGTTTTCTTTTCCTCTGCCATTTTTGTTGTATTTGGTATCAATGGTACTGAGAATTAAAAAAAAAAAAAGAACATGAAACTGTTTCTTTTTCTGTTCTCTGGAACTCTAAAATGGAATTTTTAAAGATTTGGGAAATTTCACTTGGGAAACAATCTGGACATCCTGTTTCAGAAGAGGTAGCTCTTGGAGTAGTTTCAAAACTTCCTATACTTGTCCGGGCACGGTATCACAAGCCTGTAATCCCAGTGGCTCAGAAGGCTGAGTCAGGAGGTTTGCAATTTCAAAGCGAGCTTCGGCAACTTATCAAGGCCCTAAGTGGCTTAGCAAGACCCTGTCTGGAAAAAAAAAAAAAAAAGAACTGGGGATATAGCTTAGTGGTTAAGTGCCCCTGGGCTCAATCACTGGTTGATCATTAGTTATCAGGGAAGTACAAATCAAAACCACAATAAACAAACAAACCAAAACAAAACAAAACCTTAAACTTCCTGTACTTACTGGTACGTTTAATTTTCTTGATTTTTTTTCCTTTGGGATCATTGTTGGTAGTTTATATAGAAAATCATCTATTTACTCCGAATTTCAGATATATTTATAGAGAGAAGTATAAGCACTCATAGTTCTAATATTCTGTAGTTGTATCTGTTTGTACCTACTTATAGTAGTTAAAATATTGGAAATAATTCCAAGTGCCTATTGATTGGAAATTGGTTAAATAAATGATAGTATATCCATAACATGGAATATAGCCAATAAAAGTTATGTTAGAAAATATTATTAATACACAAATATTAATAGTTTGAGTTATACTCTATTAATAGTATGATTTTAGTTTTGAAAAATTTCTGTATACAGATATGCTTAGAAAAAGATTTAGAGAACTATTCATCAAATGGTAATGGTGATATTTTCTTTTCTTTTTAACATTTATTTTTTAGTTATAGTTGGACTCAATATCCTTATTTATTTATTTTTATATGGTGCTGAGGATCAAACCCAGGGCCTTGCACATGCTAGGTGAGTGCTCTACCACTGAGCCATAACCCCAGCCCACTGGTAATATTTTCACTGGGAGATTCTAGATATTTTTTTTTAATTTTTAAATGTAGTTTCTGTATTGAAGGAATTTTTATATACTAGACAAAGTAATAAAACAATTTCCATTTTGGAGAAAAGAAAAAAAAAACAATTTTCATCGAATTCATTGCATATCTAAGAAACAGTCATGTGCATGGCAAGTTAGTCCTTTGGATATTCTGAGTTGCAATTCAGGTTCTTACACATATTCTATAGTTAATTATCATCTTCAAGGTTAAGGAATTTTAAAGGTACATTTTAATTTTAAGAGCTTTCAATGATTCAGATCAAACGAAGACCTTAGATTAAATGTGCTATAACAACAAAGGGGACAATGAACAGGGTAAAGAGAATCTACAGAATGGGAAAAATATTTGCAAACTATTCATTTGACAAGGGATTAATATTTAGAATATATAAGGAACAAAAAACAAAAAAAATTGAATAAAAAAATGGTCAAATGATCTGAATAGACCTTTCTTAAAGGATAATATATAGGTAATCAATAAATATATGAAATAATGCCTAACATCACTAGTTATCAGGGAAGTACAAATCAAAACCACAGTGATGTCTCATTTTACCCCAGTTAGACTAGCTATTATCAGAAAGACAAAAACAAAACAAAAAAATTTGAGTGAGTATGAGGAAGATGGGGAACTTTTGATGGGACTAAAATTAGTGTAGTCATTATGAAAAGCCGTAAGGAGGTTCCTCAAAAACTAAAAATGGCACTGTCATATTATCTAGTTTTCCTATTAATGGGTACGTATGCAAAGAAAATGAAGTCAGCACACAAAAGAGATACCTGCATACCTCTGTTTATTGCAGCACCATCCACAATAGCGAAGATATGGAATCAATCCAGGTGTCCATCAACAGATGAATGGGTAAAGAAAATGTAATATATATACACAATGGAGTATTATTCTGTGATGAAAAAGAATGAAATCCTGTCATTTGTAGTAACATGGAACCAACTGGAAGACATTATATTGAGTGAAATAAGCCAGACACAGAAAGATAAATACTGTATGATCTCACTTGTATGATGTCATAGGACTGGAAATTAAAATAGTGGTCACTAGAGCTTGGAAGGATAGGAGGGAAAGGAAATGGAGGTAAGATAACAGGTACCAAAATATAGTTAGGTAGGAAAAATAAGTTCTCTTATGCACAAGAGGATGACTGTAGTTGACAACAATTGTTTATATATTTTATAATGAACTAGAAAAGAAGAACTTCCAACACAAAGAGGGGATAAATGCTTAAGATGGAAATACTAGTTACTCTGATGTGGCCTTTACACATTATGTACATCTTTCAGTTTTATCACACTGCACTTCATATATATGTACAATTATTATGAGTCAATTAAAATAAATAAAATAGACTATAATACACATCAAAGAGCCCTCTAATAACTTATATAGGAAAATCCTTGTAAAATAGCTTATTACTTTGAAAACTAGTAGTCATTTGGATGGAGAATGCAGAGTTAATTTAGAGGCGAGTGCTTGCTCCATTCCCCCAGGAACGGATATTTTAAAATCATGCTTCTGTTCCCCTCCTCTATTACCTGTTCCCTTGCGTGCTGACACCCTCCTCCTCCTCCACCTCCCCCATCACCACATGGCCTGGGCTTCTCACTGCCTCTTGTCTGCTCCTCTTGGAGCACACACACACCCCTTCTAATTTACGCTTCAGCCTTCTTTGGGGCTCCAGAATCTGGGCCGTGTGCCAGTTGACACTGTATTTTTAGCTCCGTGTTATGAAGCCACAGGAATTGGGAATTTCACAAAACACACTTACAAACTGTGAACTCGCTTGCTGCTGAGGAGCAGCAGGCTTGTGAAAGGGACAGCTGTGACACAGAGCACAGCTTTTGTGTCTGATGACGGGCTTTCCCATGAGAGAAGGCACAGTCGGTGGACCATCATGTCTGCCTTCTCCCAGATCACTGTGTCCCCGAAGGCTCTGCCGCCTTGGTGTAGGGGTGCCTGGAACATGGGGCCCCATCCTACCAGGCCTCAGAGATGCAGCTGGAAGAGAATCTTGGAAACTTCCAGGGGTCACAGGGGCCCACTTCCTGTTTGGGTAGGAATGTATGGAAATGCCAGCCAGACATTTCCATTAACTCTCCGGGAAAGGTGGAATTTCTAGCTTTCATTTCCTATTTTCCTATGGTTATTATTTTCTAAAAAATTTTCAGAAAGTATGCTAGTTGACAGTGGCAGTTTAAAAGAACTTATATTTTTTTGAATTTCAACCAAGCCAGGAGCAAGGGGAGGGAATTACTTTAACGGTTATTGTTACAGAGCTGAGGCCTTCTGAGAAACTGAGGCAGTGTGAAGACCCTCCCGCCTTCACACCTCGATTCTTGTGATCAAGTCAGAAATCTTTCAGACATGTTGCTCAGAATAACAGGAATGAGTTTATTGAAGGGATAGTCACTGGGAAAGGGGACACTCTCAAGGGAGAGAGTAGGTCCTCTCAGAAAAGAGAG
Organism: Urocitellus parryii; assembly: GCF_045843805.1. NCBI lineage: Eukaryota > Metazoa > Chordata > Mammalia > Rodentia > Sciuridae > Urocitellus > Urocitellus parryii. Next base: position 190,147,890 of record NC_135534.1, on the reverse strand, counting down.
GGACAATATGCCTGACCTACATTCCATTTTTATTGGGGATCCCAGAGAAGTTTCCAGAGAGTCCTGCCCATGTCCATCTCTTGACAGACAGTAAGATGACATCAGATTTTCAAGTACCCACTGCCATGGCAACTCTGGGTCACTTTGGCCCCTGCTGACAGGTTCTAATTGAATTCTTCACCATATGTTCTTACAGATTTTATGGTGAGGAGGAACTCTCCTTATCTCCTAGAGTTTCAGGATCTGGTCACAAAAGTCTCCCCCTTCAGGGTAACTTGGGTTCCTCTTATCAACATTATTTGGGGCCTGCATTTCTCTTGCAGATAGGTAGTTTGCTGAGGAATGTGACATAGCCTGTCTACTTGGGCTGGGCAGGGCTGCAGGTAAATTGCCTCTTAGAAAAGAAAGTATGCACAGTGGGCCCATTTTGTAGGATTATTTTCTTAGCCTCATGTTCCCACCATCCTCATCTGTCTCTCTTATTATTATTATCAACAGCAAATCCAGAGTTGAGATCTAATGCTCTCTAGGGTAGAAACTGGGCTAAGAAAGTGTAGAGTCCGTCAGAAAGTCAAGGGTCAAATGTTTCCTCTCCTATGCAGAAGCTGGAGTAAAATAAGGGGAAAAATGGGGTGTGGGTTCCGGGGAGCGGATCCCATGAAATAGAAGGAGATGGGTGGAGTAGAGGAACGGGACCGAAGGGGAGGGAGGAGGGAAAGGAAAAGGAGGAATCACAGAAGGGTATTGACCAAATAAAGCTGTGAACACAGATGGATATGCCACAGTGAATTTCATCTTTATGCACATCTATAAAGCACCGGTTAAAAAACAGAAAATATACAGAAGGAAGATCAGTTGAGTAGGGGGAGGGAAGAGAGGGAGGTAAAGAAAGTAACACTGGGGACTGAAATGGAGCAGATTATATTCTATGCATGTAAGATGACGTCCACATGAACTCTACCTTTGGGTATAACTATAATGTGCTGATAAAAACATTTAAAAAAAAGAAAACAAAAAAAAAAGAAAATCTAGAGTCTGAGAGGGGACAAAGACAGGTACAGCATTATCTATTAGATGGGGTGGGATCCCAGTATTCTGTGGGAAGATGTGTGAATGACCAAGAGAGGTCAGGTGGGGAAGTGGGTGGTTACGTGGAACAGGCGTTTGTGCTCTTTCTGTTGAGCATGGAGGAGTTTGCCCACATAGAAGAGTCTAGTGAGGACTGGTTGTGGTGTGGGTTCTGGGAGCATCTATCTTTATATATGCTCGCTTCCCTTACAGTGCCTGACGATCCTTTTGGGCTGGTAATTTTCACCTTCAGTGTTCTGATACTAAACAGTCCCTTTAAGAATCCATTTATGATGGGGCATGGTGGTATGCACCTGTAAGCCCAACAACTTGGGTGACTGAAGGAGGAGGATGGCAATTTTGAGGTCAGCCTGGGCAACTTAGCAAGGCCCTGTCTTTAAAAAAAAAAAAAAAATCTACTTCTCTGCTCGCACTCCAGCCTGCTCTTCACACAGCAGCAAGAATGAACGTCTTGAAATGTACTTAAAACTCCACTGAAGCATTAAAATGGCCATGTATTGAGAGCTAAGCCCAAATTGCTAAATGTCGCCTTGTAAGACGAGAAAGGTTTGGCCCTTTGCCTTCTGTCTAGGTCAAATTCCCCATTATTCTCCCCCAGCCACATGTCAAACTTGTCAGCTGCAGGGGCTTTGTACATGCTTGTCTCTCTTTTTGAAATACTCATCTCCCTGCTTTAAATTTTTAAAAAATTGTGATAAAAAATATATATGCTATAAAGTTTACCATTTCAACACTTGTTAAGTGCACAACTCCGTGGCATTAATTTCATACACAATGAACACAAACACCATCCTTCATCATCCCAAACAGAAACCCTGTACCCAGGGGTGGGGGCTGTAACTTAGTGGTAGACTGCTCACCTAGCACATGTGAGGCTCAGGGTTCGATCCTCAGCACCACATAAAAACAAACAAATGTATATATAAAAAAAAAAAGAAACGCTGTACCCAGTAAACAGTAATAGCTTTCCATTTCCCTGTCCCTGCAGCCCCTTGTAACCTCTCTTCTGTTTTCTGAATCTAAGAATTTGTCTATTCTAGGTACTTCATATTGTGTGGTACAATATTTGTCTTTTAATGTCTCCTTTCGCTTAGCATGATATTTCTAAGGTTCAGCCACGTTGCAGCGTGTATCAGAACTTTATCTCTTCAAATCTGAATGATATTCCGTTGTCTTTATATACACATCTTGTTTATCCTTTCTTCAGTTGATGGAGCCTTCCTATAAGCCAGCTCCATCTTGTCTTTCAAGTTTCAGCTTAAATGTCACCTCTGACACTATTGTGTCTTCATACCAATGTGTTCCTATATTATTTATGATTCTCATGGCATTTGTCAGTCTCCCCTGCTAGACTATAAACCTGGGAGCTCAGCAACCAGGTGGGCTTCTTCCACAGGGTCTCTCTAGCACCTGGCCAGTGTGTGCCCTGTGGAGCCCTGGATCCCCCTCAAAAGGCGCTGCAGACCATGGCAGGCATTGTGGGATTGGCCAGGCCTTGTGGAGACCCTGGCCTCCCGTTTTGTTTTATCCTCAAGCTCCATGTCCTTTCCTGATTCTGTGTCTTCTTGCTTTGTCTTCTGGACCTTCATGCTTGCTTCTCTCACTTGGCATGTCATCTCTGCTTTGAGCAAGCCGGAGCAGAGAGACCTCAGCGCTGACTCCTGGCTTCCCCCTGCGTGTGCATGTGGCCCCCAGAGACCCAGCACTGTGGGCTGATTACAGAGGCAGAGCTTCTCCCTTCAGTTGGTCAACAAGGATGGGACAGGATGGCTAATGTCCACTGATAGCAGAGTCTGGTTCTGTAGAGGTGGCCAGCATCTGAAGATGAATGTGGTTAATAGGTTGGATTTATTTCCCATTTCACAGAGGAGTTTACCTTAGGCCACTAGCTGTGAACCACGATGAGAACCCAAAGCACTTTTCCCAAGTGCAGATTCTGTGTGAGCCCTGGACATGGAAGGCCATGATGAAGAAGCTGGAGGGCCCTAGAAAGAGAGATACTGGGACCAGGATTCCTTTATGCGCAGCATAGTCTAGGACTCACCCTGAAGGGTGTTGATGTTACTCAGTCAACTCTTCATCTTTCTTAATGGAACCAGATCTCATCTTTGCAAAGTTCAGAAGGGTCTGAAAAAATTTGCACATAAATTGGAAAATGCATTCAGGTAAAGGGGTGGCAGGTAAGTGTCATTGCACGCTGCCTCTGAATCTCTGAATTTTTAGTACTGATGTAGAAAGGATTTTTTTTTTGAGAAGGGGACACTGTATCTCCCAGGCTGATCTCAAACTCCTGGGCTCAAACGATCTTCCTGCCTCAGCCTCCCTAGAGGCTGGGACTACAGGTGTGTGCCACTATTCCTGGCCCTGGAAAGGATTCTGAGACCACATCTGAACTTAGCATAGAAGAATGCTGTGGTTGACTCATGGTATCCACCGTGGGTGACAGAGGATGGAGTGGCAGCAAGCCCATCTTGTGTTTAACACCTTTGTTTCAGGTGATGGGAGGTTTTGTTCATTTGAAATTACGTCTTCTGGTACCTCATTATATACTGATCTTTTAAAACACTTTAAAAAATTATATTGACTTGCTTGCTTTAAAAACCAGTTTTAAACCATATCGACTTATTCACAGTATAGTTTATAAAACTGTATTGACTTACTCGCTGCATGCGACAAATCTCTTGGGTTACCCTTTTGCTAAGCAGATATCATCAAAATGTGTCTCTGTGTTTGGATTCACTGGATGGGGCACAGTGACTGAGGACATTGGTTGTAAGACCACCAGAATGGGAAACACGAACTTTAGAGTCAGGAAAACCTGTGTGAGTTTTGGCTGAGCCACTTGCTAGTTGTGTAACTGCCTCTAAAACTCTTTCAACTTCTTTCCTTCTGGAAGGAATAAAATGTGTTTCATCCTTTGGTTCTTATGAAGCTTTAATGAGAGAATAAATGTAAAGCCCTGGGCACTGGGCCCAATTCAGAGTAGCTGCTGGATCAGTGTTGCTATGATAAACAAGTGGGGAGTGGCAGGTGTGTTTTTAATAAAAATTTAAGATCTGTTCAAAAGGTCCTGTCATTAAGTGGGAGGGTCTAAAATTCTTCACCTTTCACTTTACCTTATATATTTAAGTTCAGATATTCCATGAGCAACTAGAACATTAAAATGAATGGTTCTAATGTTCTTGTTTGAAAAAAGAAACATTCATATGCAGCTCAAAGCTCAAAAGCTGTGATCACCTCAACAGATTCTTGTAGGGAACACACTGGTAACCCCTCGCCCTTCCTCATGCTTTTGCCTTTACCCACCTCCTCTGCAGGTTCTGAAATGTTCAGGTTCTAGCTGTTTCCTCACTAGACATTATTTATTGACAGTGTTGTGATGTGAAAGGGAAATTTTCCTCCAAATGAGTTCTCTCTGTGAGTCCGATTTGAAGACAATGCATTGTTAGTCAAGGATAAAACTTAAGTAAGATTTTGGTTTATAAAATACATCAAAAATAATTTTTTTTATCCTTCTACTGTCTTGAGTGCAAGTGGACTTTTTGGTCCTAATGAGCTCATTAGCTGGGAGCAGCTAATAAGCTGCTGTAGACAATGAACTTCATAGCATACTATAACCCTTTTTCCTTTGGTGGTTACAAAATTCAACTTGCCACATATTGAGAAGTTGCAGTCCAACCTCCAACATTTATATATATATATATATATATATGAAATATACAAACTTATACACATATATGTACTTGTATATGACATATACAAATGTAGTCCCAAATTACTCTGGAATGAGGGTCTAATTATGTGTAGCCAAATTCAGAACGTGCTATAAGATATATGACACTTTTTTACAGTTTTCAGCCCAATTCTTTTTTTAAAATTATGGCATTATAGTTATTCATAGTAGTTGGGTTCTTTTGACAAAATCATACATGCGTGGAATTTGATTTCAATCCCTGCTCCTTCTGTTTTCCCTTCTCTCCTTCCTCCTCCTATTTTCTTCCCTGTATTCTACTGATTTTCCTTTCACTGGTTTACTTATTTATTTATTTAATTAAAATTTTTTTTTTAGTTATAGATGGACACAATACCTTTATTTTATTTATTTATTTTTATGTGATGCTGAGAATCGAATCCAGTGCCTCACACACGGTAGGCAAGCGCTCTACCACTGAACCACATCCCCAGCCCCACTTATTTATTTAAAAAATTTTTAAAAAAATATTTATTTTTAGTAGGTGGACACAATTCGCTTATTTTATTTATTTTTATGTGGTGCTGATAATCGAACCCAGGGCCTCACACGTGCTAGGCAAGCGCTCTACCACTGAGCCACAACCCCAGCCTCCCACTTATTTATTTTTGATTGGTACTTTCTACATGTACTAAAGGTAAAATTCCCTGGGGTATACTTATATATGCATATAATGTGATTTTGTTAAATTCATTCCATCTTTCCATATTTCCTACCATTTTCTGCTCTTTCTCCCTCTCTTTTGATCTTCTTCTTCTACTCCACTGATCTTCCCCATTTATGATATCCAACCCCACCTCTTTCTTTCCCTTATTTTGCTCTAGCTTCCACATATGAGAGAAAACATTTGACCCTTGGTTATCAGAGTCTGCCAGCCCAATTTTTGGGTCATCTTACAGGGAACATCACAAGAGGGATGTCTTCAGTCACTCACATGACTGCCAGTGGCATTTTAATAATATAGGATACAGGCACAGCCCATTTAGTGAGGATGCTTTCACAAACGAATCAATGAGGAAAGTACAGGTATGGTATTGGATTACCTGATTTGGAGTCTGAGTGAGTGTTGATTCTGGTGTTAATCTGACTCAACAACTTGGCCCTTTACAAATACCTACATTCCGCTGGTTTCCTGATGACAGGTAGACTTTGGATTTGATTCTGAGGCATGATAGACACTTATTCCTATTGTTGGGTAAAGATGAAAACTTGACTTTCATGTGATTTTGTTCAGTTTTTGCTCTTTTTTCTGTTCTTCTGAAGAACTTTACATCTTGTGATTTTTTTTATTTTTCTGGGAAGATTTGAGGACGGATCGACATCAAGAAGTGGAATAGCTTTATTATTCATTCCCCTGGCAGTTGGCCAAATGTCTGCCCCAATTTATAGGCGTTATTGGTCAGTTTTCTTTCTTAGCTTGTTATTTATTGATCTCTAAAAGTCTTAGATGAAGCCTCCTATTGCTGCGTTATTTCTGTCTTCAGTCGATGTTATTGTGCCGATGTTCATAATAAACAGCAGCCAGTGTAGTGACATTTGTGACACAGTCAGTTGTTGATTAGATGCCATAAATTGCCTAAACCTTTCATCTATCAGAGTAGATGAAATGAAAATATTCCAGAAGGAATATTTTCTTGGGTAGCGTATTAAAGCTAGCAGAGTGGATATTCTTTTTATCTTCAAGATAGGAGATAAACATTATGTGATACATTTGGTCCTCGAAACTTTTGACAACCCATGTTCCCCCCAGGGAGACCTATTTTGAAGTTGATTCTTTGAATAAAATCATAGATAATGGGAGAGTAAGGAAAAATTCCCAGCCATGCTTATAATTAGTTGACTGTATTCCTGATGCAGATTCAAACCCTGTTACTTAATAATATAATTAGCCAGAGAAACATGTAGCTTTAATGAACACCTCTATGCATATGCCATGCAAATTTGTGCTGCTTATTTTTTCTTTGCTTTGCATATAAACTGTTTTATTTATAATTTCATTTCCTTGTAACATGGGGGAGTTTCACGTAGAATTATATTTTTTATTAACTACTGTGGCCTCTGTTGGATTGACTTATGTTTCCTAATAGGAATCAGCTACTTTCCAATTGGTCTGTGTAGAAGTGGTAGTGGCTAGAGTGTCTGTGATAGGGCCGTATTCCAGGCTGGACCCTCATATCATGGTTTTAAATCTCAGTGCCAGAAAGATTTTATGGGGTCACACAACTACAGGGGGAGTCTAATTCCAGCAGCTCTCCTGCTCTGGGAAAGTTCTCAGAGACAAAAGTGGGTAGGGGGAGTTGTCATGGAACCCTTCTAGACTAGATCTAATGTTTCTGCCTGCTACCTTTGCTCTACAGGTGTTAGCTAACCTAAAGGCCGGCCCTACTTGGGGCCCTTTCACTGTGAGGCTGCCCAGATTGAATGGACCTGGATTTCAGGGTCCCGAAAACCACAGTTTGAATATTAACTCTTTTACTAGTGTTATGACTTTTGAATGTGTCATAAGTTCCTTAGGGCCTCTGTCTTCATATCTGTAAACTACTTGAGGACCCCCCGCCCCATATCCCATATTTTCTCTGGGAAATAAAAGATAGTATATATCTAGCAGGCTTCTTTGTGTGTGATAGGATTTCAGTAAGTGCTATTGTTTTTAAAATCACTGAGGCTTGAGCAGGTTTCCTAGAATTCCCTGGTACAAGGCTGATGCTAAGTTTTTGTGGGTCTCCTTCTCAGCTACTTGGTGTTGGTAGGTGTGAGTTACCTCTGCTGGATAACAGACACAGAAGTAATGTCTGTCTTGTTATTTATACTTGCAATTTAGTGATATCTGTTTCCTTTCCTAAGGGGCTGTTATCATATCAAATTGCAACTTGAATAATGATAAAGTCTTATTGCAACTTGAGTAATGATAAATTCATAGCAAGCTATCAACAAATAACTGTGCACTGAGTTTTTACTATGTAAAATGTTGTTTTAAGTAGGCATTGTGGGGTACAAGAATTATAAGCAAAGTTGAACTGTCCATATATTTGGGAAGACATAATATTCATAAAACACTAAATCCTCAAGGTAGGAAACAAAGGCCAAATGAAGATCATAGATATTATTTGTGTAAATAAATAAAAGGCTATTTACTTATTGTATCTTCAAGTACAGATGATACTTATTCTTTCTTTCCACATTTTTTTTTGTTGGTGAATCATCATTGTGATGATGGGATTTATTGTTACATATTCATACATGCACACAACATAACAGTATACTTTGGCCAGTATCACTCCCCAACATAGGTAATACACTTATTCTTGATTCCACCCCCTCCCTTACCTTCACATCCAGTTCACCAGTTCTGCTTCTGGAATACATCTCAAATCTATTATTTTCTTTCCATCTCCATCACATCTTGGAAGTCTATGTGGACATCATCATCTCTGTTTGACTATTGCGATGGACCCTGACTGATCTCTCTCTCTCTTTTATCTTATTTTATTTTTTCCTTTAATACTAGGGATTGAACCCAGGACCTCACACATGTTAGGAAAGTGCTGTACCACTGAGCTACATCCCAGTATCTCTCTCCTTTTACTCCTGTTCTTTCCCCATACTTTCTATACCTGCTAGTCCAAGTGTTCTTTCAAGAACCTAAGTCAGATTATTTCATTCCTTGGCTCAAAACTCTCCCAGAGAATTCTGTTGATTTTAAAAATAAGACCCAGCCAGGCTTTTCCCCCCAAACTGACAGGGCTGTTTGGCTCAGCTTTTCTCTCCACCTTCATCTTATGCTCCTCTCTCTCTCTCACTGGGTTCCAGTCACTTTGCCCTTTTCGGAACAGAGCAAGAGCTGTCTCTATCTCTGTCTCTGTCTCTGTCTCTCTTTCTCTCTCAGGGTCTTTGGATTGGATACTTCACTGGATTGAAATGTTCTCTGGTCCTAAACATGACTGGATCATTCTCATCCTTCAGATCTTAACTCAGATGCTACCTCTTCAAAGAGATCAAAGCATTTCCAGTCACTCTATTTGAAAAGTCTTTCCTATCCTCTCACTTTATCTTCCTGTGTAACTTTTACCACAATCTGAAATTATCTTCCTGATTTACTCTTTTGTCTCTTGACTCTTTCCCTAAGTTCCATGAGGGCAGTGATCTTGTCCATTTTGTTCACTGGGATAGTGACTGGCACGTACTAGTTTCTTGATAAGTGCGTGAGTAAGTGAACAAATTAGCATGGACCACAAAAGGTCAAGGACTTTAAGCCATGACTCTGTTAGTCATGGAAGATGTTAGGCATTGAGAAGGGTTTTGCCAGGTCTACGGGAGAAGGAGTGCATGGGGAAGAGAAAGAGTGTGAGTCCAGGTGGAGGGAAATGAACTGAGGTGGGAGGGCAGATACCGTAGGATTTCAGAGATGAAGCAGCTCTTGATTCCACTATTGGGCACCCATAACTGCTTATGTGACTTTGGGTGTCATTAGACCATTTGAGCCATCTTCGCCTGTAAAAGTTAAGGGGAAAACAGTCCTTACTATGAAGGGTTATACGTGAATAGTAAGGATGTAAACTTGGGGTTCTTTGGAATACACATAATGATGATTGGTAGTCATTCCTACTAGTATTTAATTCAGATTGGAAGTTTGTAGAAATGTGGATGCCAAGACTTTAACTCAGTTCTACTGAATCAGAAGAGTTCTGAGTAGGGGTAGGGTAGAATTTCAATCCAAATACTTATCCTAAGTTCCTAGGTGTACAGCTGTTGTTTAGAACTGTGTGTTTAATCCAGGGTGGGCTGGGATTCTCTCTAAACATCTCTTGCTATGGGACTGTCCAACTTGACTAACTCTGTGATGGGAATTCAGAGTCACAAGTTCAGGGCCCCACAGGGCCATCTCCTTTAGCTTTTCAGCTTAGTTCCTGGAGATCAAGTCAATGATTTTTTACTAATCTGATGATTTTTAAAAGAAAAATATTTTTGCTCCTATATAAAAAAATTCTTGTAGTCACAACTAAAGTCATTGTACCTTCCATTATTTTTGGACACGTCCAAGATGGAAGCTAGGCTGTTTGGCTTTCACACTCTCATTCTTTTAGGCTCTATCGTTCTTCCCTAATGCAACTACCTGTTGCTGGGATACCTTCACAGTCTCTCCACTGAGCTCTTTAGGATTCCAGCTTCAGGGTACGCACAGCTACATAAACCTATACTACGGCATTCTTCATAATGCCCACTCTGCTTCCTGCGGTAACTGAACCCTGGCTTAAACTAGAAGATGTTTTGGATGTCAACAATGACTGGGCAGTCTTATAAATTATTAACCACCTGCTTGGTTTGTTGCTTATGTACACACAAATAAACTGATGCCTTGGAATGTTTGGGGCTAGTAGTAAATATGTACAAAGTTTGATGTGGGAAAACATGAAGAAAGCAGGGGGTCCTGTGTCTGGTAAATATGTGTGAAAAGAGAACAAAGCCCTGCGAGCAAACACGGGACGAGAGAGTAGACAGAACTGGAGATTTATGAAATGACTGCCGCATCCTGGTCCCGTAACTGCTCATGACTTCAGTTTCTATCGACTGGAAACTAGCCTCCTTTTCTTTTAATCTCAGCCAAAAGACTGGTCAAGTGAGTTGGGCTATTGTATTGAGGGTTTTTTTTCTTTCTTTTTCTTTTTTTTTTTTTTTTGGGATCACGACAGTGCCAACAGATGAGACCTTGATCTGGGAAAATCCCTGTAGGGAAATAACTGAGGTTCTGGAACAGACCAAATAAGCATCCATAATGAGACAGAGGAGAGCAATTCCACTAAAATCACTAATTCTGAATCCACTTGTTCCTAAGGCCGAGCATGGTTGATGGAAAGGCAGGAACATATTTTATCACTTTCTCTATTTGGAATGCTTCTGTTTTAAAAGCCTGGAAGTCGGGAGTGCTTTGTTTTCTTGGCTCTTTCTATAAATTGAGGAGAAAACAAAAAATCAGAATAATCACCATAAGTTTTTTCCCCTTCTGTTTTCAGGCCTAACAGGGACTATTGGTTACATTTGGAATCATTACTGCCTTTTACATTATATTTATATTCTTTCTTGAGTAGCATTGTATCCACTAGCTCCCTACAATTGCACAACATGAGAAAATTAGCATGCTTTTCTCCTTCCATACATCTCATTGCTCAGGTTTTATTGAGATAGTTTGGAAGTTTATTTCCAAGTTGTTATTTTTTACATTGCTTGGCCTTTAGTTCTAAAATACTTTACTGATAGTTACATCAAGCTCTATGATTCCAATTTAAATGATTCTGGAAACTTATTTGTACATCTTGCTGATTTTATAGTTCATTAGTATTTCTTCTAAGACCTGTCTGCCTTCTCCCCCTTTCTTAGGTTATTTTTTAAAAATATTTTTTTAGTTGTAATTGGTCACAATACCTTTATTTTATTTTATTTTTTATGTGGTGCTGAGTTGAACCCAGCGTCTCGCACGTGCTAGGCGAGTGCTTTACCACTGATTCACAATCCTAGCCCCTCTTAGGTTATTTGTTTCAATTCATTTTCTTGTTGGACTAGAGGATTTTTTTTTTTTGGTTACCAAAAATTGAACCCAGCAGTCTTAACCACTGAGCCATCCCCAGTCCTATTTGGTATTTTATTTAGAGATAGGGTCTTGCTAAGTTGCTTAGGCCTCATTAAGTTGCTGAGGCTGACTTTGAACTTGGGATCCTCATGCCTTGGCCTCCCTAGGCACTGGGATTACAGGCATGTGCCACCAAGCCTGACTGGACTTTTTAAAAAAGAATGACACACATTTGGATTTTTAAAAATTCTAAAATGTCAGAAAATGATTTTATTATGCTCTTGTGTGAAGTATAGTTTGGTTGGGTCTAAAATGGTAATATCATAATCTTTCTTCTTCAGATAGTTCTCTGTAAATAGTCTCTTGACTATTAATAGATAGAGTTGTAGAAAAGAAATTTTATGTCAATTTTATAATTCTATCTCCCTCTTTGCTAATATTTTTTTTTCTCTGAAAGGTTCATATGAATTGAATGTTTAGAAGATAAATGCTTTCTCCATTACTTTGCCTTAAAAAGTTCAGAGATTTCTTACATATTTCATTTAATATTCAGTTGGCAAGAGTTGCTACAATTGCATTATTATCTACTCAGAAGTTAATTACCTAAAGACACGTAGTAAAAGGTTCTAGACAATTTAATATTTAAAGAACCCTACGATGTATTATTTCATAGACTGAGGAATTCTTCATAAGTAAATAATCTTATAATTTGACCATTCGCTAGGTGTGTATGTTTTGGAAATTTCAGACATACCTATTTGCTGTATTTCTTGACAACTGTATCTTATAAACCTACATTTGTATTATTTGATAAAGTTAGGATTTTCTTTTCCCAGGTGTGTGACCTTTATGATTATTAAATGTGCATTTCCAAAATGCTGATTTAGGATTAGAAGCTGGGGCTCATCTCTAGTGACGTTTTGCTTCCCTTTGCAGAGATCGACTGTGGCAGCCCTCCGGAAGTGCGGAATGCCATCTTGGTGGGGAATCCCAGGTCCAGCCTGGGTGGTGTAGCTCACTATGTCTGCCAAGAGGGCTTTGAGAGCCCTGCAGGAAAGATCACTTCTGTTTGCACATCGAAAGGCACTTGGAGAGAAAGCACTTTCACCTGTACAGGTAGAGATTGCATTCTGTTGGACTCCTGTTATCTGGGAACAGAACAGCCAGGGGGAACAGGGAATGTAAAATGTGAGGCCTGATTACAGCCTCACTCCCTACTGTGCCTGGTTCTGCCATTTACCCGGGTGGCTGCCTGGCTTTAGATTTGTCAGCTAAATCCTGAAGATTTAGAAGGTGGATTGGGAAGATAAATTGGATAGAAGATCGTATGCATCTCTTTCGAAATACCTTAAATCCACTCTGATTCCTGTCTCCTTGGCTTTGTGGGCTAAGAAATTTTACACCATGAGCCATTTTCTCAGAGGGACATACTCCCAACTTAGCGTATGTTGGCATGGTAGCTTTTCAGAGAAGAGATGACATGATGGGAAAATCAGGCTTTTTTTTTTCTTTTATTAATTGTGGTAAAGATACAAAATTACCATCTTAACTTTATTTAAGTGTCTAGTTCAGTAGTGTCATGTATATTCACATTATTGAACACCCATTGCCAGCATTTTTAATTTATCTTTCAAAACTGAAACTTTATGCTCATTACAGTTCCCCAGGCCTCCCTTGGCACCCTGTCATTCCCACTATCTGTCTCTTATGGATTTGATGACTTTAGGTGTCTTATGGCATTTTCTATTTGAGACTGATTTATTTCACTTAACATGATATTTTCAAGGTACATCTATGTTGTATAGCCACGCATCAGAATTTCTTTCCTTTTAAAGGCAGAATAATATTCCATTGTATGTATGCATAGATATTTTATGTATTCATCTGTCAATGAACGCTTGGGTTGCTTCTACTTTTTGGCTATTGTGAACAATGCTGCTATGAACATGGGTGTACAAATATATCTTTTAGATCTTGCTTTCAGTTATTTTGGATACATGTCCAGAAGTGGAATTGCTGGCAAAAAGGAGTTTTGGGACTTCTTTTCAAATTCTAGCATTGCCATCTATTAGGTGTGTGTCACTAGGCAAGGCATTCTGTATCACCGGGTGGCTAGCACCTCACCAGGGAATTCTTGCTTGCTTGGAGGGATAAGCCTCCTAAGAAATTAAAGTCTAAAATAAATTAGTGAAGAACAAGAGACAAAATCAGAAAGATAGTTTCAAAAAGCTGGAGCCCCTGATAGGTCCAGTCCACACAGGAGCTGGAGCTAGGCAATTAGAAAATGGCTTCTGTGGCTTATTTAAGGAGGTACACCAACGGCAGGGATAATGTTATAGGGGCGGAGTCTTGCTTTGTGACTTCTTTCAGTCAGCAGGTTGATTGGCATCTCTGTAGATCATACCCATCTCAGAGGGGCTGTGTGGCTACAGCAGGTCACCCCATCGATGGTGCTGTGTGGGACCTTTGGCAGAGCTTGAATAGGGCTACAATGTGTGGGTAGAGGAAATGTCCACTGGAAGTTCCCAGACACCAGATTCTCCTATTCCTTAGGCTGCCATGTGCAACAGTGCACACACAACCCACGATGGCTCTCAACAATTAAGAGCCCCAGTTTCCTCATCTATAAAAGAGACAACATTAAAAAAGTGTGCCTTTCCTTTTTCAAAGAGTGCTGAGAGGGAATCCAATGAGATAATCTATGGGGGCATTTTGAAAAATTTAAAGCACCATGCACATGACAGTCTTTTTCTGAATCATGAGCTTCATGTGAAGATCTTCTCATGAATCAGAAGTGTGTACCACTACATTCTTCAATTTACCCTCAGTCCCCAAGAGACAAAGTGGGTAAACGCAGTCATTCTTACCATTTGTGATGGTTGGTCAGGGAGTGTGACAGAAAGTTGTCACAGAGTCTTCAATGGCTCTTGGAATATATTTCTGCATTGCAACTTGGTTAGTTCTGAAGACAGGTCTCTAAGGAGTGAAATCTCAAGATGGCTTTGGTTTGGGTCTCTGGATTGATTAGCAGCGGAATTGTGATAGTCTTGCCAAAAATTTCCATGGGAAAGTCTAGCCAGAGCAAGTAAAACTTGTAGACTTCTTTGTCCATAGAGTGATTGTTCCTAATTTCGGGGATAGGAATTTGATGTAATCCATCCCTTCACTCAATAGACATCTTTAGTATGCGTTATGTATGTGGTTCTTTGGGAGGTACTACCCTCTAGGAATTTACTGGGCAATAGGGGAAACAGACCCCCTCACCCCCGCAAACAAAATGCATGTATACATGTACATATAATATTTTGCACAGAAATTCAAAGACTTCTGGAGTTCTTGGGTAGAGCATCCTTGAAATAGCTGCAAAATGCAGCTTTGCTTCTTGGGACCTGTATGAAATTTCTATGTTCAATTCTGCCTTGACATTTCTACATTCAGTCATCTCCGTCATCAATGCAAAAGGATACTGAAATCTTAGAAACGAAAAGGATGAGAATCCTGAGACAGAGCTCCACCTTTGAGACAGGTCTCATTGACTCACCAGAGAAGCAAGGGCAAACCTGTAATGAACATCAGGGATTCCAGGGTCTCAGTCTAACTCTTTGAGAAAATGGAGAAGAACTGGTGCTGGACTAGACTGATGGTCACGCCAACCTTTCGCTGAATCTCTAGCAGCACCTCTGAGCGTTATTTGGAGGAAACAAGGCAGCTGCCTCCTGACAGCATTCCTAGCACCCAGAGCGTCTCGTGGAGTCACTGGATAAGAGAGCTGGGTATAGCTTTTGGACCATCAGCCATTTGCTTCATGGCCCCAGCTTCTCTGCCTCTGCCATTCAGAATTCAGTGAGGCCCAAGAATGAGTCACTACATGAAAAAACAGTGGATCTGCATGGGGCATAGTAAGCTATTAATTAGCTCATCCTTGTAGAGCACTTTGAAGAACAAACATGTTATGTAACTGCTAATTATAATTACCATCCTCAGCCTGCCTGCCACCTTTCACAAAGCCCGCGGCTCCAGCTGCAGCTGTTTCTGTGGGCCCGTGCTAGCTCTGATCTAAGGGGAAAGAAAGGCCTTCTCCCTGCGAGCTGGGAGCATCCTGTGACGAGGCCTCTGTGCCTTCAGACTGGATTGGCAGCTAAATTCAATTTCCGCAGATAAAGGGAATGATTTACCTGCTGATTAATTCATGGTGCAGGGTAGATGATCTCTGGGTGGGTAGGTAGGAGAAGCTTCTAGAAATGTAGTGAGATGCTGATTATCATGGCTCTTGCCTAGCGGCCCCTTCTTTCTTCTTTCCCCCTGCCTTCCACCCAAGTCTTTACCCTGCTTCCCGCCCATCCCGCCTCCCTCTGTGCATTTTGTGTTTGCCTTCCTCAGTGTTCACTTTTGGCTCCCCACTCCCACCTTCCCATACTTGTCTCTCTCCTATACTTGAGTGTCGAGTTCCAAACCGAGTGGAATGATTTATCTTCATTTTATACGGATTTTTTAAAAATCACCTGAAAAAGATTTTTGGAGCCCTTGTTCCTTAGGATTAGCCGCACGGATCTGTAATGTGTTTTTAATGGAGTGCGAACTCTAACGAGGTGGTGGGACCCTTTTCTCGGCCAGTTTGGACTGGAAACTCCAGACAGCTGGGAATTAGGCAACCATGTTAGTGTCTGCAAAAACCCCAGCTTGATGTCAGTGAGTCGGTTTAGGTGCTCAGGATCAAAGAGGCTGATTCATTCTTGATAAGGCTGTCCCTGACTTCCATTCTGCACAGGTCATTTGGTTTTTTTGTTTAGAGCCTGAGTTAATAATTAGAAGGTTGACGCTACTCCCTCCATGCTCTCAAGAGAGTGATGTCTCCACTGGAACACAGACTGATCCTCTGCCAGGATCCTCTCGGTGGCCCCTAACCTGCTCTGGGTGCCGCGGCCAAGGCTGACAGACCTTTGCTGGCCTTTGTTCTTTCTGTTTGGTTGTTGACCCTCCTCTCCAGCCCAGTGAACGCTCACCTGCAACCTTGCAGATTTCAGATGGAAAAGAAAGGTCAGCTGGAAGAAATGGGGATGTGCCTATAAGTAGCCACATGGCTGATTGTGTCTGAATATGTGAAGAGTGTTTGGACCATCAAACATTATTGGCATTGCTGACTGAGCACCAGCTCACATGCCTGGGGCTCTCCCGGGGACCTTCATGCTTGATTTTGTTTCATCCTCAGACAAACCCTGTGAAGTATTCGTTTGGTTTCACAGATGAGTAATCTGAGACTCATAAAGGGTCAGGCAGTTTTCACAGGGTTATTCAATAACTAGCAAATGGTCAAGGATTTGAACTCAGGTCTATAAACCCTGAAAGCCCGCTCTCTTTCTCTCTCCTATACTTGGGTCTCCCAAGCTTGAATTATTTTCATACTATCCTGATCCTGTTTTCCATAGTAAGACCATCATTTACTTGATAGGTTTGTTAAAATAACGTTTAAATATATTTGTGTGTGTGTGTGTATTTTTTTTTTTCTTTTTGAGATGGGGTCTGGCTGTGTTGCCCAGACTGGTCTTGAGCTCACTTGGATAATGTCTCCTCCTACTTGAGCCTCTGGAGTAGCTGGGTCTGCAGTTACGTACCATCACTTCCAGCAAAAGAACTTATATTTTAAACTTAAATGTATAGGTAAAGGGTACTTTCTGGTGTTTGTAATGTCATGTGTTTGATGAATGAGGTGTATTTTCTCTATATGCATGAAAATCAATACACAGTGAACATATAAAAATTTATTCATGTGCCACCAAAAATCATTCTAGAGTGTGTGTAATGCATTTCTGGAAAACCCTACTCTAAGCCATGCTATGTCTACCCTTTTTATCTAACTTTAAATTAAGACTCAAAGAAAAGACACGTGAAGACACGTATGGCCAAACAGGCATTTATTCGAGGTAATCACCTTGGAAAATTGTACCCTGATTTCAGTGTTGTTGCCATTATCAAAATGCATTGGATTCTCTGTGTGGGGATGGCCTTTGGAAGTGGTCTGTGAGTCATATTAGAAGATCATCATATTACCTTTACAGTCAGGTACTGTTTCAACTAGAGATGGCACTGAGCTTGACCATCATTTTGAGTCATGTGAATTCTGAATGACCATTTACTGTTTCCAAAAAAAAAAAAAAAAAAAGAAAAAGAAAAAGAATATAGAATGGAATCCCTGACTTTCCAGGGGGACTTCTGAAAGAGTGGTCGATGCCCACCATCTCTGTGTCCTCCTCTCCTCTTCTTCAGCTTACTGAAGGGACACAAGGGCATCCAGGAATCCCACTTCTCTCTTCAAGGTTCCCAGTGACCACCTAACTGCCAAATCTATGTTCTAGTTTCAGTCCTCGTTCCTCTTAACCTTTCCAGAACTTTCGTATTGTTGATTATCCACCCATCCATTCATCTATTCATTCACCCAACCAGACGACATATATTTTTTGATTGTCTACGTCTAAGGAAGGTGCTAGGGTCTGGGGATGGAGAGATAAGCATGGTCTTGTCATTATAAAGCCTCGCTCAGGAGCGATAGACATTTAAAAAAAAATGAACGGCATTATAATTTAGTTACAAATGTGATAAGTACCACACACAGAGCAATATTAGACTCTAACAGAATATCAAAATACTTATTTCACATAGGTGCATTGTGTGTTTATACACCCCCTCCCCAAACACAAGAGTAAAGAAAAACCAAAGTGCATATTTGTTCACCCATTGAGGCTTCATTTCCCCAAATTCCATGAGGGTTCCATTGGAGGCTGTAAGGGCCTTCATTTTTCAAGCCATTGAGACCTGAATGTCTTCCAGCTGGACAGGCCTGCTCTACCTGCCTCTACCCAAGGTCAAACCTCAGATCTGGTCATGACACTGTGGGCACGCCAGCAGGGGAGAAAGCCACAGGTAAAGGGACAGAGAGGCAGAGCTTGCCTCCAAGACTGTGACAACCTGTCTCAGGTTGGGATGAGGAGGTTGTGGGGTGGGAAGGGAGATACCCTCAAGGGAGAGACACTCCTTCATCCTCTCTCCCCTCCACTTCCTAGACACCGCTTTTGCATGGCCAGCCCCTTCATCTCTTCTGCATCGCCCTTTCTCCCCTGGCTCCCTTGGGTCTTGGTGTTTATTTGCTGTCCTCTCTGGACCACCTGGATGTCCCACCTGCAGCTCTGCCTTCAGCTACACCTGCAGACCCCCAGCTCTGGAGACTGAACAGTCAGCAGCTACCTCAGATTTGGCAACAGGGCTCACCAGGGCTCCTTCCTCTCTTTCTCACAGGCCCAGTCTGCCCGCTCTTGTATTTCTTAGGAGAGCAGTAAAAGGAGGTCCATTCAGACGCTCGAGCTTAAGGCTGGCCGGCAGCCTAGCCTCCTCGTGCTTCCTTCTTTCTCACCTCCTATTGATTCTCGTTCAGAATTGCCTCTTGTTTTTGTAATAAGTGCCCTCATTCCATCTCTTGACCTCTTGGCCGAGCAGCTTCAAAGTCAAGGCTCTTAGCTGTGGTGTCTGAGACATCTAATTAAGACTCCCGACTCGCCTGCTTCCTAGCTTTAGGACCTTTGGCCGGTTACTTAACATCCCTAAACCTCAGGTCTATAAAATGGCACAACAATGTCTAACTCATGGGGTTACTTTGAAAATTGAAATACTTTGCATAGTATCTGGTTCACAGTAATACTTGATGTATGTTCTCTGTTCTGGTTTTAACTCTTGCTTCTTTTGACTGCTGAGAATGTGAGATCAAGTCTATCAAGAGCTATGTGTGATGTATGGGAATCACTGAGTAAACAGCATTATATTCCTTCTCTGTGACCTCCAGTTCTTCTGTGCTCTCGTGCTTCCATCAAAATGGACTCGAGTCATCTAAGAAACATATGTTCCTGTCATTCTCCTGCTTTTAGTTCTCTATTGCTCAGAGAAGTGAGTCTGTACTTAACTTGGCAAGCAACGTCTTCCCAGAGTGATCCTGTGCTCCCTGGGCAGCCTCCCTTCCCATCTTTCCTCCTCCTCAGTTATGTGACTTCCTTTTCTCACTCTGAATATGCCATGCCCTTTTGCTGTCCCGGGCTTCAGACTTGCTCTTCCATCTTCTCATTAGGGTCGTGAGTACCAGGAAGCTTGTCTCCCAGGTCCTCCACTGAGAGTTGATTTCCTTTTTCTCTACGCCTGTGTTCCTTGTGTGCAGCTTTGTAATAATACTTCTGAGTTGCAACTTACCTACTTTTGTGTTTTCTTCCTCCATGAGGCACTGTGATCCTCAAGGGAAGGACTAGTGTTCAGGTCATTGTTCACAGTCCAGTGGTTGGCATGGTAGGATGCTGCACATTTGGTGGCCATTTTGTTAGTGGTGAATAGTGAATGAAGAGCCCTAGAGGCAGTTCCAAAGGAGACTTCCAGAAATGTTTTTATTAGTACTATAGGAATAAGGGCAAATATCCTCAAGGGTTCTCTTTTAAAAGGGGAACATTAATATAGAGGTTTAGTATCTGACATGTTTGTAAAGAGGTGTTTCCAACTGATTTATAGATGCCCGAAGAGAAACTCCATCCAATTTTGTTAAACTGCTCCTTAGGATGAAGTATCTGACATCTCTACAATCATATCTGGGTCCCGTCTGTGCAGAGTGTGGCACAGGTGGAGGCAGATGGCGTCTTTGAGATGTCATCTTCAGTTGTCATAATGAATGAACAAAAAGGAAGGACAAAGAAGAAAATTCCTTATCTCTGTGTGGGTGACTGAGGGAACCAAAATGAGAAGGAAATTTGCTTTACTGGCAACTCAGAGAGAAGGTGAGGGGTGAGATACTTTCTTTTCCTTCTAGATCAGGTGGTGATTAGCATTAGAGAGTTTTGAGGAAGCACAGTTAAAGTTTAGGGCTCTGGGGTTTTGAAGGGCAGCAGAGAGGAAGGAGCCAGGAACATTTAGGGCTTGTTCAGGCTGACAAAAGACTGGTGCCAACATGATCTTTATGTTACCCACAGAGGTGAACTGACAAGGTCATCGTATCCTTACGTTATCCATCTCCATAACTGGAATATTTTTTTGATTTTACATAATCTGTGTTTTGGGGATATGTAGAGACCCAGGAATTCTTTAGACAGCTATTAGTCAGCTTTCTGTCACTGTGACAAAACACCTGAGAAAATCAACTTAAAGAAAGGTTTATTTAGGTTCATAGTTTTAGAGGCTTCAATCCATGATCATGTGACTTTGCTGTTTTGCGGGGAGCCTGTGGTAAGGCTGTAATCATGAAGGAGAGCATGGTGAAGCAAACTTGCTCATCTCATGGTGGCCAGTAAGTCGGAGGGGAGAGAGTGGGAGGGAGATAAAAGAGAGGTTGGGGTGGGCAGAGAAAGGAAGGGTGTGGGAACAAAATAAATTCTTCAAGGCCACATCCTGTGACCTGCTTCCTCTAACTAGGCCCTATGTTCTGAAGTTTCCACCACCTCCCAATAGTGCCACCAGCTGGGGACCAAGCCAAGATACATGAGTCTTTGGGAGATGTTCCAGAACCAAACTCTAACAACCATAGGTGATCCTTTGGTATCTCTGTAGGAGTTTGCCTGTTATCATCTCTCTCAGACTCCATTTATTCTCATTTACCCAAGAACAGGTAATGTGGAACATAGAATCCAGGTAGTGTGGGATGGAATTATTCAGTAGAGATAAAATAGTTAATGGGCAGAGAGATCACTAGACTCGGGCAGTCCACACTGGGCACTGGTTATGAGTAGGGGAAAAGTGAATTGACCCTACGCATGCCAGAGGTTCAGGCTTTCTTTCCCACTTGGAGCCTGAGAAGAAATTTACTAGAAGGAAGGAATCAGAGCCGAGTTGAGGGGGGTTAATTTTTTTGGAATGAAGAATTTACCTTTCTCACTCTTCA
Source organism: Urocitellus parryii (assembly GCF_045843805.1). Classification (NCBI taxonomy): domain Eukaryota; kingdom Metazoa; phylum Chordata; class Mammalia; order Rodentia; family Sciuridae; genus Urocitellus; species Urocitellus parryii. The sequence continues at coordinate 190,126,587 of NC_135534.1, read as the reverse complement.
TGATTGGGATCTTGCCTTAGTTTCCTGGAAAACAAAGCCAGAGGTAGAGGGCTGATATTTATTATGTAATTGGAAATGCAGCTCAAGGATCCAGGAGTGTAGACCAAGAATCGGAAGGAAGGGTAAGAAGGAGAGCCAAAGGTAAGGTTGCCTTATGGTTCTGCCTAAGGACAGTCCAGTCCTTAGGGTTCTCTCTGTATAGAAAGATGACATCGTGTACAGTAGGGATAGTTTGGCTTCTCTTCAGGAACTTTGATTTTAAAGAAATGAACATTTGGATGTCCCTTGACTCCCATCCGAACTACTTCCTAGGTCATTGGTTGACCCGGTCCACTGGAAACTGTTCCCTCAGAGAACCAAATCCCTAATGTTTCCCCACATTACCAGAATTGTTAGATGGAATAGGTTCAGAGTACTTAAGAGAAGCAGAACCCGAAGAAATCATGGCTTCTTAATCGACCAGGATTACTTAGCTCCAGTTGAAGGAGTCCCAGGAGTAACCAGAACCTTGTGTAGAATTCATTTTAGTTCACCCCAAGCTGCTCCTAAGGATCGGTGGTGACTGTCATTGCCCCCTTGTGAATGGTTCCACCACTCAGTTGGGATGAGCAAGTGGACGTGGATCTGACCTGTGCAGGTGTAGGGGAGATTCCGGTCAGGACAGCTCTGGGCCTTGCTCCATCCTCCCTGAGTGGAACGCCAGTGGCATCCAGTGGCCCGTGGGACTAATCGCAGGTGGGAACTCTTCTCCATCCTCAAGCAGGAATCTTCTCCTGGGCCAGACTCATTCCTGATGAAGAGAAGTTGGGTGACCGGTCTGGGGCGGCTTAGATCGCTGATCAGAGTCAGAGCCTGAATGGTGATGGGCAGAGACACCAGTTGGACGGATCAACTATCCACCACTAGGATTTTCCTGAAGTCTGTTGATGCATTTTTTGAGTTGACTCTCTTTTTCTATTCTAGAAAAGCCCACAGAGATTAATGAAGTGTCAGTGTTTAATAACACTTGTGTGAGGTGGCAAACGAGCTCAGGAAGAGTAAACTCAGAGATCGTGTACGTGGTAAGTTAAATGATCATTTTCCTGCTGGGGCAGGAACGGTAACCCAGGGAAATATGACTCAGAAGGACTTGGTTCTGTAAGAACATCTCAGTCTAATTGCTTTCCAATCCCCTTGCCATTTTTAAAAGGTGACTGGAATTTTTAAGATATCTCGATCGTTTTGTTATTTTGTACTTTGGGTTTGATCTGTTTGTCATTCAACAGGATGTAAACATGGGGGCTGCTTTTATAGTTGGTGTCATCCTTATTGCTGTTTCCAAGCACTCGGGTTCTCTCCCCAGAGCAAGCCTGGAAACATCTGCTGAGTTGGTGACAGAATGCAGCCAGCGGCCCTGGGGTTGTGACTTCCTCCCTTTACCAGTGATTATTTGCAGGCAGCGTGGCACTCCCTAGACAGATTCCTCATTTATGTTGCTTCTTAGGGTTTATTGATTACTGGGCTGATCGGACCTCATCATCAGAGACCTGATGGCGGAGGTTGACCATTTGTCCTCCCTGCTTGAGTCTTAGTTGATCAGACCAGCGTCCTAGTGGGGTCTCTTGTCTTTTCCTCTCTCTCAAAGATACACATAAAAGGGCAACGGCTGGACCCTGTGGGATCAGTTCATGAGGAGATAGTCAACTTGACTACAGACAGCAGGACCCCAGAGACGTGCCTTGACCTGTACCAAGGCACCAACTACACCGTGAGCATTTCCACAGCCCCTCCCAGGCGCTCTGTGCCTGCCATCCTTGGTTTCCAGACAGCTGGTAGGTGGAGGCGAAATCTCATTTCCTCTAGAAAAATGCTAAGTGTAGGGTGCCGGGAATGTACTTTTTAGCATGTACTGGGCAGGAGAGTTTCTGTTGGTTTTCTGAGATGTGTGTGTGTGTGTGTGTGTGTGTGTGTGTGTGTGTGTGTGTGTATAGTTACTTCAGGGGTCAGAACCATAGCAGGTCTAGTAGGAAGATTCCTATTCAGTTTCTACAGAGTTGAAAAGTGAAGGCAGCGATAAGATGTCACTGTTAGCAGAAGAGAGGAGTAGACCAAAGGGAGCTTTCAGAAGTGAATATAAACTTCACTGCGCATACTTGTCACATGGATTTTTTAAAAACAGCATTGTGACAATTACAGTAAGCTTTTTTTTTTTAAAAAAAATAGAATTCTTAATATTAAGACAGGTTTATACACATACCTTGAGAAACCATTGGTATCATTTATTATTTTGGGGGAGTTAACTAGCTGTTTGATGTCCCACTTAAGAAAATCTACCTTGGAATAAGAAGCTATGCTCCATTTGTGTACAATATGTCAAAATGCATTCTACTGTAAAATCAATCAATCAATCGATCCCTACAAACTCACTTAGAAAAAACTACCTCAACCCTCAGATATTGCTAGGTACTGGGAGGTGACATTGAAAGACTGTCAACCTAAATAATGTAAAAGCAACTATGAAATCACATAAGCTAGACCTCTCAGCATCTATAGAGAAATAAAATAAAATAATTTCTTTTTAAGTAAATAATAGGAAAGATATCATAAAATTAATATGCACCTAGAGAAACTACAAAATTAATGAACTGCTGTGGATTTACAGGGGTGTCTTTAAAAGGTCATCACAGGACTTGAAACTTACCTGTCACTGTGAGTCAGAATAGCAGTTGGCTGTTCAGTCAGCTTGTTTACAAATATCTGATTACCTCTTCAAGTGACTTTCACTGGGGAAAACATGGTTTATGGGGTCAGATAGACCTGATTTTGCATCTTAACTCTGCAACCATTGAAGAACAAGCACAATTATAGCTGAGTTATTTAATGTCTTTGGACTGCTTTCCTCTGTCTGAAATTTTAAATGGAATTGGATTAAATTTGCAAGTTCATCTAGTGAGAATTAGCATTTATACTGGGGCATCCCAGCTGGGAGCAAGGTACGTCTCTATCGTCATTCTACGTTTCCCATCTTTCTCTGTTTATGTCTGTTCTATAAATTTGTCATTCTCTGCCCTTCAGTCCTGCACATTCCATTGTTTGATTCCCTTTGGTTAAAGTTGGACACATTTGCTCATAAAAGTTTCACCTCGTTAAGAAAATGTTTCTTTGACAACTTTGTCAGTTTTTCCCAAGATTTTTGGTCAGTTTATGTTTCCTAGATTTTCTTGAGTCCATTTCCATAATTTAAATTTTCTTTCAAAATGTCCATTTTGACAACTTTGTCAGTTTTTCCCAAGATTTTTGGTCAGTTTATGTTTCCTAGATTTTCTTGAGTCCATTTCCATAATTTAAATTTTCTTTCAAAATGTCCATTTGGGCTGGGCGCGGTGGCGCATGCCTGTAATCCCAGTGCCTCCAGAGGCCGAGGCAGGAGGATTGTGAGTTCCAAGCCAGTCTTAGCACTTTAGCGAGGTTGTAATCAATTTAGTGAGACCATAAGCAATGTAGTGAGACTCTGTCTCAAAATAAAAATATAAAAAGTTCTGGGGCTGGGGCTGGGATTGTAGCTCAGTGGTAGAGCGCTTGCCTTGCAAGAATGAGGGTTTGATCCTCAGCACCACGTGAAAATAAAAAAATAAAAAAATAAAGGTAATATGTCCATTTACAACTAAAATATTAAAAATAAAAAGACTGGGGATGTGACTTAGTGATTAAGCACCCCTAGTTCAATCCCCAGTTACCCCCCCCCCCACAAAAAATGTTCATTTGGTAGAGATTTTTAAATATATTGGCAGAATGGCATATGGAATATTTGTTTACAACTCCTTTGGGGCTATAGGTTACATAATTCCAGGTTACACCGATTCTTAATTTTTTTTCTCTGTCTTTAAAAGTTGATTCTCTTGGGTTGTCTTGTTACACTTTTCTTTTCTGGAAGAATGAACTCTTGGGTTTTAAAATTGTCTTTTCCTTTTCAAACTTGTTAATTTCTCTTACCTTGATTATTTTCATCTCCATGCTTCCCTTAAGTTGATTATATTGTTCTATTTCTAAATTCTTGAGTTGAATACATAATTCAATTTACCCCCATTCTTTCCTATTTGATGATAAAAGTCCTTAATGTTTTTTTTTTTTCTTTCTGGATTTGAGCTTTCGAAGAATCCCTGAGGCATTGATTCATATTCTGTTTATCCTTAGTTTCAAAGCTTGATGTAATTGTTATTCTGATTTTCCTTTTGGTTGAAGAATTATTTATGAGAATGTTAATATATATTCTCTTTACCCTTACTTTCAAAGCATTATATAATTGCTATTTTGATTTTTCTCCTTTGATTGAAGAATTAATTATAATTATGTCATACAAGTGGTAGTTTTTTCCCTTTTTAATTTTTACACTTCATTGTTAATTTCTAGTTTTATTACATTTTGATATGCTTTGGGGATTGATTGACATTTTCTTGGGCCTCATTATTTGGCCAAGTTTTGTCATTTCAGTAGTTGCTGATTGATAGTGTGGAGGGTGGAGTAAGATCTAGTTTTAAGTCAACTTTATTAAAAAGGTTATTCAGGACTTCTGTTTTTTTTTTTTTTAACACGGTCATTTTTCTCAATTTCTCTTAGAGATTCTAATTGATTTGTTGCATACATATTGATGTTATGATATTTGTGTTTGTGACTTACCTTAATTACACATTCTTTCACTAGTAGCAAATGGCTCATGGATCACATTGATATAGGTGAACTCTAGGAGTTAGCACATGCTGGGAACCTTTCCAGAAAAGCTTTTGTTTTTGAGTCGATCAGTTAATTCGAATTATTGTTACTTGTGACTTGATTTCCTTTTCTTCTATCATCTTATTATTATTTTCTTTTTTTAATAATTGTTTTTCTTTTTTAAGGCTACCTTTTTATGTCTTGTTTTCTTTTTTGCTCCACAAATTTCTTTTTCAATGAGTCAGGTAGTACAGATTTTGCTTCTACTTTACAATGGACCACACTTTTAAGAAAACCCTAATTGGGTGCATATTTCTGATGACTAATGTTAAGACTGAAAATATTATTAACTTCTCCCTGAAGGAGACAGGGAAGTCAGCCTCTCTGTTTGCTTTGATTCCTTCCCCTCTCCCTTTTGTTGTAATTATTTTTTTTGGTCTATTATGGCATTTTATCTTCAGCTTCTTAGTCTATATGGACTTTTAGCAATTACTTACAGCAGTTATCTAAGCTTAGGTATGTGGGTTTTTTTTAATATTTATTTTTTAGTTGTAGTTGGACACAATATCTTCATTTATTTATTTTTATATGGTGAATGAACCCAGGGCCTTGCCCGTGCTAGGAGAGCACTCTACCTCTGAGCCACAATCCCAGTCCCTAGGTATGTGTTTCAATAGTTTCAGTGCTTACTGCCAATCTTTTAATGCCACTTTTTTTGTATTTTTCCTCTATTTTTATATATCTATCTGAACGGTGATTTTTGTCTTTTCCTCACTGAGGGAATAGGATACTTTCAGAGCCCATAATTATCTGAGAATGTTTTTGTTGTTGTTGTTGTTGTTGCCTTTGCATGTGAATAAGGCCTGATTGAAGATAAAATTCTCCAGACATAAACCTTTGTTTTCAGAATTCTGAAAGCAGTTCACATTGGCTTTGGGAATTTAAAGCTTTGAAAAGGGAGCTTTTTATTTTTCCTGGTGCTATGGATGAAACCCAGGGCCTTGTACATGCTAAGCATGAGCTCTGCTACTGAGCGACATCCCCAGTCTCTCTCTCTTGTTTTTTTAATCCTATGTAAGCAATCTGATTTTCAGTTTGGATATCATAATTAGCAGTACATTAGCAGTACAATTCAAGACATTAATTGTTTATGCATGCACCTGGTAAGTGTTTATTGACTACTTATTTTGTGTCTGACGTCGTTGTAGGCACTGGGAGTTCCATAGGGAAGAGACAGGAATCTCTTTCCTCATGAAATGTTAGTCTGTGGGGGACATAAATGTTCATATATATATATATATATATATATATATATATATATATATTTTTTTTTTTTTTTTTTTTTTTACTGAGTTTTCCTACTACCCTGTAAGATTTTTTAATCTTTATTTTGGTTTATCCATATACTAGGAACATTTTCTTTCATTAAATTTCTGATTATAGTTTTTTTTTTTTTTTTAAGTTTTGTTTTCAGCTCTTCCAGTTAACTGGAATTTCTGTCTGTCCACGTTGGTTTCCCATTTCCTCCTTTGTAAGGTCTGTTGTTTTTCCTCTGCCTTCCGGGAATATGCAGCAAGCTTGTTTTCTCTCTACATTTGTATACTCAGTGCATTTATAGATTGGCATTTCTCATCATTGCCATTTCTAATGCACTTTGAATTCTGATGTTGCACTTTCACTTCCTCTTTTTTTTCTTGGTCTCATCTTGTTCCTCTTTTATTTCTGCCTCTTTCAACTAGTTTTTCCTCTGCTGTCACATTCTTTTTCTGTGTCATCCTTTTCTCTTGTTGAAATCCATTTTTAAATTTTTTTTTTTTTTTTTTTTTTTTTTAGTACTGGAGTCTGAACCCAGGACCTTGATCATTCTTTTTTTTTTTTAAAGTATTTATTTCTTAGTTTTTGGTGGATACAACATCTTTGTATGTGGTGCTGAGGATTGAACCCAGGCCGCACGCATGCCAGGCGAGCGCGCTACCGCTTGAGCCACATCCCCAGCCCCCGTTTTTAAATGTTTTAATGGAAAGTACAAAATGGTTGCTGCCTAATTCTATCGTCACTTTCCTTATTTTTTTTTCCCCAGAAGTATGTTCACTCTTTGCCCCCTAAACATGATTTCCCCTCCTTCCCTGTCCTCAGTAGAATCATTTCATAGTACCCCCTGCCCCACCATTTAAAAATTTTTTTTTGCAGTGGGAGTGGCTTCTAGATTACTTGTCTGGGGAAGATGAAAGTTCTGTCTAGGTCTGATATTTCCCTCATAATAAGATGGATGGCATTCCTTTTGATCTCACCTTTTCCTGGATAATATTAATGTGCTTATCTCGGATCTCCTCCTGAAGAATTCACTGTTGGTTGGGTGAGCCAGCCTCCTTTGGGGAGCAGCAGCATGAAAGCCCACAGCCTGAGCTTTAATCTGGGCAACTTGCTGTCTTAATTGGTAAACTGTTGGCCTTGGGCCAGCTCCGCATTGCCTGGCTTCATTATGGAGCTATAATCAAGGAGGCAGGAAGAAGGCCCATCTCTTTTGTCAACCCAGGCTTTCTGTCAGTGGAACCAGCAGGTCCCCAGGGCTCTGCTTGGAATTTCTTCCTTGTTACTGATCTCCAGTGTGCTAAGAAATTATTACTAGCAATAAAAATAGTAGTTTATGTACTTTTTTTTTTTTTTTTTTTGCCCTGACTGCCTACGACTGGCCTTTCTTCCCAACTTGAATGCAAATTTTGACCCATTTTTACTTATTCTCAGTCATATCTGTTAGGAGTGGGTGTGGGAAATGGAAACCTTTCTTCATGCTTCCATCTTCCCCTGAATTCAGACTGTAGTGGCTGTGTAATGTGAGCATCATCCTGAGTGGGAGCTCTGCAGACAGAACTGCTTACGTACTGTTTGTGCATAGACTTTATGTGGTATTTTTTACGTACGAACATATATTTCTTTCATGTATACATCTGGTATCCTTCAAAATCATATGCATCCATGTGGCTATTTTTTTCTCTGATATCCTTATGAAATTTTTAAAAGAAAAGTTGGGAAGGTAAGGGAGCGCATTTATGATAGGTCTTCAAATTCTTTCTCATAACCAAATTTATACATTTTTCAATAATAGTCAGGAATATTTTCTCTCAGCTGATTGCCTTTTGCTGAGTATGTTAGTGATATTGAAAATATTGTGGACAGTCCCTATTTTGACTAGGATAACTTATTGTTATCATTGATACCTCTTTAGGTGGCAGAGGTTCCCCATGTGAAAAATACATATTAAAGGAAGCTATAAGATAGTTTCTGCCTGATAGACATTTCAGCTTTTTCTTGGGGGATGGCGATGAAGTTCTGGTGAGGCCCTGGGTTTGATCCCCAGAACCATAAAACAAAAATTAAAAAACAAAACAAATAAACAAAAAAAAACCAAGCATATTTTTCTCATTGATAGAAAATATAGAAACTTGTGTACTAGGAAATTTGCTTTTCCTTAAAAATTACCATGTTACTCCTGGACTCTCTGTGAGTTCTTTAGTTTGTTATAAGAAACCTGTATTTTTTTTTTACAACATTAATAAAATAATACATTGCAGGAATGGATTCAACTGCCAGAGGGATGAAATGACTTTTTCTGTACAATGGTTGAAACAAGTCTGCCTTCTGATTATTTTATGGCCTTTGGGGAACACAGCTGAGTAGCTCTTGATAGACCGACTTCTCTGAGAACGAGTACTTCCTGTCAGGTTATCTATGCTGGTCATTTCCTAGGTTGAAAAGCACCTGCCCTGAGACTTTGAATCCAGGATCTTTGATTTTTATTCACTGTTTTCCTCATTCTCAGGCTTTCTGGCTACTTACTTGTCTGCTTATCTTCATGACATTTTACTCTGGAGTATCCAAGTGATCCGATTAACTTTCTAAAAAGGGCACAGCTTTATTAATTTACAGTGATATTTAAATATTTCATTTGATTCTCTCAACAGCCTATGATATAACAAAGCAAGCTGGATTATCAGATTTCACCAACGAGAAACAGGTTCAGAAGGGTTCAGGGACTTGGCTTTTCATACAGCTAGGAAGTTGTAGAGCCAGGACTTGAAGCTAAGCATGCTGATGCCGGAGTGAATGGCCTTCCTGGTTTTATACGCCCTCCCAGCTCTCTGAAGGTGTTGGGAGTCTCACCTGTCCTTAGCCATGATACGTTTTGCTAAAATGATGCAACCTTTCCCTGTGTTCTCTCTTGTCTTTTAGAAGATGATCTCTTAGAAGATGATGGAATTTTCAATATTTCAGTATTTAATGAAACTTGTTTGAAATTGAACAGGCATTCTAGGAAAGTTGGATCAGAAAGAATGTACCAAGTAAGAAGATCTCTTATGCTATCTGTCAAAGAATGGTCTTAAAAATGTGGGTGATCTCCAAGTGGTGATCCATAGCATTTAAAGATTATTGGAATAAAGTTTTAGACAGTTTGTGCTTTTTCTTTTTAGAGATGGATATGAGATGGATGTGAGGGACTGAATTGAAAGAAAGACACTGTATTTAGTGACTTATTATTTCCCCTGCCTGAATATTTCACACTCATATTTTATTTTATTGCATTTAAAAATTACAGGTTATTTTACTATCAAATTCATATTTGGACAAGGATATTTAAGGAACTCGTTGCATGATTATTGGACCTCATTTAACTTTATTTTTTTTAACAACATAAGTCAAATTATAAGTTGATTCAGACAGGAATTAAGCTTTACTTTTCTATCATTTTTAGTGACTAGCAAATCATCTGGCAGAGAGCAGTAAGTATTAAATTAAAGTTAAGTATTTATTCTATAATGATTACTCCAAGAATATCATCTATTAGGACCTGGAAGTTCCAATTCAAACAAATATGTAAATAAACAGGCAACTACATCATGGTATAATGAGGACTTTGATAAAAAAATAAAGAATGAAGTGGGAGATATCTGTGTGTGTGTGTGTGTGTGTGTGTATGCACACGTGTGTCTCTAGGAAAATTTTTTTAGCAATAAGCAAAGGCTATGCTGAGTCATAAAAAATGAACAGGAATTAGACAGTTACAAGAACTGGGGTGAGGGTGCTGTGGTGAGTCGAGTAGGATATTGGGTAATAGAGAAAGCAAAGGGCAGTAAGAAGAAATGAGTCTAAGCAGCAGCCCCATGTGAGAAGCCCTGTATGCCGTGCTTCTGTATTTGAATTTTATTTTGATATCTATGCAAAGAATTTTAAAATGGCAAGTGAAACATTCAAATTTCCACATTAGAAAGAACCCTGAACCTAGAAATATATTCCAGCACCCAAATAACTTAGTATATGATGAAGGTGATTTTTTTTCTTTTCAAATCAGTTGAGAAAGCAAAGTTTATTGAATGAATGGACTGCGACCATTAACCAACTACTTGGTTAAGAAAATAAATGAATTTTATCAAAGCGACTGAAGAGTAAAAATTTTTTTTTAAATATTTTGTTTTAGTTGTAGTTGGACACAATACCTTTATTTCTATGTGGTGCTGAGGAATGAACCCAGTGCTCCACATGTGCTAGTTGAGCGCTCTATCGCTGAGCCACAACCCCAGCCCTTGAAAAGTAAAGTTTTTTCAAGATTGTTTTTAATGTGTTAGACAAAGATTAATTTATGTAATATGTGAAACAGTCTTAAGTCCAAAGGAAAAAAGTAAACATTCCAAAGCAATTTGCACAAGACAATATACTTATTGTCAAAACACACATGAGCACATGTTATATGTCACCAGTCATGGTCCAGAAGGGTTCTGTGAGATCTTGGGGGCGCAGCTCTGAGGTGACTGAAGTGGAGTGGAGGAAGTTCACAGCATCAAGTTCAAGGAACCCTGAGGCCACATTTTGATGGCTAATCTCTGAGGACACTTAAGTTATTTAGGAGAATTCAAGGAGTTGGGGGAGGAAGGAATCCTTATGAACCATGGGTCAAGGTCTTAAATGACCTGGAAGACTGATGGGTAAGAGAGTGATTGACAGGGATGGGGAGGGGTGAAGGGTAGGATAGCCAGGAATACTGGCATCAATGCCAACACTAAACCCATGGTCTCCACCAGATAAAATGCACTGGTTGATCCAGGGCCAATCATCTGACTTCTGGGATCTTCCCCTGTAACTCTGTATCTGCTGCTTGAGTGGCGGTGAGTCAAGTGTGATTGGTTAGCAGTATGCGTGGTGAATGACTCTGTGGATGAAAAGCTTTTCACTAGAGCTCTAAGGGGAAGGAACAGCTGAAGTCCCATTGTACAGTTACTGCAAAATCTGAGGTAGTCCTGAAAAAGTTTAAGTACTGTGGACTGTGAAGCTCATCTATGGATTCCTTACAGTGAAAAGAAAGCAAAAGACTTTTGCCCAATAGCTCTAGTCCAGTCCTTTACACTTGAGTGGGCATCAGGAGATTTTATTATTCTGCAATGTATTTATTCATCCAAGATTAGTCTGTTATGCAATTTAGTCATAGTCTTATACCTGGTTGAGAGAGAAATTCAATGGGTAAGGTAAAATAACTCTAGTAAGTACATTCCCAGTTTAGTTCACTGTAGTATTAAAAATAATTCTCAATAGGTAAAGATAAATGAAACTTTCTTGCTTTGTCTCCATTTTGCTTATAGTCTAGACATCTGCAAGACAACAGAAAATTTAATGCAGCGCTTTCTTTTAATCTCATGGCAGTTTAAAGTTCTGGGTCAACGATGGTATCTGGATAACTTTTATCACACAACATCTTTTAACCTCACAACGAAGGAACGAGTTCTGGAAGTGTGTTTGGATTTGTACCCGGCAACCCAGTATACAGTGAATATCACCCTCCTGAGCTCTCCTGAGCAGCACTCAGTACAGATAATGATAACAACTGCACCAACAGGTAGGTGGAGATGACTTCCTGTTTTTGTACCTCAGGACAAGGTAAATATGTAAATTGAACTGTACAGTGTTGGGGAGCTTGGAGGATGGGGATCAGGAGACTTGTGTTCTAGTTCTAACAAACTACCAGCTTTGGCTGGGGTTCAGGATACCTTAACCCTACCACTTAGCCCTTTCCCCACAGGTTTCTGGCTTATAGAGGGAACAGACTGCTTTATCCAGGGATCCCTGGTAGTCCTAGATTGAGAATTCTGTAAAGCCTTTTATGACTCACCCCAACTTTAAGATGATCCTCACCTCAGGGATGTATAACTAGAACCAACCTCCAGGAGATAAAAATGTGAGCTTACTGTGCCTGGCACCAGCAGAACCAAGAGGCTCCCTGATTGGGCCATAAATGAGCACATTTACTCAACTTAGATAGAGAGCCTGAAGGTCAGGCACCTTGGAAACTTCCTTTGTGGCCTTTTGAGGAAGCTGCTTGGAGGCGGGCTGTGTTAACTGCACAGCTCCCCCTAGTGGGAAGGGACAAAGAATCTCTACCATTTCTCCTGTTCTTGAATCTTGGGGTATAACAAACACCCAATTTCCAGGTAGCCACAAGAGCCTGTCCCTTTGAAGGAAAACAGCAGGATAGTGCAGGGCCAGCTCTGATCCTGAATCTTTCTCTCATATTTGCCACAGCTCTGGATGGCTCTCTCGGGTGGACAGTTTGGTCTTTGCACTCAGAAGACTCTGAAAGGCATGAGACACCAATGTTCTCCATGGGGGTCTCATGCGTTAGTAAGCAGAGTTGTCTGAGTAGCTTGTTAAGATACTGGTTCCCAGGATCCATTACAGAGGTTCTGAATCAGCAGGCCTGGGGTGGGCACCCCCAATTTTTGTTTCTAACAAGCTTCCAGACCTTGCTGAGACTGCTAGCCCACATTTTGAGCAACGTTGAACTAACCACATAGATCTTAGCTACTTCTGGGCAATTTAAAGGCCTTCATGGGCAGGAACATGATGAAAAAAAAAAAAGGCAGGGGGAAAAGTGGTAGTTAAAATAATTCTACCTGCTCATATATAAGAAGCCTGCATGTTATAACTGTGTTGCCTGATTGGTGAAGTTTTCCTGATAGTCAGATATGTAGCTCATCAGTTCCTGCATTCCAGCTGCAGAGACTGAGAGTCCCCAATTCTTCCCAGGGTGTTCCACTCTCCCGTGGCATCTCTTGTCTTTACATTCCACATCCTGGTCAGTATATCCACATTTTTACAGGGAGAAACTGAGTCTTAACCCTCCTTTCACCTGAGATTACACAGGATGAGATGAGAAATAAAGCATCCACTTTATTGATCTGGGGGAGTTCCCAGGAACTACCCTAATACAGATTTCAGGTAAAAGCTACATTGGAGAAGGAGGGGGTTTAAGTACATGGGCAATTGAATCTGCAAGGGAGCCTCGGCTAGGTTTCCCACCCAGCCTTAGGCTGAACAACAGAGAGAGGGACAGTGGGCGGACTGTTACTTCCTGGAGACTGGAGATACATGCAGTGCCCCTTGTACTTGGGCAAATGCAAGTTCCAGAGAGCAAGAGTCTGTGTCTTGTTTGGGCAGTGATTTGTGATATATGGACTCTACCCACTGATAACCTCCTATCAGTCAGCTTACATATTTACTGTTCCTTCCTTGAGGATTAATGAGTAGGGAATTTTCCTTTCCTTTATGGAAATGAGAAGACTGGTTAAGTAAGCGACCTTGAGCACACTGGAGCAAGGTAATTGACCTCTGTGATGTGGAGGTTGGACAGGAAGGGTCCATTTTAGTCCCAGGAGTCTACGTTAGGAAAGCAATTCAAATTATTTTTAGGTTCCTTCAATTCATTTCTTTCAACATCCAGACTTCTTGATTGATCTGTTTACCGTATTTATTTCATTTATCAAATGTTGTATTCTTATTGTTACATACTATTTATTCATGTACTAAAACATCAATCTTTTATTATTTATATGTCAAACATTTCTCCTGTTTTACAGTTTCTTCTAATTTTGATAAATGATGCTTTTGATATAAATCATTTAGATTTCTTTCTTTTTAAAAATATTTATTCTTAAGTTTTAGATGGACACAATATCCTTATTTTACATTTATGTGGTGCTGAGGATCGAACCCAGTGCCTCATGTATGCTAGGAAAGCACTCCACCACTGAGCCACAACCCCAGCCCCAATCATTTAGATTTCTATGTAATCAAATCTACTAATCTTTTCCTTTGTGATTTATTACATTAATATTAAATGTGTAATTTTTAAAAATAAAAATAATTAAATCCCACCTACTTATAAGAAAAACTTTAAGTGACTCGTATGAGTATATAACATAAAAGATAATAGGTTATAAGTCTAAGCTAAAGAAAAAAAGGTAAAAAATGGCAGGAACATAAAAGAAATAAGAACAAGGTTAAGAATAATTTATATCCTTATAACCCATTTGCTTGTTCATTGGTGGTTCACGTATTTGGATGTAAGCTTTCTACCAGTCTGGTCAGAAAGAGAGCTGCTACCTTGTCCATAATGTGATAACATGGCAGTGTTTTTCACAAGTATATATATTTTTCCTAACATGAAGATCAGATCGGCGTTTCTGATTTCAAGGGGTCTCATAAATAGGACGATGCATGAACAGCATTTTGTGAGGGGTTTATATGTCTGATTTCTATGTTGCCTGCCCACATGGCTCATTATATTATGGGAAAGCACAGTTCAGTGTGGGTGATCAAGGAAAGATGCGCTGGGAATGCCTGCCCCCCTACAGATCCAGCTTGACCCAGGACCAGGTCCAGGGCTTTTAGACTACTGGAGGGTATGATTGGAAGCCATTTCTTTCAAGCAGTGTTCCCTAAATATTGCTTCTCTCAATGGAAATTTGAAGTTGAGTCATTCTGTTCCCTCTCACAATCCCCAGGGAGCATTATTCTGTGTGGCACAAGAATAGCAAGAACTTGAGCTTGAGTAGAAGGCTACCCGCTTGTGTTGGAAGGTTGGCCCAGGGCATTGTCTTCCAGTGAATGGATGATTGAGCCCCCCAAATTCGTCTCCATATAATAATGTAGTCACATAATTTTAGCTTGAAAAATTTCATAGTGGTTCTAACCAGATACCAAATTTGTCTAAAGAAGAGTTTTTTAAAAATAACAAACTCCCAGTCTCTGACAGTGTTCTGTCTTCTTATTCTTTCTAAGATAAACTGCTCCCAAAATGTACATCGAGGATAACCAAAATGATAACTGATATTTATAGAGCAGAAATAAAAATAGTAACTTTGCTTTCAGAATAGTGGATTTATAGCCATTCTTTCCGATAATATTTAGATTGCAAAGCCAACTCTCTATTTAGACTATTTCTAATTAGGGATTTTAGAACCTTATCATTTATATATAAAACCATGTTTGTTTTTTAGCTCCTTTTAGCAATGGTTTGCATGCAATTAGATATTTCTAAAATAATTTTCATAAATTTAAAAAAATATGAAAAGAGAGGACAGAATATTTTTCCAAGGGAATAAAGCCCTAGAAATCCCACACTCTTTTCATTTTTTTTGATTGACACATATTTGTACAAATTTATGAACTACAACTTGATGTTTTGATTCATGTAATAATTGAGTAATGATTGTTCCACCTGGGGTAATTAATATATCTATCACCTTAAGATTTTATTATATCTTTAGGATGAGTACATTTAGAAGTCTCTTTTCTAGCTTTTGAGGTATTTAATGCATTTTAATTATATTCACCCTGCTGTGCTGGAGAACACCAGAACTTATTTCTTCTAACTATAATAAAATATGGATTATTTCATGAATTTTCATGTCATTCTTATACAGCAACTGTGCTAATATTCTCTATTATTCCAACTGTAGCATATGTGCTGCCAAAGTAAGCACAATCATAATTTTTTTTTTGAGGGGGGAATACCAGGGATTTAATCCAGGAGTGCTTTTCTATGATCTACATCCCCAGCCCTTTTTATTTTTATTTTGAGTCAGGGTCTCATTAAGTCCTAGGGTCTTGCTAAGTTTCGGAGGCTGTCCTTGAACTTGCTACCCTCCTGCCTCAGTCTCCCAAATTGCTGAGATCATAGGTGTCTGCCACCACTCCTGGCACAACCATAACTCTTCCCCCCCTCCCCAGTGCTGGGATTTGAACCCAGAGCCTCATGTATACCAGGCAAACCTTTACCACAATGTCCCTGGCCCCACAATCAAAACTCTTAAAGTGGATTTATGATGCCGAGTTTCTAACAAATGTGCAATTTAAGATCGCTGTTGACCTGAAAAATCTTTCCCGGTGACTGATTTAGGTACTCATTATCCAGGTTCAAACAATAGATAATAAAGGCTATCAATAATTTACATTGTTTTTGATACTTTTCCATAAAATAAAAGATGATATACCAGTAATCTGTGATGAAAGAGTCACATCTGCAGTCTACTTGTTTCTCTTAGGACCCATTAGCTTGAGAAAAATTGTACCTGCAATTGGTCAAGACAGAAATTGGCATTTTAAAAATATTATCTTTACTCATAAAGATGAATAAGTTATTTAGAATTGGAGCCCTCCACTAAATGATCCTAACTGCTGTGAAGGCAACAAGTTCATCTCGTTCTTCTCAGGATCTCCATATGCTAATCATCTGTATAAACACGAGGCTCCAAGACTGAACATGTGTCTCAGTCTCAGTGTTTTTTTTCCCTCACAAACTCACGATGAAACTTAATTCCCAACTTAAGTCCCATCTTAATGGTGTTTGGTGGTGGGACCTTTGGGAATAATCAGGAATACAAGAGATCATCAGGGTGGGGAGCCCATGATTAGATTAGTGGCTTTATAAGAGGAGGAAGAGAGACCCCAGTTAGCATGCTTGCTGTATCTCACTTTGTGATGCCATTGTTCTCCACACCATGACCGGCAGGAAGGCCCTCACCAGATGCTCAGCAGATGCAGTGCCACGCTTCAGAACCCCGAGTCGAGTAAACCCTCTTTTCCTTAGGAATTATCCAGCTTATGGTAGTCAGCTATAGCAACAGAAAACAGACAAATTCAATAGCTATTAATGCAATGCAGAGGAACCGTAACTATAAGATATTCTTTTAAAATTTCACTTGTAACTTTTAAATTTTATTGTAATTTCAAAAAATTTCCCTTTTCACTTGCATGAACTCTATCCCTCTTGCTCTTGTTCTCTCTCCCTTAAATATATCCCATTTGGCTGTGGTGCATTATTCCATGTGGTGTTGAAAATTCTCTTCAGTAATATTTTTTAAAAAGTATTTTTTTATTTGTCAATGGACCTTTATTTTATTTATTTATATGCGGTGCTCAGAATCAAACCCAGTGCCTCACACATACTAGGCAAGTGCTCTACCGCTGAGCCACAACCCCAGGTCCTCTTTAGTAATTAATAAATAAATAAATAAATATTATATATTTGTAATTTTGCACTAATATTCATAAATAATGTTGGTCTAAAATTTTCTCTTTTTTTGGTGCTATCTTTATCAGATTTAAAGATCAATATTTTCCTTGCTTCTTAATAATAATTTGAAAGGCTTTCTTTATTGGTTATGCCCTGGGACAATTCATGTTTCCTTTGGTCTATCCAAATTAATGAATGGTTTGGTAGGATTCATCAAATTTTGTGCAGTAATCTGGGCATGGAGCACCTTTTATGGAAACTGGGTTTTTTTTTATTTTTTTAAATTTTTTTTTGTAGTTGTAGATGGACATAATGCCTTTATTTTATTTGTTCATTTTTATGTGGTGCTAAGGATCAAAACCAGTACCTCACACATTCAAGGCAAGTGCTCTGCCACTGAGCTATAGCCCCAGCCCTGTTTAAACTTTTTGAATGGGGTCTATTTTGGTAAATTGGATTTTCCTAAGAATTACCTGTTTCATCTAAATTTTAAAACTTATTTGCATAGTGGCCTACAAAGTAGTTCTGTTTAACTGTTTGGATTTTCTTCTTTCTCGAAGATTATCCTTCCTTGTATTTTTATTTTCTTTCTTTTTTTTCTGGATTAAATTAGCTAGTGGTTTGTCTATTTTGTTAATACAGTTGTCCCTTAGTATCCATAGTGATTTGTTCCAGCACCCCACTGATACCAAAATCTGAAGATGCTGAAGTCTTTTATGGAAAATGTGTAGATTTGCATATAACCTACACACAGCCTCCTGTATATTTTAAGTCTTCTCTAACTTAACAATATAACACCTAACACAATGCAAGTTCTGTGAAAATAGTTTTATACTGTATTATTTAGGGAACAAAGACAAGAACAAAAGTCTGAATATGTTCAGTTTACTGACCTAATTTTTTCCCCCAAATAGTTTTGATCCCAGGTTGGTTGAATCCATGGATTGGGAGTCCATGGATACAAAGGCCTGACTGTCCAAGAGTTAGGTTTGTTAATTGGATCTCCTCTTTTTTTCTCTCGGCTCTTTCAACATCAGGAATTAGCAAACTACGGCCTGCAGGCCAAATCAGGTCTTTTGCCTGTTTCCATAAAAGCAGTTTTATTGGAACAAAGGCACAGTTGAGTAGTTGTGACAGACTGGTCTGGCCTTGAAAGCCAAATATATTTAATTATCTGGTCTACTATAGGAAAAAAAAATCTTGATTCTTGTTTTATGTCATTAATTTCTACTTTCATGATTATTATATTCTTTTTTTTTTTCTTTTTAGAACCAGGGATTGAAGCCAGGGGGGTTTAACCACTGAGCCACATACCCTGCCCCCCTGGGGGGCACCTTTTTTATATTTTATATAGAGACACGGTCTCTCTGAATTGCTTAGGGCCTCACTAAGTTGCTGAAGCTGGCTTTGAACTCACCATCCTCCTGTCTCAGCCTCTTGAGCCACTGGGATTACAGGTGTATGCCATTTTATCTGGCTATAATTATTATATTCTTTCTTAAACTTCTGTTTTTGTTTGCTTTATAAAGGTGGTTGCGGTATATCTTCATTGTGAATTGTGGCTTTTAGCATTAAAATGGGTCCTTTGTTTTATTTAATGATTTCAGGTTAAATTGTGCTTTGTCTTGTATCAGGATTGCAACTCAGTTGCAGGATTGCAACTTTCTTATGGTTTCTGTTTGTCTTGATAAATTGTTGCCATTGCTTTTATCCTTAGCCTTTCTGAATCTCTTCATTCTAGGTATCCCTCTTATCTACAGCTTAATGTTGGATCTTCCATTGTAAGACAAATTGAAAATCTTTTAAACCTTTAAATTAGTAAATTAAACCCATTTATAGTTACTACTGATAGACTGATATGTTTGGTCTCAACTCTGTCCTGTTACTTTATATTATAGTCACTGTGTGTGTTACAGTTCTTGTATTTCTTTTTCTGTTGCTTCTTTGTTGTTTTGTCTTTGTGCCATTTTATTTTTTATTTTATTTTTTTAAAGAGAGAGTGAGAGGAGAGAGAGAGAGAGAGAGAGAGAGAGAGAGAGAGAGAGAGAGAGAGAATTTTTTTTTTAATATTTATTTTTTAGTTCTCGGCGGACACAACATCTTTGTTGGTATGTGGTGCTGAGGATCGAACCCGGGCCGCACGCATGCCAGGCATGGCGCTCTACCGCTTGAGCCACATCCCCAGCCCTCTTTGTGCCATTTTAAAATGCCCTGTCTGTTCTTTTAAATAAACTTTGGGACACTGAAATAGGCCAAGAGAGATTATTGGATAAAAAGTATTATACTATTTATTTACTTCCCAGCCTACAAAAAAAAAAAGACAAAAAATGAACAAAACAGAACAAAACACCTATCTCTTGTCATTTCATTTAACTTTAAAAAAATTGATTAATTTATTCTGATTAGATATATATGACAGAATGCATTTTGATTCATTGTACACAATGTTTCATTTCTCTGGTTCTATATGGTGTAACATCACACCGATGTGCAGTCATACATATTCCTAGAGTAATGATGCCCACCTCATTCCAGCATCTTTCCTGTTCCCACACCCCCTTTAACTTTTTAAACATCTGGCTTGCCAGTTTTTTTTTTTTTGGTGTGTGTGTGTGTGTGTGTGTGTGTGTGTGTCTGGGGAAAGTTGGGGAGTGGTACTAGAGATTGAGCCTGGGGGAGCTCTATCACTGAGCCACACCCTCAGGCCCTTAAATTTTTTTTTTTTTTTTGATTTAGGGTCTCACTAAATTGTCCAGGCTGGCCTCAAACTGTGCTTCTCTTGCCCTAGCCTCCCCAGGTTGATGGGATTATAGGCATGTGACGCCCAGCTGATTTGCCAGTTTTTTTTTTAATATTTCTTTTTAGTTGTAGGTGGACCCAATATCTGTCTTTATTTATTTATTTATTTAATGGGTGCTGAGGATCAAACCCAGTGCCTTATGCATGCGAGGCAAGTGCTCTACTACTGAGCTACAATCCCAGCTCATGATTTGCTGGTTTTAATGGCATATTTAACTCTATTTGTTGCTCTTATGACATTCAATTAGTTTATTCTACTTCCATTTTCTGCAGTCCCTTCTCTGTTTTCCAGTTGCATCAATATCAGAACATATACCGTTTATATATTATTCCTCCACCCTGCCCTATCTTTATTTTAGTCTAAGAGTCATAGTTCATTGTATCAAATGTTTACCATCAATCCTTTTACTGAAATTCCTCAGTTATTTCTTGGATGAAGATCATCTAGAAACTTCTCAAGGGTATTGCCTGAGTTCTCTCATGTTTAGACCAGTTCTCTGTGGCCTTAATGTTGCTGAAAGCTCAGTTCTTGTCTCCAGAGCCAATCCAATGATGAGGACATGGTTTTGAGAGAAAAGAAAAAGAAGATTTATTGTTTTGCTAGCAAAGAAGAAACACAGGAGACTCCTGTGCCAAAGGCTGTGATTCTGCCCATCAGCAAGAATGGGGTGGCAGGGGGAGTGTTTCAACAGGTGATTCAGAGAAAATGAGATTAGGAAGGAGAGATCAGGGAAGAGAAGATCAGGGAAAATCAGGAAAAGGTTAGAGAAAAGAAGACCAGGGAGGAGAAGATCAGGAAGAGGAAGGTTGGGAAAAAAAAATAAAAAAAGTGAAGTTTCAAAGCCACAATGGATATAGTCAAAGCATCAAGTGAACTCAGGCTTGAGGTTTCAAAGATAGTGTAGCTGGATGTAAAAATCCTAGTTCCCATGTACTTGGTTTGAGTCTTTTAAAAAAATGTTCAGATTTTCCTTTTTGCTTTTTATGTAGCTTTTGAGAAATCAGATGAAGGTTAATTTTTTTTTGTCTTTGGATTTTTGTTTATTTATTTCTTTGAGTGGAGCTTCTGAGGATTTTTAACCTAGTTTTAGAAAGGTTTTAGGGATGATTATTCTGGATCTGCTTTCTTAGGTACCTGGTGTCCCCTTTTATAATTTACTTTTCAGTCTTATTTTTGTAAAGTTATCTTGAATTATATTTTAAATATTAATTCTGCTTCAATGTTTCTTATTCTTCATAGACTTTAATTATACATATGTTGGATCTTTGTGTATAGTTCATTTCAATCACTTTATATTTTTGGGTTTTTTTATTAGTTGTTTTAATCTCATGTTTATTTTTTTTTTGGTTGTTTTTCTGTATTTCTTCAATGTCCTTCATTCAGTTTCCTTGTAATCTTTTTTTTTTAAAGACATCAAAAAATTTAGTTTTTATTTCTGACCTGGATCCTCTTTTTCTTCCATTTCTTTCCTGAATTCAGTTATTTCGGTTCCATTTCCTCCTGCTTTGTGTCCATTTCTATTCTTAGTTTTTAATTTTCTGACTAAAGGTATCTCTTTCAGACCTCAGATGCTTATTGGCAGATGTTTATTTTGTTAGAGGTTTTCCCCCTAGTTCTGTGGGTTTTAAAACGTGTAGAGCTTTTCACAAGCTGAAAGGTTTTGAGTCTGACTTTGGGTCTGTCTATTGCCTCTGGGCAGAATTGGTGGTTTAGGTGGCTAACGGGATTTCTGGGTTAAGACTGCCCTCTTCTGTCATCGAGGAAAGTACAGCTTCTTTAAAGGGTTTGTTGTTTGGTTTTGGGGTAAGGTTGGGGGTGCATTGTGTATTCATGTAGCTTTGGGTTCTATTTTTACCTTATAGGGTCTTGCAGTGACCTTTGCTTCTTTTCCCCATTGCCACTTGGTCTGCAGGGACACACAGTCCTTTCTTCTTAGCCCCTTTTTCTACAAAAGCAATGACTTTCTCAAAATGCTACCTGATGACCATTGACTTTTTCCCCTTTCTCTGTAGTCAGAGTAGAGGGTAGGACTCCTCTTCTAAGGGCTGAAATTGTCTTTTTTTTTTTTTTTTAAGAGAGAGGGGAGGGGGGGAGGGAGAGAGATTTAATATTTTATTATTTATTTTTCAGCATCTTTGTTTGTATGTGGTGCTGAGGATCGAACCCGGGCCGCACGCATGCCAGGCGAGCGCGCTACTGCTTGAGCCACAACCCCAGCCCCTGAAATTGTCTTATTCAAGTACCTTTATTTCATTGGGTTAATACAATATTAGTTGCTTAGCTTTCCTCTTTTTAATTTTTTTTTTGGTAATTGTAGATGGACAGTATGTCTTTATTTTATTTGTTTATTTTTATGTGGTGCTGAAATCGGATCCAGTGCCTCACCCATGAGGAGCAAGTGATCTACTACTGAGCTACAACCCCAGCCTTGAGCTTTCCTCTTACTGCTCATTGTTTGCATCTAAACAGTGAGAAATGCTGTGACTGCCACTGTCCTAGACACTGGGAACACAAAGATTAGTTCAATGGGGATGATAGACAAGGGTCAGTAATACAATGCATAGCCCAGGTGTGGTGGTGCATACCCATAGTCCCAAGTGACTTGGGAGGTTGAGGCAGGAGGATCACAATTTGAGGCCAGCCTCAGCAAATTGGCAAGGCCCTGAGTAACTTAATGAGACCCTGTCTCAAAAAAAAAAAATGTTTTTTTTTTCTTTTTTAAGGACCAGGGATGTAGCTCAGTGGTAAAGTACCCCTGGGTTCAGTTCAGTACCAAAATATTAATGATAATAACAATAATATAATGCATAAAGTAGTATTTACAGGGTACTTTAGGAGCAGAGAGGAAGTAATGACTGAATTTGTTCAGAGTCACTCTCCCACATAATGAAGCAGAAACAAAGTTCCAAATAATTTGATTAACTAGGAGCCCAATTTTCTCTGAGACTTTCTTGCAGGTTTGGTTTTTCAATTTTAGGGTTAGCCCAGTGGGTGGGGGAGGTAGAGAAAGAGCGGCCACTGCAAGTGAGCCAGTGAAGGATGAGAGACAAGGGCATTTAAAGGGTCTTTATAGCAAAAGATCCGAAAGCAGGAGGAAAAGATTTAGAATCCTGGGTCCACGATGCCTGTGGTTCAAACCATAAAGCCCCTCGAATGGAGGAAGGTGACCTGGAGTGACAATGTCATTTCCCAATCAAGAAGCAGCGGGAGATCTCTGAGGAAGCACCACAGACCCACCACTACTGTCATGTTACGTGTTAAATAGAGTCATTATACGTGAACCATTCTTCATCTTGCTTTTTTAAAAAATTTCTTAATTTTTGGCTTTACAATATTCTAAGGACATACTTTCATACCAATTCATGTAATGTCGTGTCGTTCTTTTTGAGGGAAGCATCGTATTCCATTGTATGAAGGTACACTAATTTATTAACTTCACTGTGGAAGGATATTTGCTTTTTTCCTCCCTTAAAGTTTTTGTTATCATAGACAATGAAGCTGTTAATATAGATGAATATATTATGTTTTGTTGATTTTCAGGTACTCATCTTTTCACATTTTGATAGAAAATCTTACAATTGTTGCAGAGACAGGTGTCTTTCATGAATATAATTGTCATTGCCCATGTATGCACCGTACTGGTCATAGCTACCTAATGCGTCACCATATCTATTTAGTTATGGAGTTTTGTGGTTCTGTTTATGACTTGGGTTCAATTGCCCATTACAACTTTTTTATTGTTTGGTAGGAGGGATTAAACCCAGGGGCACTTAACCACTGAGCCACATCCCCGGCCCTCTTTATATTTCATTTAGAGGCAGGGTCTTGTTAAGTTGCTAAGGGCCTCATGAAGCTACTGAGGCTGGCTTTGAACTTGCAATCTTCCTGCCTCAGCCTCCCAAGCTGCTGGGTTTACAGGTGTGCACCACTGTGCCTGGTACAGCTTTTTTTTTTTTTTTTCAGAAAAGATTATACTATGATTTGACATTGAGACAGAAAGTTATCATGTATGTAGAAAACAATGACAAGGTGTAAGATCAAGTGTCAGCACCAGAATGGCTACAGTGGCTTTTGGAAGAAGATCTGGGAATCCGAACCTGGGGCCTCTGTCTTTCTAGGCAGATGCTCTACCATTGAGCTACTTCTGAAGCCTAGTAGGGTATCTTTTAAAGAAACACTGCCTCATCAAGACTGTGAAAGGCACACAGGATGCTGCGTGGAAAAATATAGATACTAGTAACTCAATTAAAAAGTGATTGATCGGGGCACGGTGGTGCACGCCTGTAATCCCAGAGGCTTTGGGGGGCTGAGGCAGGAGAATTGTGAATTCAAATCCAGCCTCAGCAACTTATTGAGGCCCTAAGCAACTCAGTGAGACCTTATCTCTAAATAAAATATAAAAAAAAGTCTGGGGAGGTGATTCAGTTGTTAAGTGCCCCTGGGTTCAATTCCTGGTACTAAGGGGGAAAAAAAAGTGTTTGAGAAGTGTTAGATACAGAATATGAAGACATTTTCAGATTTTTACATTTTTGTTTTAGGATACGTGATAAAAATTTAGTGTCCACATGGGTCTAAAAAACTCTTTCAACTAATATAAAATAATTCTATGAGATAAAAAATAATTGTGTGACATAGTCTCTGTGGCAGAATTTTTTCTTTCTTAATAATTCATAAGATATTGGTGTTATCTTATAAGATTTAATGAAATATGCTGTACCTTTGCATCCTTGGGGAGTGTATTTCTATAAAACTAAGCCTTGGGAGTGAAACTGCCAAGAGGATTCTCATAAATTCCTTTCTGCAAAGATTACATCAGCCTACACACACCCCAATGGTGTATAAAGGCCAGTTTCCTTTACCAACCTTTACAAACACCGGATATGGCCATTTTTAGTGTTTGAGAGTCTAATAGAAACACATTTCATTTTGTTTTAATTTATAACTCTTTGACTATTTAAAAGCCTATCTGTTATGGTTCTCCTATGAATCACTTATTCTACTTCATGCCCAATTTTTTTTAGATTTTGTCACTGGTATTTTTTCTTCATCATAGATACTCTAGCTATCAGGACAATTGACTTTTCAATATTGTTAACTCCCCCACCTCGTCCCATGGTTTGTGATTTGTCTTTCAAAATTGGTTGTATATATTATATATGTATGTATGTATATATACATACATACATATATACATATATGTACATATACACATTTCTTTTTGATGTAGAGAAAATTTAAGACTTTTTTTTTAAACAGTGGAAATTCAGTAAGAATTCTGAGATATGTAGCCTTTTTTTTTTTTTGAGAAAGAGAGAGAGAGAGAGAGAGAGAGAGAGAAAGAATTTTAATATTTATTTTTTAGTTTTCGGTGGACACAACATCCTTGTATGTATGTGCTGCTGAGGATTGAACCCGGGCTGCACGCATGCCAGGCGAGCGTGCTACTGCTTGAGCCACATCCCCAGCCTCTTTAAGACTTTATTTAGTGAAATTTTAAAACATAGGTTTTTTTCTTATTATTTTTTTCCTTCCCAAGATTATTGAACTATTCTTCCTGCCCTTTTGGTAGTATATTCTTAAACTTAAAAGTTGGATCCAGGCCAATGTTATTAGCTCTCAAGTCCTTTTCTCAATTGACTTCTGTTATCAAAGTAATTATGTCATTATAGATAAATAAGAAAAATGTTTGTTTTTTAATTTCAAAATAAATGTCTGAGTTGACTTTCATAATTTCACAAAGGATATTCATTTTACATAAGTCTTTAAAGTCTTTTATTGTTTGAGGTTTTCTTTTTTTTTTTCCCCCAGTGCATTTGCTAGGAATAACCATGTTCAAATGTTTTTAATCTACTTGTGCAACACTATTTAGTTTCTTACAAAAATTGTTCATACATAATGATCATCACATTTTCTGAATTAAGGCCATGTAGGTGCTAGGGGAGCTCACCTTTTACCGTACAGAAGGTTGAGAAAACATCGTAGATGTAAATGCAGACAAGACCTTAGAGTGGAGATGTAGTAATCATTATGGGCGATGGAAAAGGAGTCCAATTCATAGTCTAAAAACTTTAAATGTATTCTTAAGGGTAGATTTTAATGAATATCTTACCCACAATAACTGCCTATTTTGTTATAATAAAGTGAATATATATATATATATATATATATATATATATATATATATATCTTTAACTAAACTGTAACTATGGGAATTATTTTCTTTACATAGTTGCACACACACACAAACATATATATTTAAAATATATTTTTCTTTTGCCACCTACTCCTAACTTTTTGTTTGGTTTTTAAATTAAATATAAATTGATCAAACTTATCTTCCTTAATCATGGGAACTGAAAGCAGGAGTACAGTGGTTGTGAGGAGAAGCCTCTAGGAAAATTAGACTGCAGGTAAAAGTATGAGCATGTTCTCCTCTTGTACAGAAGTTTGCAAAAGGTTCCCAGGGGAAGGGGGTGTTTGTTTTTGTTTTGTTATTTTTCTTGTCATTGGGTTTGATTTTGGTCCTCTGCCTTTCCTTCCAGTTCTCCTCCTTTTATGAATAAGAAAACAGGCCAAAACCCTATTTATGTGTGAGTTTTCCCCTCAGACACCTTTCATCCTATGTAGCTGCTCTGCACTAGAGTTGCCCAGATGGTCATGGTGAGCAATTTTAAGACATTTTAGTGAAAGGTAGAAATTACTTCAGAAATCAATTTCTCTGGTCCTTTTTCTTATTAATATCATTTGGTTTCCCATTGCTCTTTGGAGTTGTTTATTAAAATGTGCGGTTTTTGACAACCTCCTCATTAAAATTTCTTAAATGAGTACTGGTTTGTAAAGAAGTAGCCACACTATCCATTCCTTATA
The DNA here is from genome assembly GCF_045843805.1 of Urocitellus parryii. NCBI lineage: Eukaryota > Metazoa > Chordata > Mammalia > Rodentia > Sciuridae > Urocitellus > Urocitellus parryii. The sequence goes on along the minus strand of NC_135534.1, from coordinate 190,099,891 downwards.
TGAGAAAGAGGAGAACAGCTAATAAAACTTTATTGTAAAATCTGCAAAAAAAAAAAAAAAGTTTAATCCAACTGGAATCATTTTAGCTATGTTCCAACTTATTTCCCACTGAAGTGTCATTCTTATATATTCCCACAAAGAGTTAGATCTATTTCTGGATTCTACTCCATTGATCTATTATTTCCTTTGCTTGTACAACACAATGTTTAATCACTCTAGCATTCCCCATGGGGGGGGGTGGTATCACTGGGGGTGGGGGGCAGAATCACCCACAAAGAGGCAAAAATTGGTTCTTGAGGGGTAAAGGAAATTTGTTTTGTGTGCGTGAAGTCTAGGTTAATGTGCAGTGCCTAGGGGACCTACAGCATGTCTGTGGCATTACAGTTTTACAGGGGATGAGAAGAGCAATCAGGAAAAAACAAAACAAAACAAAGCATTCTCAGAAGGTCCCCTGTAGGGGCCAAAACAAAAGAGAGTTGAGTGACACTGCTCTGGTTTAATAGTAGGTACCGGTGTCTGGTCACCTTCCCTCTCAATAGTTTTCTTTCTAGTTTTTTCCTCTTGATTTTTTTCATTAATCTTTGCAAAGAAACTTAGCAGTCTTGTTTTGCTGTTTGTTGAGTGTGTCACACTGGTTTCTGCTTTAGGGACTTTGCCCTGCGGTTCTCTCTCCCTGACCTCTCCTCTTCCTCCTCCTCCTCCTCTTCCTGGAGGGAGGGAGGCCATGGTGACTCACTCACTCCTGTCACCTCCATAGAGGGCCTTCCCCGGCCATCCTGTGTCGCCTGCTCCCTGCATTTCTTCACAGCCTTTACCGGTGCACAAAATTCCACATATGCATAAAAAAATTCCACACACGCATAAAACTTCCGACTTAGTTTTTGCCTCCTTTGCTAGAATGAATCCCATCAAGGCAGGGACTTTCTTTTCTCATCACTTAGATATTCAGCCCCTAGAGCACAGTCTGGCACACAGTAAGAACTTCTAAAATATTCATTGAATGAATGAATCCCCAGAAGGCCCACTGTCAATTGCCTGAGGAAATATTTTACATTTGATGAATTGATAGAGAATTGATATTTTTTCGTTTTTGAGTCTTTCCATTCAAGGACATGGCATTTCTCTCTGTATTATTTTCTTTGATGTCCTTTAGAAACATGAAAAAAAAAGTAAAACCTTCATGTTTGTTTTTGATTTATTTCTAGCTATTTGAAGTTTATGGCGTCTTTCTTGAATGGAGGTCTTTTAATTCTTCTGTTGTATTTTGTTATGTATATTAGTTTCCTGTTGCTGGTTTGACAAATCAGTGCAAATTTAGTGGATTAAAACAACACAGATTGACTGTCGTTATAGTTTTGGAGGTCAGAAGTCTGAAGTCAGTCTCTGGATACTGGGCTGGTGTTCACAGGCCTGTGTTCCTTTTAGGGCTCCAGGGGAGAAGCTTTTTCCTTAGTGCTTCTGGTTTCCAGGGTCTGCCTACATTCCTGACTTGTAGCCCTGACTTCCATCTTTAAATCTCAGCCAGTGAACCTCTTCTTTGTCCTAAACCTTCCTGTGAGGATCCCTGTAATTACCTTGAGCCTATCTGGCTAATCCAAGGTAACCTCCTTATCTTAACCATCCCTACCCATCCTTCTGCCACATAAAGGTACAAATTTATAGGTTCCAGGGGCTGGGGATTCATTATTCAGACTTCCATTCTTGTTTTTGTGGGTATGTAGAAAATGATTTGGTTTTGTATGTTTCTTTGAGCGGGGTGTACTTGCCAAACTCCTATTATTTTGTATTTGTTTTTCAATTGTTTTCAAACGATTCCATGTTTAGTTTCCAGTTGATTCTCTTAGACTTACTGGCAGTGACATCATTTGTCCCTTTCTTTTTGGTATTTGTGGCTCAGTTTTCTTGCTACTTTTTCTACATTGCCTGGAATCTCCTGACTAATGCTAGATAACAGCTGAGACCAGGCATCCTTGAATTGTTCTTTCTCATTTTCTTTTTTTTCTTTCTTTCTTTTTTTTTTTTTTTTTAAATGGAATAAGGCTAAACAAGAGAAAGTCCTGTCCTTTAAGGTCCAGGTTTATACTTTGGTAATTAAACCTTATATCAAATGTGCATAGTATGGATGATTTCTTTATCACATATTCTAACGTGCATTATTCTTAACTGTATAAGAAATTGCTTCATTATTTTACCACTGAGTATGGGAATTTCTAATAAACATTATTAAATTAGGGAGTTTCTATTAAATCAAGTCCAAGTTAATTGAGATTTTAAATCAGGAATGTATTAACCCTTATGATTATAAAAGTAACCATATGGTTTCTTTTTGCCTATTAATAGCTTTTCCAATAATGTTCCCTTTGTGTTCTGGGAATAAGTCTTCCTTGGTCATGGAACATTGTTCTTTGAAAAGACTGCTGACTTCCCTTTGCTCATATTTTGTTTTGGATTTTTGTATCTATATTGACAAGTGAATCTGGTATAGTGAGTTCAGTGATTGGTGTGCTATTCTGTACCTCTTGGGCATTGTGAATGATCTAGTCATATTGAATGAATTGGGAAACTTTCCACTTCTTGTATTATCTGAAACTGTTTAAATAATATTGATAATAATAGTATTAATAATTTAAACATTAAATTATTCAAAACACGGGGGCCCATGGACCACTACTCATTTCTATAACCATTTTTTTATACCTAGCAGTGGTTTCATTGCCCTGGATCATCTATTCTTCTTCATCTGCTATGCCCTGGAAATATAGTTGTGACCTGGGCAATAGGTTTTCTCTGTGCAGAACTGCTCAGTGCACAGATAGGGAGTCACATCTACCAACTTAGCTTCATTAATAGAAGCCTGTCAGGCCAGAGAGGTATACAGTATAGCCTTGCCTCCCATGGGACTTACTTTTAGGTGGTTTGGATATTGTCTTTATTAAGCATTAATCATCTCAGTGTTCCTATGAAACTTCCTAGCAGGTCTGCTATATTGTTTCTAGTTTAGGGGCAGAGATCATTGATAACAGAAGTAACCTCTGATATCAGTTTGGAATAGGTAGTCTTTGTTTAAAAAAACTTGAGGAAGTCAATAAATGTAATTCACCACATCAATAGACTTAAAGAACCACATGATCATCTCAAAAGATGCAGAAAAGGCATTTGACAAAATATAACACTCCTTCATGTTCAAAACACTAGAAAAATTAGGGATAACAGGAACATATCTCAAAATTGTAAAAACTATTTATGCTAAGCCCCAGGTCAGCATCATTCTAAATGGAGAAAAATTGAAAGCATTCCCTCTAAGAACTGGAACAAGATAGGGATGCCCTCTTTCATCATTTCTATTGAAACACCAGCCAGAGCAATTAGATGAAAGAAATTAAAGGGATACAGATAGGAAAAGAAGAACTCAAATTAGCACTATTTGCCAATGATATGATTCTATACCTGGAAGACCCAAAAAATTCCACCAGAAAACTTTTAGAACTAGTAAATGAATTCAGCAAAGTAGCAGGATACAAAACCAACACCAATAAATCAAAGTAATTTCTATATATCAGTGACAAATGCTCTGAAAGGGAAATGAGGAAAACTAACCCATTTATAATAGCCCAAACAAAAGAAAATACTTGGGAATCAACCTAACACAAGAGGTGAAAGACCTCCTCAATGAAAACTACAGAAAGCTAAAGAAAGAAGTTAAAGAAGACCTTAGAAGATGGAAAGATCTCCCTTGTTCTTGGATAGGCAGAATTAATATTATCAAAATGACCATACTACCAAAGCATTATACAGATTTGATGCAATTTAAATCAAAATCCCAATGACATTCCTCATAGAAATAGAAAAAGCAGTCAAGAAATTCATCTGGAAAAATAAGAGACCCAGAATAACTAAAGCAATCCTTAGCAGGAAGAGTAAAGCAGGTGGCATCACTATACCAGACCTTAAATGATACTACAGAGCAAGAGTAACAAAAACAGTATGGTATTGTCACCAAAACAGACTGGTAGACCAATAGTACAGAATAGAGGACACAGAGACTAACCCAAATAACTACTGTTATCTTATATTAGATAAAGGTGCCAAAAACATATACTGGAGAAAAGATAGCCTCTTCAACAATTGGTGCTGGGAAAACTGGAAACCCATATGCAGCAAAATGAAATTAAACCCCTATCTCTCACCATGCACAAAACTCAACTCAAAGTGGATCAAGGACCTAGGAATTAAACCATAGACCCTGTGTTTAATAGAAAATAAAAGTAGGCTCAAATCTCTATCATATTGGAGTAGGGCCCAACTTCCTTAATAAGACTCCTATAACACAAGAATTAAAATCAAGAATTAATAAATGGGATGGATTCAAACTAAAAAGCTTCTTCTCAGCAAAAGAAACAATCATTGAATAGAGAGCCTACAGCTTGGGAGAAAATTTTTACCCCTCATGCATCAGATAGGGCACTAATCTCTAGGGTATATAAAGAACTCAAAAAGCGAAGCACCAAAACAAAAAAACCAAAAAAACAAATAACCCAATCAATAAATGGGCCAAGGACATGAACAGACATTTCTCAGAAGTGGACATATAATCAACAAATATATGAAAAAATGTTCAACATCTCGAGCAATTAGAGAAATTCAAATAAAAACTAATCTAAGATTTCATCTCACTCCAGTCAGAATGGCAGCTATTAAGAATACAAACAACAATAAGTGTTGGCGAGGATGTGGGGGAAAAGACACACTCATACATTGCTGGTGGGATTGCAAAATGGTGCAGCCAATCTGGAAAGCAGTATGGAGATTCCTTGGAAAACTGGGAATGGAACCACCTTTTGACCCAGCTATCCCACTCCTAAATGTATACACAAAGGACTTAAAAACAGCATACTGGGGCTGGGGATGTGGCTCAAGCGGTAGCGCGCTCACCTGGCATGCATGCGGCCCGGGTTCAATCCTCAGCACCACATACAAACAAAGATTTTGTGTCCACCAAAAACTAACAAAAATAAATAAATATTAACCCCCCCAAAAAACAACAACAACAACAACAACAAAATAAAACAGCATACTGCAGGGACACAGCCATATGAATGTTTATAGCAGCACAGTTCACAATAGCTAAACTGTGGAACCAACCTAGATGTTCTTCAGTGGATGAATGGATAAAGAAAATGTGTATATATAGATAATGGAATATTACTCAGCAATAAAGGAGAATAAAACCATGGCTTTTGCAGGTAAATGGATGGAGTTGGAGAATGTAATGCCAAGTGCAGTTGGCCATCCCAAAAAACCAAATGCTGAATGTTTTCTCTGTTATAAGGAGGCTGATTCATAGTGTGATTGGGGGGTGGAGCATGGGAAGATTAGACGAATTCTAGATAGGGCAAAGGGGTGGGAGGGGAAGGAAGGAGGCATGGGGGTAGAAAAGACAGTGGAATGAGATGGACATCATTATCCTAAGTACATGTATGAAGACACAAATGGTGTGAATATACTTTGTATACAACCAGAGATGTGAAAAATTGTGCTCTATATGTATAATATGATGCAATCTGCTGTCATATATAACAAATTATAATTTTTAAAAATGGCAAAAAGCAAAAAAAAATTTGAAGAGTGTGCCTCTACAATAAACTGTACCAAATTTGGACTAAGCTGTATGTTGATTGCCATAAAACTGAGCAGAGGCCAGGAAGTCCTTCTATGATCATAAGAGAGGTGGAAGCCTAAACCCAGAGAACTGCCCTTTCATCATGAAAGGCCCAACTGCCCCAAATACTGTGTTTTCAATTCCTCAAGGAGCAATTCTCTGCTGAGATGTACCTCTCATCTCAGGATTTCAAACTGATGCTTATCTGAATAAATAAAGATGTCCAAAACCCAGGACAGTAAGTTGTAATTTAAACTTAGTAAACCAAGGGAATTTGCAGTGAATAGAGCTATTTTCTCTAATTGGTTATCTTCAGATCTTAGCTCTTTGATCAGGACTGATTTACCTAAATATAAAAGTAGTGTCTCTTGAATACGTCTACCACTAATTTCTAAATTAAAATACTGTTGAATTCATCTATGCAAATGTTTATTCTTGGAAAATGCTTCAATTAAAAAGTTAGTGTTTTTTTTTTTGTATAGGGTGTAAACTGATTTCCTACCTTTCCACTTGCAGAAAAACAGATCATCAGTAATATTTCAATATTTAACGACACCTGTGTGAGATGGAGAAGTTTGAAGACAGATGATGCAGAAGAGATGTATTTAGTAAGTTATTGAATGTTACTGGTTTATAGATGCTTGTCCTGTGTGGGAGGTTTAAAGAAATCTTTAAACCTAAAAACTACTTCTGTAGCTTCCATCATCAATAGAAGTAGTTGCACCAAGAAGCAAGAAAACAGCACTTCTCCTGAAAGGCAGAAACCCTTGCTGGATGGTGAGAAAAACCATGTGCTCCTCTGTCCACACGTCCTGGTGTAGATGCTCAGGCAGTGTCTGTCCTTGAAAAGCATCCAGTTGTGTCTGAGCAGGATCTAGATGCATTGCCTGGAGAGTCAGAGGGAACCTTTGAAGCTAGACATGGTTGTGAGTAAGAACCTGAGAAACCATGGGATAAACTGCTACTAGAAGAAATTAGGAAGAAAAAGGACCTTTGGCCTGCGTGCTTGGATACCACTAGAAAGTGTAGGGTCACCATAAAGGGGTGAGCAGAGGAGAAAATTTTCTCCTGAGTTTTACCTGCTAGGTATATCTTAAGTCAGGTTCTGCTTAGTTCAGATTCTTAATTTGATTTCCAGGAAAATATTTTTGGCTCTTGTTTTACCAACAGGCATGCACATGTGTTAGGCATGCACACGAGATATGTGAGGCCAAGAAACAGCAAGTTTCCAGCACTGAGGCTTCAGTGTTGTGCATTTTTATTTAAATACTGATGTATAATCCTCATATTGTAAGCACAATATTACAGTATTGCAGCTTTACTGTTTGCTTACTATTACATTTTATGTTTTGAAGAAGCCACAGTTGGGAGGGTGGGAGAGGAAGGAAACTCATGCCTTGATACTCAGGTATCAAGGCATCCAGAGCCTTTCCATCCAGCAGTTTACCCGGTGAACTTTTTTTATGTTTTAGTTTCGCATTTGGGGCCAGAGATGGTATCAGAAGGAATTTTCTCAGGAAATGATCTTTAATACCACTACCAGCAGCCAAGCTCCTGAGATGTGCCTGGACCTGTATCCAGGTACCAACTACAATGTCAGCCTCTGGGCTTTGTCTTCAGAACTTCCTGTGGTCATCTCCCTGACAACCCAGATAGCAGGTAAATTTTGAATAACAGCATTTGGATTAACCAAGTCACCATAGAGTTGTTGATAGGCCTAGGTAAAGAGGAACACTGTAGTGTACAATGAATCAAAATGCATTCTGCTGTCATATATACTTAATTAAAATAAATAAATAAACAAATTTTAAAAAGGAGGAACACTGTTGCTTTCTTTCATTTTACAGCGAACTGAGACAGAGAGAGAGAGAGAGAGAGAGAGAGAGAGAGGAAGAAGGATATGGACTTGGAGAGAGATGTTAAGCAGCTTGAAACTGTGACCACATGTTTTTATTTCCTAAAAATCTGTTTCAAACAAAATGTTAGTGCGATTTAAATCCAGGTAGTGTATTCATGAGTATTGGTTAAATTATATGGGGAATGTTTAAAATATGTCATACTAAAGATTTCCTGTTACTCTTTCTTAGTAACATATTCAGTTGGAATTCTGCTGCAAGCACCTTAAGAGTAGGTTAGTGTCAGGGGAGAGAGATCAGAAGTGTCACCATAGACACCTAGTAAATTCACTTTCTTTTCATTTTCTCTACTGACTTTAAATCTGTGAATCCTGCTTCCCTGCTGCCAAAGCTATTACTCAGATTATTAGCCCCTTTCTCCCTCTCTCCATTTCTTTCTTTCTTCCTTTCTTTCCTTCTTTGTACTACTGGGGATTGAACATAGGGTCTCACACCTGCCTGGCAAGCTCTCTATCACTGAGCTGCATCCCAAGACTATTTAAAAAAAAAAAAAAGGCACTAAGTTGCCTTGTCTGGCTTTGAACTTGGGATCCTCCTACCTCGGTCTCCTGAGTACCAGGCCAAGTATTAGCTTCTTGCTTCTTGTCTCACTGAGAAATTAGAAGTAATCAGGTGAGGACTTTCCAGTTCAAATCTCCCCTTCCTACCTGTCACCCATATATTTTGCCTTTTCTCTGGTCTCTGCTCCTATCTAAAGCTGCTATTCCCTCCGCTAGGTGTTGGATTCCATCCGTTCTTGTCTAGTCGTCCCTTCCCCCAATATAGAAGTATTCCCAGCTCAGCCAACTATCTCCTTTACTAAAGAAAATAATGAAACAAGTCCACACACTCCCACAGAGCCCATGTTCCCCTCCAACTGTTCTGCCTTCTCAACCTCCCTTTGTATTAAAATTCCCTAAAGGAATATCTGGTTTATGGGCTCTGCATCCTTATCTCCTGTTCTCCTTTCACTCACCCCACTTGGGAGGCATCTGACTTACTGCTTTACAGACAGGGTCTCCATTCAGCCTCCATCTTGCCAGATCCAGTGGGCAATTTTTTTCTCTGATTTTCTCTATGGCATTTGACGCTCCTTCTCAAAACATCTTTCCCCTTGCTTTTGGGTTCTTCTGTTTTACTGGCTGTACCTTCTCAGTCTTCTTTGATAAGCTCATCTGCTTTTATCGATCCCTCTTTGGCTTCCTCCTCTTCCCTTTTCTTCACTAACTACTCTTCTTAGGTGATTACCACCAATCTCAGGGCTGTAATGATTCCACGCTGATGATCTCCAAATATGTATTTCTAGTCTCAACCTCTTCTGGGCCCCAAACTTATATATCCACCCATCTTCTACATATACCCTATCGAACACCTAACAGGTAAATCAAACAAGTTTTTGATTTCTCGCCTTTTCCCTTACCCCTAAATCTATTTTCCACCTAGGCTTCTCTACCTGGGTTATTGACATTTACCCAGTTGACTGGTAAGACCAAAAAAAAAAAAAAAAAAAAAAAAAGGAGAACTAATTGATTGTATTCCACTCCCAAATTTCTAATCCATTGAAAAACCCTATTGGTTTGCTGTTCAAAATGTATTCTGCATGAAGCCATGTATTCTCTCCTTTGCCTTTGCCACTAGCATCCTGATCCAGCAACAACCAGCTGCAGTTGTTTCCTGTTTTCCTCTTTCACTCTTGCCTGTTACACTCCACCCCGGACACAGTCTTCATCTTCACCGTACCTTTAAAAAGATTGCTCATCAGCCAGAGAGTGCTTTTAAATATAAGTACTAGACTATGTTAGCGCCGCTCAAAACCTTCCAATGAGTTTTCATTAAAGGTAGAATAGAAGCCAAGCTCCTTAACATGGAGCATATGAACTGGCCCCTGCCTACCTCATTGAATTCCTCTCCCCTGCTTTCCTCCTCCCTCATCAAGCACCAGCTCTCTCCCTGGCCTTCTTGATAGTCCCTGAATAGGTCACACTTATTTTGCATCCAGGCTCTTGAATGTTTTCATTTGCTATGTTAGCCCTTTCTGGGACACAATCATGCAGGTATGTTAGTCAAACACCATCACTCTTGCCTTTGTCCATTTTGTGTTGCTAAACCTGGACATCACAGACTGGATCATTTGTAAAAGAATACAGCATTAGTTAGCTTGTGGGTTTGAGTGCTGGTAAATACAAGAGCCTGGGGCCAGCATCTGCTCAGAACTGGTGAGGGCCTTTCTGCTGGGTCCGGACATGAAAGAGCAGCAAGGCAGAGCAGAGTGACCAGGTGGGAGCTTGCTGTTATTTGAAGCCACTCCCTCCAGAGCCCATCAGTCCTTGAATGATTAATCTGTTCGTCAGGGCAGAGCTCTCTTGACCCACTCACCTCAAAGATCCTGCCTCTCAAATACCATTCACATATGATTTTGGGAGTAGGTTTCTAAGACATGAAAATTGGGGGACACATTCAAACCATGGAATTCATGAAGAAGCTCCTGCTTCTTCAGGAATAAGAGAAGCCTCTTCAAAAGTATCCTCTTCAATGTCCACTCTATTATTCTCCATTCATTTACCCTGCTTCCATTTTTTTCAAAGAACTTGTTTTCTGAAAAAAATTTGGTTTGCTTATTTTCTTTCTCTCCTACTAAAATAGCGCTCTTCAAGACAAAGGTTTTGTCTGTGTGTTTTTTTTTTTTTTAATTGAATGCACAGCTTATAAGGACAGTACTAATAGACCACCACAAATACTTTTTTGAACAGTGGCCTCATGATGTTGTGGGTGGGTGGTATTGGTGTTGGGGACCTTCCTGGTCAGTCAATAAATATTTTACACCAAAAAAGAATTCATTACAGTTTGGGCTGGAGGGACAAGTAGTATTCCATCTGGCTATTCCTTCCCAAGGTGACTTATTAAAATGAATAGCTATTTAGTCTCCTACTCTTTTGTTCTTGTCATATTTGGGTAGACTACTTTTCTGATTTGAATTAATATTTCATACTTTTTGAGTAAGAGGTAGGGGCTTCCTCTTGACGAGACACATTTCTACCTTGTTTTGTAGACTAAACATAGCTCTCGTCACTCAAGCTCCCAGTGTCTGCATTCAAGGCCACCAGGGGACGCTGTTGAGCTGCTCAAGTTCATTGAGACCAGGAGGCTGCTCAAGGTCTTTGAGATTGTGACTGTTTCCTAACTTGGAGAATTTGCCATTTTTAAAAAAAGCATAAAAATTCAAGTTGTTAAGACTTTATTAAAGAGTTTAAAAGAACCCTCTTTCATTTTATAAAAGGGGCAAGAAAGATCCTCATGTGTTGATGTAAAGAGACACTCCTCCTCACTTAACATGCATGTGGCTTTATTTCAGTAAAATCATGAACTTTTGAATCTTACCAGAAATGTTAGTTAAGGATTTGGGTTTGGAAATGGACCGGCTGATTTCCCAGAAGAAAAGCGAGTGGAATTTCCCTTCTGTGTATCTTCCATTAAACTCAGTCTTTCAGATGGGAACGGGATGAAAGCAAATGCTTTAAATATATTGCTGATCTCAGAGGAGAGTGAAAGTTCTAGGAATGTTGAGGGACAGAGGCAAGTGTTTCAGTGAGCTGGGAAGAGGGTGCTGGAGAGGGGGTGGGGAGGTGGAGGTTCTGTCCCAGTGTTCCTGGCTGGTTGCTAAAGTGCTGGCTTGGGTGGCCATGGAACTGAGTTCTTGAGAGTATTCCCAGGATTCATATCCCTTTAGGACAGGGTAGAGAACAAACTTTCATCCTTGATATAAACCCCAAAGAGTATGAAGAGCTTTCATGAATTAGTTATACTATTTTCTTGCATAGTCTAAAAGCTTGTAGGCAGATTTTTATTTTCATAAGGAAAGAAAGGTAACTGGAGAGGAAAAAGGGAGGGTGGTGTTGGGGCAGGGCTGGAGAGGGAGGAAGAAAACAATGGGATGTGTGTGTAAATGTGTACTACACAAACGTGGTGGTCGCTTGAGGTCAAATGAGTATGTACCTTCAGTACCGGGGCTGGCAGCTTATGTGGGGCCTTTCTCATCTCTAATTGCATTCATAACAAGAAGAAGGGAAAGTGCTTTTCAGATGGTTAGGAAAACACAGGTGTGTCTCAAGCATCATCGGACTGTCACTTTGTCAGCCAGGGTTGCCTTGCTTCTTCCTGCCTCCTCTCTTTCCGCTGGGTGTCCTTGGGGAGGACTGTGCAGGACTGGTTCTCGTGATTTCTTCTGCTCTAGGCTTCCCTTTCGTGGTTGGCTACCCACAAGTCATCTATAGACATCCTTAGGGCCTTGGTGAGATCCCTGTGCCCTGTAGCTGGTTCCAGGACCTCACAGGCATTCCTGGGCGGGGCTGAAGCTGCATCAGGGGTCCATAGAGGTTGGCCTTCACCCCAGTTGTTTCCTTTCCAAGCCTTTTGTGGTTAAAGGCTCTTTGGTATCTGGAGACCTAACACTGGGTCAGGCCAGGAGTGGCTCATAAGCCCCTCCAAACTTCTGTGATCCACACATTTCTCCCATTTCTAGAAATTTCCTGACTACTTTCTAATCCCAGGTCCCCAGGTAAATGGCTGTGTGTGGATTGTATCCTCTCACTAAAGCCATCTGAACCCCAGTCAGTCATCACTGAGATGGATGATCCACCATAGAGGGAAATGGACTGGCTGGGTCATTTCCTTATATTAACTTTAGCTTTTATAAAACATGTATGAAAAGCTTCCTTAGATCAGAAACCTAAAAACCAGAGTTTGTGTGGGGGTAGGAGCCGGGGAGGGTCATGCTGAGATTTAACAACCTAACTCAGCACATATTTATTGATGACCATGAAGTCAACTCTCATGATTTCATTGACTGGGAAGACCTGTCTGACCTTGACATAGCTGATGACTCACGGTGGAAGCTCCCATTTCTTTTGTTCCATCAATTTCAGTTTTTCTTCCTTTGGGTTGTATGATCTATCTGGAGAGGTGCTTGAGGTTTAGGGAAAACTATCTTGGTGACTTCATTTTTCTTCCTGCTTTTTATTATAGAAAATTCAGAAAAGTAGATGATACCAGTTTCTCAGACAGCAGAATTATATTTTAATTCAACTCCTGTACTTACATGCAATTGATGGTATCAACTTGGGATCTTTGCTTAATTTTGGTAGATAAAATTTTCTTTTTTGTTCATTTTTAATAATTTGCCTATATTGATAATGTTCATCTTATTTTTTACTGCCTTAAGTTTATTTACTCCTTAATTTTCTTCCTTTTCGGGATTAAATTTTTAATAGTTTGCCTATATTAACAAAATTAATCTTTTGTTATACATAGTACAAATTCCTACCTCAAGGTTATTTATTATTTAATTTTCTTTTCAGTGTTATTTTGATATTTAGACATTTTATTTGAATTTTCTCTATCATCACTTTTATTCATGGCATTAAAATTTCTGTCTCTGATCATGCCAAGAGAAGCCTTCCCCACCCTGAAATCAGATCGATTCTTGTTCTTCAATATTTTCTTATGCTTCTTAATAGTTTTTCCTTTTGCATTTAAAATGTAGGCCCATTTGGAATTCATTTGGATGTGTTACATGAGCCTAAACTTACATGATAATTTTTTCCTTAACTTTGATAAGCAAGTTCCCTATTACCTTTCACAATACTGTCCATGTCATACAGTATTTTCTCCATTTCTTTGGTCTCTTTCTGGGCTGCCTAGTATCTTCCATTGCTTTGCCTCTTTGCTGTTTGTACCTCACTATTTCAATTATTGTAATTTTTTTAAACATATTTAATATTTTCTCCTTATTCTTCAAAGTTTTCTTATATGGTGACCTTGGATTTTCTTTTGTCATTTGCTGCTATGGAGAATTGAAATCGTTGACGCATAGGAATGGTATGCCTTCTGGTTGCCTTCCATGTCATATGCTCAGGGTAAAAGAGCTACATTTTCTAGCCTAGTCATGACCCATTTCTTGCCTGAGGTCTGGTGTAGTTTGAGTCAAGTCACAAGGCTCAGGGAAAGGACTGCAGATTTGCCCAGGACAGCAGCTTGGGAGACAAGGAACAGCACCTTGGGAAACAGAATAAGAAGTCAAGGTCATTTCACTTCAGATTGTGGCTGAGAACCAGTTTACTGAGGTTTAAGCTTCTACATTCAAGAGAAAAATATATAAAGTGGGCAAGGCTTCAGGAAGCAGGGCAGAAAGAAGCCTCGAGATCCCAAGTGGATTGAATCAACCAGGTGACAATGGCACCTTTAAAAGTATGAGAACCACATGGGACTGGAAAAGGGCAGTGTGGCTTGGAGCAAGCGGGGGATGGCCTGAGTGGCCTGGACCTGCCTTCTCCCTACTCAGTGAGCACTTTTGTTCTGTTTCTGAGGATGGCAAAAAACTAAGTGGGTTTCAGAGGGTTAGTCAAAAGATTAGAGAAACTGGAAATATTTATTTTGGAGAAGAACAACCAAATGATTTAAAAGAGCCTGAGGGTTCTCACACAGAAGAATGACAGTTCATCTCTGTCTTTGTCACAACAAAGCATCAAAAATGACACAATGGCGGAAAGGCCTGAGGGCAGTAATTCTCAGATTGGAGGGGTGCACTGTCCTGGTCAGGCGTCCTTCTTCCCTGGGGCACTGCTTCAGGAACCTAGCCAGGTTTTCCTCAGGTGTGTCACGGAATCTCTTCTGGGCACCTCTTCAAAGTAACATGGACCTTCAACAAGGGTGTTATGTGAGGCCTTGCCCATAAGCTGGGGCTGTTCAGGTGATGCTCCAGGGTCCCTGGCAGTCCTGCAGGTTTATGAAAAACAGGATCTGTGTCACCAATCTGGGTGACTTTGGAAGAAATTCTAGATTTAACCCTGTTTCATAGAAACTATAGGGTTCTCTCACTTACACCTGGCTGTTCCCTGGCCACCCTCCGCCCTCCTCTTTTCTTTTATCTGGTGCCCCCCGCCAGCAGCCATGCCCTCTCCTACTTAAGAGCTGACTCCAAATCTCCCCCACAGAATTTGCTTCTAGGCCTGGAGCTGGGTTTCCAGCTGCTTCTGGAACGTTCCACATGCACTCCACCTAGGCAGGTCCATAAGTGAGCTGCTCCCATCTTCCCTCCAGACCTGGCGAAGGGCATCGTTACCTGCTGGGTGACAAAACCCAAATCCAGGTTTCTCCCCTTGCTCCTTTCCTAGTACATTGTGTTCCTCCTCTCCCCAAGGAGTCCTTCTGTCTGTCCCCTCTCTGCTCTCAGTGCCATGGCTTGCCTCAGACCTCAAGCATTCCTCACCTAGATTAGGGGATGACCCATACTTCTGTCCTTTTTCTAGTCATCCTCCAAATAGCTCTTTAAATCATATTTCTGACATATAAAATCTTTAAGTGACTTATTATTTCCAGGTCCTCAGATCTGATCTACACCTACCCTCTCTAACCTTATCATCTGCCTCTTTGCCACCAGAACTCATCCTGTCAGTCATGAGCTCCATGTAGTTCCATCACTGCCCACCCCTACCCCACGCCTCTGCATGAATGTATTTCTGTATTTGATGGGCTCATCCTCCTGTCCTTGGTCAGGTGTTCCTCTGCACCGCAGAGCACCCTGCATCTAACTTTATCGTAGCTCTAAGTGCTACCTGTTTGCAAAACTGTCCCCACTATTAGGCTCTGAGCTCCTAGAAAGCAGAAAATCTGTCTTCCTTGACTGTCTCCCCTAGCCTAGCATGGAGCCTATTGCATCAGGTGTTCGAAAAGTGTCTGTTGATGCAGGAATAACACATGCCATAGGGCTTCAAAAACTTTGAAAGTTCAGATAGGCCTAAGTTTATTATAATTTAGGATCTGACGGTTTCGACCCCCAAACTATTTTCTACTCCAGTAAATAGAGTCTTGAGTGTCTGTTTGGCTTCCTAATCTTAAATTCCACTGTAGCAGGGTTTGGGTTTTGGGGGAGGCAGCAGCAGGGAGACATTCATGTGTGTATTTTTCTTTTTCCCACCATGTCCCCCTTTTTCCCTTCTACTGAGTTGATGCAGGGGTAGAATCTAAAGGAGAGATGGCCTAGTATAGGGTCTAATTAGGGCTCTTCTTCCTGCTGTCCTCACTGTGTCTGCCACCAGAGGGTCCGGGGATGTTCCTGGGATTCATAGCATTCTTTTCACACAGATGCTTAAGAATCGCTTCCATCTGGCTCAGTGCCAGGGTTCCCTCAAGCGCACAGCTGTGCCATCTGCCCTTCAGCAGACCATCAGGATGCTGGGTGCATTCTATAATTAGTTAGGGCTTTGGGGGTTGCAAGGGATGGAAATCCAACTCAAACCAGTTCGAGTATGTGGAATTGGTTAAATCAAAACTAGGAAGAACTCAAGTGGATCTTGCTTAGAGCACAACGAGATCCAGCCACAAATGGTCCTCTAGAGCCCTGTGGCTCTCTCTGTCAGCCCATCTGCCCGCTTTCTGCTGAGCTCTTTCTGGGATAGGCATCATATTTCTGGCTCATAGCTATAATTCAAGAGGAAAAATAAGGTCCTGTAATCTCTTAAAGTTAAATGAATTGCTCCCTGACCAGTCCTGTCATTGGAGGATGGCATCCATGATCATCAGAGCCTAGTCCAGAGGGGGTTTGGAACACTGTGACAGCCCCATAAGAACCATATGGAGGGAGAGGGCTGTTCTCCATAGAAAAAGGGACACTGAACACACAATCAACAGAGTATATAAGATTTGAAAAGATAACATATATAGACTTGGAGAATCTCAGACATATGGGTCCCATCTTCTGGGAGTTTTGCAATTGCAGGTTTATAGCTTTCCTTGGTCTCTTCCAGGCTTGGTTTCTTTCAGCCCCCTGTTCATTCTGCAGAATCCTCTCCAGCCCTGATATAGGGATCCTGCCTCTCCTTCTGGCTTATGTTTCCACTGGGGGACCTCTTACTATATTAAATACCTCATTTATAGTGGCCTGAATGGCATTTCTCTTGCGCCAGAGCTGGGAAAGAGCTGAATTATAGCTTCCCTTTCCCAAGTAATTTTTTCCACTCACCTCTTCCCTTTGAACCTGTGCTAATTAAGAGATCCTTGGGGTTTCCTATCCCTAGGCCTCTCAGCCTCTGTTCCTTATAGTCTCCGGCTGGAGAAGGCATAGTGGCTCCTTATTTGTCAAGAATTTGTTTTATTTATATGGTGCTGAGGATCAAACCCAGAGCCTCACATGTGCTAGGTAAGTGCACTACCATTGAGCTACAACCCCAGTCCCCATGTGTCAGGAATTTGTGGTTCTAGGTTTCTATTCCTGGGCCATTATTGAATCTCAGGCAAAGTGAACAAAAGCATTGTCCTAACATGGCAATGTGACAAAATTGACTTTGGAGTCAAATTAACCTGGGTTCCATGCAACTGTATTCAGTGCTATGACTCAACCTGCCTGAGCTTGTTTTTTTTCTCATTGATCAAATAAAGGTGATGGTCACTTGGGCTCTTGTGAGGACTTGAAAGAGCAGGGGCAAAATGCCTAGCACGATATCAGCACCCAGTAGTTGTAACTCCAGTGAGTTTTGAAGATGGCCAGCATACACCAGGGCTGCTGTGTTACAGGCTCTGTTCTATTCTGTGTGTGTGTGCTGAATAGTGAACTATAATTGTTAATTATCATTAATAGACTCATGAGTTTCCTCAACACGCTTATAAATTGAGGGTTATTTCTATTCCCATTTTATAGATGAGGCAGTTGGAGGCATAATAGTGGGACCAGCATACTAACCCAGAGCCCCTGGTCTTACCCACTACACCGATAGTGTTTATTTCTGCATCTTACCTGGAGTCCAGCCCCTCTGATGTGAGCCACACTGGTTAGAACTGTGACTCCACACTGATTGTAGCAAATGGATTCTTTCCCCAGAGTTAACATGTTTCTAAAGTCTTTGCAGATTCAGCGTATTAAAAGTGAATAAGTGGATTTTATTAGATCGCTCAAAGGTGAGGAAACCCTGCTAGATCCATTTGGTGGAACCAGACATTCAAGTCACCCCAAGGTGAATGAGAAAGGTGTAGAGTAGAGAATGAGTTCAAATCCTAGCCGTGCTATAGTGTGTGTGCTGTTGGACAAAAATTTAGCTTCTGCATGAATTTGTATCCTTATAACTATAAGATGAGATTTTGGAAAATAAGAATCATACTTGTTCTACCTGCAAGTTTAGGGAAATTGAGAAATATACACAAGAGTAAGGCAAGGATCCAGTTATCACTTTGGTTGCTGCAGAAACTGGCTTGGGCCCAGGGCTAAAAGAAAGCTTCCTGGAACTTCCTCTCACATCTGAACCTTGCAACCCAGCTGCGGGGAAGCTGAATCTGTAGGCCATGTGCAGGCCTGCTTCAGACCTGCCTGGCCTCAGGGTTTGCCTGGTGCACTAGTTATGGGAACAGGAGGTGGGGACATCTGCCCTGTGTTCAGGCTGCCCCTATCCCACAAAAGAAAAAGGAGAAGAAGAAAAAATGTGGGGCATGTGGCCACAACAGGCAAACTCTAGCTCTCCCACAAATCAAATATACAGAGGGGCAGCTGGGAGCTCTTTTCCGATTAGTTGAGAGGAAAGAAGTTTGTAGTGCACAGGCAAAGGTAGGAATACCAAGAGAGGGAGAAGATGACTGCTTCCATAAATACCATCCACTTGATAGCACTGGAGAGATTAAATGAGGTGAGGCATGTACAGGACACATCTAGTGTATGGTTAATGCCTAGTATATCGTCACCATGGCACACGCAGGCAGACTGGCAGCTGATGCATTGGTGCTGTGAATGTAACTCCTAGTGAGACAGAACATTGGTTTCAGTGAGCCATATATTTCTCTCCCAGGGAAAAACCTATTTGGGAAATCTGGTTGAAGGGAAGGACAAAATAAGAACAGATAGCTCTGTGATTTTAAAGGATCTAGAAGTCTGATATGTTGGCTTTTCCCACTGTATTTGTCCATTTTCTATTGCTATAACAAAATACCCAGGACTAGGTACTTTGTATAAAAAAAGAGGTTTATTTAGTTTTCATTCTAGAGAATGAAAGTCCAAGATGAAACTGCCCCATCAGTTTTTCCTGTGTTAAGGTCCTCATGGCAGACAGCATTCATAATATGGTGCTTGTGGAAGAGGCCACACGGTGAGGCAGGAGGCAGAGATGGGATGGGTCCAGTCTTCTTAGGGTAACCCACTCTCTTGGGAACTGACTTGATGCGATCAGTGTCAATCCCTTCCCTCCACAGTGACCTAATTACCTTCACTAGACCCCACCTCTTAGAGGTTCTATCATGTCTCATGTCAGCACATTGGGGACCAGGCTTTCAACACATGAATCTCTTGGGGACACACTGAAACCATATCCAAATCATAGCACCCACCAAACAAGGATCTACTCACTAAGCAAATGGTAATGCCCAGAGTGTCCATCCTGTCAGTGATGGAGCGTGCTCATCACTCTTAAAAAAATTGCATATATATATATATATATATATATATATACACACACACACACACACATACATACATATATATGCATTTTAACCCTTTTTAAGTATACAGTTTAACAGAACTAAGTATATCCCCAGTGTTGTGCAACCATCACCACTATTTCTGAAACTTTTCATCACCCCAGACAGAACCTCTGGTCACTGAGCAAGAAGTTCCCACTTGCAACCTCTCATCGATTAATGTCTTTATGTAATTTGTCTATTCTAGAAATTGTTCTATTCTAGGAATTTCATAAAAGTGGAGACATATGTACTATTGTCCTTCTGCCTCTGGTCATTTCCCTGAGCATCATGTTTTCAAGCTTTATCTATATCCTAGGGATGCATCAGAATAAGCTGATCACTTTTTAAATTAAAACTTTAGCGGCTTCCATGAGGACCACTTTGCGCTTTTTCCTTGTTCTGATCGTATCTCTTTCTTTCTTTTCAACATTTTTAGAGCCTCCACTTCCAGAAGTAGAGTTTTTCATGGTGCATGGAGGGCCTCTGCCGCGCCTCAGACTGAGGAAAGTCAAAGATAAAAATGGACCTATCAGGTCAGTAGTTGTCTTTTGTCTTTGGGGGTTGTTCAGGGACCCCTATAGAGTGTTCCGGAAGCCCTGGTTTGGGTGAGAAGACTCTGTCAGTAGACTGGAGTCACTGGGGCCATTGCAATGTTTTGCTTCCTTGGGCACAGCCTGGCCTCTAGTCCGAAAGAGCCCTCCAGATAGGCTGACCCTTGAACTCATGATCCTCCTGCCTCAGCCTCCTGAGTCACCGGGATTACAGGTATATGGTATCACCCCAGCAAGAGAGAGAGAGATTTTAAGTGACCAGGCTCAAACACTTGGGCAGCTTAGCTCCAGATATTAAGCTTTGGCTGGCCATATCAGGCACTGCCCTTTGTACTCACATCCTGTAGTGCATCCTTTAGTGACAGTGGGTCAGGAGCATCCTTTCATTTGCCAGAGACAGAACATGTTTGTCTTTATGTAAGACTGTGTCGTGAAAAGGTCATTTGGGTAATTTTTTTTTTATCTATTTTTGAATTGAGTTATGGGTAAATACTGTGTAGTTAATGACTGCTGCTAAATTCCAGATGTAATTAGGATGGCATTAATTGACTTCTGTTGGAAGACTACATTGTGTTCAATTTTGCATTTTATTTGCAAAGGTCAAGTTAGGATAGAGAGGAAGATTAGGTTGGCCTGGAGAGAGGAGCAGCTTGCCCACAGTACCAGGTCGAGATGACAATGTGTGCGGCCTGACCCGTGTAACTTCATGTCTCTCTTGACTCTTCAGTCTAGTGACCCCTCAGTGCCAGCAAGGTAAAAATAAATATGAGATACTGTAAATTTATGAAAAAAGAAAGTCTGGAGATATTATCTGTGGGTCCATTTATAATGAAACTTAGAGCTTTCCTACTTCTATATTAGTTTAAGTTCAGGGTCTTTCCAGGATGGACATGGCATAAATGTTGCTGTTTTTTGATTCCTGACAAGTTACTGGAAGGCACTGTAATTCTGTTGCTGCAAGGAAGGCAGAGCTTATGACATCACTGGCTGAATGAATGTGCAAGAGTTAATGTGACTTCAGCCAAATAATCACATAAAGCAAAAAGAAAAGCCAAATGACCATTTACCCTTGTGGCTCTGTGTTGGGCAGGGCCTCCAAAACAGGAAGTGGAAGTCTGTGAGTCATTCAGGGGAGGGTGGTGGTGAGACACAGGGGAGAAATGCTTCCAGAAGGGTTGGGTTTCAGGCCACCACAACTGCTTCCCTGACGTCATCAGGGCCCATTACTATCAGGCCAGTGGGCTGATTTCCTCAGCCTGACCACCTGCTTTGAGCTGGGGCTAGCAGTTTTGCCAGGCCTGAGTCTGCTTGGTGCATTGTTTGGGAGCAGTGGGACTTGGGGTACATAGTGGAGCAAGGACCCTGGCACCAAATCCCCCTTGTTGAATTTGCTGATCTTAGGCCAAAGATTCGTCCTGTAGCTAGGCTCCCTTAGTTCTACTGTCTTCACTTTTGCCAGGTTATAGGAATCACCTGACTGGGCTGCTTTATTAGCAATACGAATTCCCAGCTCTTCTGGAGGTTTCGATTCAGTAGGTCTGGGATGGAGTCTGAGTATTTGTATAATCCTCAAGCTGAGTGGGGAGCTGCTTCCTGTCCTGTGAATGATGCCTTTAGTAGGCAAGGAACAAAACCAAATGGGTGCAGGTGAGACTTGAACTTGTACATGACCACCACCACCTGCACGGAAAGATGCGAGGGATGTGAAGATGTGCTTATGGACAGCATGGTGCAGCCTCCTTTCTCACCTGCAGCCATGATTCATGGGAATGATTTCAGATCTCCGGGAAATTTGTTATTAGAGGGGTTGCCTGTAGGAGTGGAGGCTCAGCAAATGTTTACTGGTGGTGGAGATGACTACTTACTGCCCTGCAGGTTTTATTTTGTTTCTTTTGTAGAAAGCCCTTTGTTGAAAGTGAGCCCAGACTTTGTGGAAATCAGAGCCGTCAGGACACCTAAAATATTTTTTAACCTGATGGGTGGCTGGAGACTTTCCAAATACAACACCTGCTGCTAGGGAGGGCTCCCTCTTCTTCTTTTCTTTTTTTAATATTTATTTATTTTTTTAGTTGTAGTTGGACATAATACTTTTATTTATTTATCTGGGCCGCGCACGTGCTAGGCGAGCACTCCACCATTGAGCCACAATCCCAGCCCGGCTCCCTCTTCTTAACTTAGTGATCCATGAACTTTTAGGAAGCGGGAGATGTCACTAGGAATATGGAGTGGGAAATGCAGATTTGGTGGTAAAATAGAATTATGTGGCTTAAACAAGTTTTGGAAATTACCCTAATTACATTTGGTGATGATACAGTCTCTTCCTCTTTACTTGAAAGTTCAGCTCATGAAACATTAATGGGGGCTGATCATAGCCAAAGAAATGTGCAAGGATTTACAAGGATACAAGAGTAAGGTGTTCAAATCCCTGCTCTTGCGTCTGATCAAGGAAGCAGATGTTCAAACATGTACCGCACCAGAGGTGGGAGAGAAGCACAGAGTAGATGGAAATGGAAAGGATGGTGTGACTCACCCGTGGTGCATTTTTATGTTCTATTTCCTTCCTGGTAGGTTTTCTATGTGGTGGGATAAATAATAACAAAATACATGACACAATGATCCCTGACTGTTAGGGTGTCTCTGTGTGCACACTTAGGGAACAGTTTTAGAATGCACAAGTGTCATTTTTACCTTTCTTCCCATGTTGAGACCTTGTGAGCCTAGATTAACTCATGGTGACTTTGCACTCCTGGCTTCTCGTTTATTTCACATGAACTTTGGTATCAGCCTGTGAACTGTAGAGAATGTAAATCACATGAGTTCTGTTTTAAGTTGCCACATGATTGTCTGGAGCCTTTGCTCAGACTTAGGACATTAACTGTTTTGGGCAGTTGGCCTCCGTGTGATTGTTAAACCCTTTCTACTGCTGTTCTTTATTTGCCCATGTGAAAAATCACTGATTAGATCAACTTTATGGCACACACGGCAGGGCAGCTGTACATGCCAAAGACTTCTCCCAGCTAAAGAAGATGTCCTTGGCTGGAGCTTGGAGAGGTTATCAGCCAGTGTTATCTGGCGTTCACACTCAAGGTCAGTTTGGTGCTCCACAACTGTTTGAGCCCTCAGATAGTAAATCTCATGTGGGCCAGAGCTTTTTCTTTTCCGGCATTGTGTCCCCAGTGCCTTGAAAAGTACTTCATCTCATAGTAGGATTTCAGTGTATATGAATGAATGAATGCATGAGCTCTCCAGGCAAGGGTCCAATAGGTGAGTTTTATAAATGCACATCTGATCAAGGCACTCCAGTGTAATGAGTCCCTGCCAACTTCTCTGCTTTCTTTTTCCTTCCAGTACTTATCAGGTGGTGGTGCTTCCTCTGGCTCTCCAAAACACATTTTCTTGTGATTCCGAAGGTGCTACCTTGTTCTTTAACAACACCTCTGATGCTGATGGATATGTGGCTGCAGAACTGCTGGCCAGAGATGTTGCAGATGATACCATGGATATTTCTATTGGAGACAGGCTATACTATGGCAAATATTATAATGCACCCTTGAAAATAGGGAACGATTACTGCATTATATTACGAATCACAAGTGAATGGAATAAGGTATAGTTCTTTAAAAAATCTCTTGTGAACTCTAAATGTTCTTCTTCATATGAAGTTTACTTGGTTGAACATGTGTCTTCCCAGTATTTGAGATGTATAGTCCATGTAATGACCACTGAAATGCACCAGGAGGATTACATTGCATTCGAGACCTTGATGGATCTGCATTTGGGTTGATCTGGCCTTGGTTATTCCTAAGCTTCATGAATAACTGCATTCTATTGCCTTGCTGACATCTGAGTCGGGAGGACCATCTAGATCTCTCTGTCAGCTTCCCCATACTGCTCCTGTGTTGCTACCTCCACTCATCCTGCAAAGAAGGAGGGAGGGGCAGTTAAGCACAGCCCTGCCCCACTTTATCCTTACCCTTGTTTCCTTGGCTATAGAGTGGGCTCCACTTCTCCACTCTGGAAGGCTCTGCTCTTCCAGCAGTGTTTCTGTCATGAGACAGAGAAGTCAATATTCATTAGATAATTAGTAAATGTAACGGGCTGGACTAGCAGAATAGCAAGAACTATTCAGTATCAGTCAGTCAAGGACAGAGGATCTGGAAGGACCTAGAGACCCTAAGCTTGGTGTAAATGCACATGGGTTAGTAGTGGAAACTAAACAAAGTTATATTAATACTAGTGAAACATCTCTTGACTGGTAAATTTGGGGCCAAAATATGTAGCCATCTCAAGTGTAAGGTTTAATACATATTTAAATCAGAGACACTTTATTAAATTCTAGATAGAATACAAGTCTAATGTGCAATGGACAAGATATTAAAACAACAGTTACTTTTAAGACTATGTCCAACTAGCAAAGAAATCTGGAGGTACCTTGATCCATTTTGAGTTACTTTTTGCATATGGTATTAGGTAAGGATCCAACCGATTATTATTATTATTTTTTGCTATGGATATCCAGTTTTCCCACGCGACTTATCAAAAAGGCTGTCTTTTTACCAGTGAATGTTCTTGACACTCTTGTCAAGAAACATTTGGCAGAGGGCTGAGATTGTGGCTCAGACGTAGAATCTCGCCTAGCATGTATGAGGCACTGGGTTCAATCCTCAGCACCACATAAAGTAAAATAAAGACATTGCGTTCACCTATAACTAAAAAGAATCATTTGGCATATATGTAAGTATCCATTTGTGAGCTCTGTATTCTGATCCATACATCTGTCTTTATGCTAGTATCACAGTGTTTTTTTGTTTGTTTGTTTGTTTGCTATGGGGTTTTTTTTGGTACTGGAGATTTAACCCAAGAACACATTGAGTCACATCCCCAGCCCTTTTTGTTTTATATTTTGAGACAAGGTCTTGCTAAGTTACTTAGGGCCTCGCTAAGTTGCTGAGGCTGGCTTTGAACTTGCACTTCTCCTGCCTCAGTCTCCCAGGCCCCTGGGATTATAGGCATATGCCACCGCACCAAGCAATATCATACTGTCCGGATTACTGTAGCTTTACAGTGAATTTTGAAATTAGGAAGGGGATTCTTCCAACTCTCCCATTTTGTTTTTTCTTCTATGGATTTGTTCTAACAAGTAGCATCACTATACTTTTAGTCACCGAGTCAGAAAACCCAGGAGTAATTCTTCCTCCTTACCTCTTGTCCAGTCTTTCATGACATCACATCAGTCTATCACCTCTGTCACCTGAAGCCTGCTTGAAATAGTGCAGTCTTCTCCTGTTCCACCAGCATTGTTCAGCTGTTGTCTTCTCTGTACATCTCTTTTCCAGCTCATATTTTCTGCCTCTTATTTCTACTTGTCTCTGTGCCCCACACTGCTGTCAGGATGAGTGCTAAAATGCACATCTGGTCGAGGCCCTCAATGTAAAGAGCTCTCCTCTTCCACTCATTTCTTTGCTTGAACACTTTTCACTTCCCTAGTAACTACCTTGCTATTTGCAGTTCCTTTGCTTCTCCAGTGTCTTGAAATACATCCTTCTCTACTTATTCTTGTCCTTCCTTCCTAACTTCGTACTTAGCCTCAAGGTGAAATTTAATCTCAATCAAAACCTTACAACTGTTTTCAGCTTTTCCAAGAAAATTTTCAGTTTAAATATATTTTAAAAATATTCTAATAAAATGAAAACAAGAATGCCAGCTGTTGTCACTTGACTCTCTTAAGGAGGCTGAAGGACTCCTTCTCTAACTCCTGCTGTTCAACTTCCTCTGGGGTCTATCATGTTAGAGTTTTATCATACCCAGTAATCCCAGCAGTCCTGATTGACAAATATGCACTAATAATGATGCAGAGAAGGAAAGGTATTCCATTCCAGTGGTTTGTAGGTTTCTTCTACCATGATGAGTTTCCATGTGTGTTTCTTAATATTACAATGATGCATGGCATAATGACAATGTGATCAGTAGCTCAGATAGTCACTTGCTTGTTCTTGAATACATTTTGGGTAACTGATGTTGCCATGTGTCATTCAGACAGGTGAGGAATTATTATGTATCAGGACTTGTCATAACCTGGCTTATAACATGCATCACTAGTTCTGCTGAACTTGGTTGTGACCTCAGGATTCTCAACAGAGTTCTTCAAGGCAGTTAAAATCAGGATCTTGGAGCTGGTGGTGAAATGAAGCTCTTGTCATTCTCGTGTTTACAGTAGCATGTCCTTCCTGAGATCATTTGGAAACCTATAGAAGTGATCTTCTGAGTCACTTCTGTGCCTGCTACCCATGCCAGTCCCTTGAACAATGGTGACATATGGCTGAATCATAAGGTAGAAAAGCTAGATGGGACTCTAGAGATCTTCCAGTTCAAGTTGAGATGTAAAAAAGCTGAGGGTCCAAAGGTTTCAGCCTCTCAGCTCTGTTGTTTAAACAGACACTATGTGCCACCGAGTTAAATGTGCTACTTTGTTTTTTGCTTACAGGTGAGAAGATACTCCTGTGCAGTTTGGGCTCAGGTGAAAGGTAAAACCATTTTCTGCCTATGAACGCTGTCCTGATTTTTGCCCTATTCAATTTCTAGCATCAAGTTTATGTTGAGATCTCTTTTTAAATTGTCACAGATGACAGAAACCCAGCTCCTACTCTCGTAAGCAAAAAACCACAATTGAAAAGAATGCATGTGTGTGTGGGGTAGTTTATAGCCTTGTAAAAAGAGCTCTAAGCTCAGGCCTCCAGGGCACCATGAGTGGGGCTCCTCCTCTCTTTCTGCCTTTTGTCCCTGATCTCCATGTCAGTGGTCTTAGTTTTTCCTACTGTAGGAGAGATAGGTCCCTGCTGCCCCAGCTGAACTACTTCAATGAGATCGGAAAGGTTTTTAATTCAGGGAGGGTGTCTATCTGTTGGATAAGTCACTGTTGACAGAAGATAGGGAAGCTATGATTGGCTTTTTTCTTGTGTTTTGTGTTTACTCCTGTGGCTTCTTGGGGGGCAGAGCAATGTGATCAGTAGCTCTGCTTGGGTTGTACTAAGAGGGGGATGAAATTCCCACCTAGAAAAGGGGCACAAGGGGCTGGGGTTGTGGCTCAATGGCAGAGCGCTCGCCTAACACGTCTGAGGCCCTGGGTTTGATCCTCAGCACCACATAAAAATAAATAAATAAAGTAAAGGCATTGTGTCCGACTACAACTAAAAAATAAATATTTAGGGAAAAAAGGGGGCACAAGAAAAAACATGTTTACAGACCAAAACAATAGCTGCAGCTGTCTCTTAACTACTACTGTTTGTGTGGCCTGTGCACATATACATTTATACTCAGATACCACATAATGACATTTTGGTCAAAATGGACCACATATACAATGGTGGTCCCATAAGCTTTTATCACCTGAGATAGCATAACCATCTTAGTCTGTGCAAACGTATTCTGGGATGCTTGTATAATAGCGGTATCACCTAGTGGTGCATTTCTCATAATGCATCTCTGTCATTATGCCATGCATCATTGTAATATTAAGAAAAAATGTCCTCTATTAACAGAATGGAACTATCCCACCTACCATTAAAAAAAAAAAAAAAAAAGGAATCCTAGGGGAATACAACTCAAAGGCTGGATATGCATCCAGTTCCAAGACCAGGAATCTTGGGGATGATACTTTCTTTTTGATCAGATCCAGATGTGCTTCTCATGATCCACTTAATCATCTGTGATTAAATGGAAAGTTTAACCATTCTCAAATAGCAGTGTATAACACGAAAGGGAAAACTGGGTAACCACAAGACATACTCTCACTTAGAAAGGAGGAAATGATAAAGCAATATGTAGTGGTTGGGGGCCATGACAGTGGCCCACCTCCTGCTGGACAGGTAAAGCAGGCATCTCCTGCCATGGTAGCAGAATGGGATACTTGGTCAGTTTGGCTACCTTAGGATCTGCCTGATGGGAGAGTGCCCCTTGTCTGTTTCCTCCAGAACCTTCCTAAGGGATGCAATGGGAAGGGTCTCTGTTAGGCTGGGTGCTGTACAGCTTTAGCCTTCTGCACATTGGCAGAGTCACCGGGGAAGGGAGGCAGATGGCCTCCGGGACTGAGCAATTGTAGGTTTCCTGTTTGCCAGGCTCGGGACTTCCCAGGCAGTACATCTCTTTAAAACCACCAGGCAGCGGGCCAGTGGATTTGATTCCCAGGAATTCCATTAGTTTGTAGTTAAAACCAGAAATCTTGACAAGTTTATGACCTTGGAATCTGGACCTTTTCCTCGTGGTTTATGAGTCCTCACAACAGGCTAAAGGATTCTGCCCTCAGCCCACAGTCTCAGTTTAACCCCTTGTGGCCTGTCCCCTGCCTCAGAGCAGCATAATCCTTTTGCTTTCAGGAGGATTTGAAAAAATGGCACTTTTCAGTGGTGTCTGTTATCCTGTTGGTCGAGTGTACTTTTCAGGACATGTTTTAGGAGGGACCTAGGGAATTAGGCTTCCTTCATTGGTCTGCTCCCCGACTCCCCAATCTTATTTTCCTTAAAAAAAAAAAATCTCTGCTCAAACTTCAACAAAAGTGAAGGCGTTGGCTCGCAAGCTGGGCAAGGTGAATTACTGTCAGCAGTCTTGGATTGCTGGCTGCTGGGCAGTGTGGGACACTAGATGACTGTTTTTCTGCTTGTATGAAATTGGGCCAACCTCCCTTTCTTGCAGGTATTTAATGCAGGACACAGGAAGCAGTCACAAATTCCAACATTTGGAAAAATTGCTGTCAGTTCATTCCCTGAAATTCTAGGGATGGGATAAAATTAGTGTGGCTTTTTAGAAATAGGAGTCAGGTGGGGGCATGCAGGCTGAGGAAGAGGGAAATTCTGAGCTCTTCTGATGGAAGATGAGCAAGGAGGCTCTGCCAGCCACCTACAGGATGAAGGCTTGGGCTGTGCGTGAAGGCTGTGCGCGCAGCGTGTGGATTGGGAGAATGAGGAGTGGTCACAGAAACAATAGCTTCCAGAATCCACTCAGCAACTGTTTGATGTGATTGGAAAACACTCAAACTGGGTAGAAGAAATAACCAGAGAGCTGCTGTAGTCATTCGGCTGTGGGTTAGCTAATGGGAAGGATTTCACTGTGAGAATATCCAAGTGGCTTTTGGCAATGCCCTTTTCTCCTCAACTTAAGAACTAATATTGAAAGAGAATTTGATCCTTTGAATTAAAACCACTGGAAAGCTCTAGAAGGTAATAGCAAACCCACTGTTATGTTGAACTTCTAAAGGCAATTCTAGTATGTATTTATCTATGTATAAAATTCACATGTGTGTGTGTACTGTTCTCTGGAAGTGGTTTTCAAAACATTTTGGAGACTTTCATAAAGTAGTTTGGAGAGAAGTGGGATCCACATTAGTGCTGAAACTGTTTTCCAATTCACCCGTGTCAACCCTTAGCCCCATTCCGGCCTTTTACCCAGTGACAAGTTATATAATTTACTTTTTATATATTGCCACTAAAAGAACTTTGAGATGATTACCAGGGAGTAGTTCATCCAATAGCAAATACAGAGACCTGGGTTTCCTTGCTTGAGTCAGCCAAGGGTCTTTGAAATGATATTTAACTTGGCTAGTCCTCAGTTGCCTCTGTCTGGGCCCTTGAAATCCCTTCTAGCCACAAAGGCTTTGGTTTCTTGAGTCATGGAGATGATAATAAGGTGTAATCAGGGAGCATTCTCCATCACAGGCATGAAGGCCTCTGAGTCATTAGTGACCACTCATTCTCCCAATCCACACGCTTCGTGCATGGCCTTCACGCACAGCCCAAGCCTTCATCCCGTAGATGGCTGCCAAAGCCTCCTTGCTCATCTTCCATCAGAAGAGCTCAGAATTTCCCTCTTCCTCAGCCTGCATGCCCCCACCTGACTCCTATTTCTAAACAGCAGCACTAATTTTATTGTTTCCTCTGATAATTATTCTCTGGCCCTTCATTATTTTTTAGCCTGGCTTCTGAGACCTCTCAGTCTGATATCAGCGTTTTCTCTAATTGCTCCTCTCATTCTCCATCCAGACTGACCTGCTGCTGTTTTCTGGATATGGCCCAAGAGTTCTCTCCTTAATGTCTTTGCTTGCATGGTGCCTTGATGAATTCCACCTGGATTGCCCTATACCCTGTCTGTGACTCTTCTTATTACAGTCCCACTTCTCTTCAAGCTTAAAACCAAAAGGCATCTTCTCCCTGAAGCTTTTTGAATTTCCTCAACAGGAGAAGATCTCCCTCTCTCCTTCTCTTTAGCCATTCTAGTATACCTTAGAGCAACTGGTGAGCTCTTCTTTTCTTAATAATTTCAAACCCTTCAGGGAGAGCATTTGAAGAGCTGGGACACTGTGGCACAGGTTTGGTTCTCAGAACGTACTGAATGAGAGTCAGTGGTACTGGGGATCCTGCAGTGAAGCATAGTAAGTGCAATACTTATTAAACAAGCCAGAGAAGATTCACATCAAGATATAAGCGTCTATGTGTACACATGTAGGGTTGGCTCACTGGACCTGCAGGTTCCACATCATGGATTCAAACCATTGCAGATAAAAAAATATTTGGGGAACAAAATTACATCTGTAACTGAACATGTAGAGACTTTTTTTCCTTGTCATTATTCTCTACAAACTATATATTATAAGAACTATTTGCACAGCATGTACATTTAGGCATTATAAATAATCTAGAGATGATTTAAAGTATATGGGAGGTTGTGCATGGATTATATGCAATTACTGCACCATTTTAGATCAGGGACTTGAGCATCTGTGGATTTTGGTATTCTCAAGGGGTCCTGGAACCAATCCCCTGCAGATACTGAGGGACAACTATATATACTGTTTATGGACACACACACACACACACACACACACACACACACACACACACTAATTTTAAGCCTTCACAGTTGTGGCAGTCAGAATTTTAAGGTAGCTCCCTAGAATTCCTGGACCCTGCTGTATACCTACCTTCTCTCAGTTATTCATTTACACTCTTCTACATGTTGCTGATGAGGTATTTTGAAGAAGTAATTAAAGTCCACAGTAGGGAGATTATCCCAATGGGGCTGACTGGTCACATGAGCCCTTTAAATCTCAGTGCAGAGGTCAGAGACAGGGGAAGTTAGAGATTCAGAGGGTAAGATGGATTTGACACAGAGACATTGTCCTGCTATCTTTGAAGTCAGAGAGGGTCATGTGGCAAGGAATGCAAGTGGCCTGTAAAAGCTGGGAGTGCCTCCCCACCCACCCCAGCTGACAGCCAATGAGAAAACGGGGACCTCAGTCCTCCAAATGCAAGGAACTGAATTTAGCTGATGTCCTGAATGAGTTTGGAAGCTGATACTTCCCCAGAACCTCCAGAAAGGAAATGAAACCCCCTGATACCTTGATTTCAGCCTTCCAAAAGTCCCACCTCGGAACAGAGAAGCAGTTACAGTGTGCCTGGACTTTCAAACCACAGGATTGTGAGCTAATAAATGAGTGATTGCTCCCTAAATGTCTGGTAATTTAAGCTGCAATAAAAAATGAATGCAGTCAGCAGTATTGCTGACTTACCAAGCGCTGCTTACTTATGTCTAAATTGGTTTTCTCCTTTGATCTCCTTTGCTATGTCCTGCGGTGCAGGAAATTGAAGGGAGAAGACCCTAAAATACAAAGAAAAATTGAACACACTAATGGTGCTAATTATTTGTCCTAGTTGGTCAACAGAATTGCTGCTTTTGATAAATGTCCAGGCCTGTGTAAATTTGTGGGAAAAAAGAAATGTCCACACCCACTGGAAGTCCTCAAGTCATCACAAATTCTGAGAGTAGGATTAAGTCCTTTCTTTTTTTTTTAATGTTTAAATTTCTTTTTTATCAAGTCCTTTCTAACTTACTCTTCAGTACCTGTGATGTTTCCACCAGTGGAAGAACTAAAATAAGCCGAAATGGTGAAGTATAGTTCTAATGGATTTGCTTTCTCCAAGAAGGAGTAATCAATCTGGGGCGTATTGCATGAGTCACTCACTTGGGTTTCTAAAATAATATTCTACAGGTGATTCAGAAGAAAAATGAGCCTGATTCCATGTTCCATGGCATGAGACCATGGAAGGGAGGGTCACCCCAGCATGGCAAAGCTATGAAAAACAATTCAAATTGGCCTGTTGCAAATTTTTTTTAGTAAGGAATTCGTGGAGTGAGTCCCTAAAGAAGCCTGTGTGACTACACAAACAAGCGTTCTTGCAGATTTTTAGAGTGCTAAGCAATGGAGACAAAAACAACATACAACCAAGAACTGTTCCACCAGCAAGAATCTTACTGGGAGCCAAAATCTAAATCATGTTATGCAAAATATATAAAGGTCATTTTTTCTATATTTATATCTAGAGTAAGGAATAGTTGTTTTTATGACTTAGGATAAATCCTGCTGAGGGTTGGTCAAGAGGAACCTGAATTTCATCCTGTTGGTTTGTGGGAGGATATTTGAAAGCAAGGGAAGAGCTAACTGCTGTACATAGATTAAAGTCTCCTAGTGTAGATGATGCACGTTCTAGTCGGCTCATGCAACTTTCAAATGGGATGAATAAACCATTGCAGTGATCTTGGAGAAATCTGGAAGAAGAGGAGAGATGTAACAAGATTAGAGATAAGCAAAGAACAAGAATCTCTGTACAAAGAAGGAGCCACCAAAAATATAGATGATGATAACTTGAAGTCAAGGCTGGGTCAGATCTTCAAGGGAGAGCTGACTTTCTGGGAGAGGCAACAGCAGTCTCCTCCGCCAGGCAGCACGGGAGTTTGGAGAGATGAGGCTGGGTCATTCTCTTTCTTGCATGGGGTTCCTCACTGATCAGAGGAATATGGCAGGCATATGTATTTTGACTTCAGCAAACACTTAACTACCCCATTGGGGATGGTGTGGGAACATGGGGTCATATATAGGTATAGGGACAAACTGAATGACTGCAAATTTGGCCATCGATTCCTTAATAATTAATAGTTATCAAATCCAGGAATATGCATGACTTGGATCTCGAAGTCATCATCAGTTCAATATTTTCATCAATCAAGAGTTAGAAATATATGGAATAAAAAGTATAAAGGAAAAAATAGGAGGTTGGGGATGTAGCTTAATGGTAGAGCACTTGCCTAGCGTGCATAATGCCCTGGCTTATATCCCCAGCACCACAAAAAATAAAATCAAAATTTAAAAACATGTGAAAGCTATGACAAAAACTGGGTAGATTGAATGAAACATGTAGAGCAGGAAGGTACCAACTCCCCCATTGCACACCCTCCATATCCAATGCTATATTCTCTCTTAAAATAACAAATCAAGCCCAGCCCAGTGATGCATGCCTGTAATTCCAGTGATTTGGGAGACTGAGCAGGAGGATCACAAATTTGAGGCCAGCCTGAATAACTTAATAATGCTATCTCAGAAAAATGGTATCTCAGTTTTTTTCTTTACCTTTCCATTACTTGCAAGAGAGCATTTAACCAAAGGTTTATTGATGTTGTGATCATGTTTTATGTATGGTTTACTTTTTCCTATAATTTGCTTATTTTACTATTGGGGTATTTGTGTTTTCCTTATTAGTTTGTAATACTCTTTATGTATTAACCTCTTGACTATAATCCCAGATATTTTGCCCAGTTTGCCATTTATCTTTTAATTTTGCTTATGGTAAGTTTTGGTAAATGAAGTGTATACCTTTTAATGTGATTAAATCTCTCCCTCTCTTTAAGGCTCATGCATTAATAGGTATACTTTGAAAATTCTTTCACAGTTTAATATTATATAAATATTTGCCAACATTTTCTAACTCAGATTTCAATTCAGGTTTTTAATCCTTTTGGATCTTATTTTGGTATAAGGTATAAGTTCTAATGATCAAAATTTCTTTATTCTAAATGGTTAATGAACATTCTCCACACTAATTATGAATAATTTATCATTTCTCATTGATTTGCAATAGTAACAAAACAATAGTTACAACGATAATTAATAATATAATTTTGATTTTTGCTTTCTCTGTGCCAGATACTATTCTAACATGTATTAACTCATTTATTTCTCATAATAATCTTATAATGTGGATATTTTGTTGTCATTTCTCTGTCATTATATCATTCCTCAGTATGGAAACTGAGACACAAGAATGGCTGAGTAACTTGCCCAAAGTCACACTGTGAGGTACGATGTTCAGAAAAAATTTGGACAATCTGACTTCAGTATTCCATCTTTGCAATGATTTGATATAGTTGACTTTGTTTCTAGGATTTCTTTTTGGTTCCAGTGTATTCATTTCTATGCTGGTTGTATTAGTCAGCTTTTTGTTGCTGTGACAAAATACTGGAAGAAATGAACTTCAAGGAGGAAAGACTTATTTTGTCTCACAGTTTCAGTGGTTTCAGTCCATGGCTAAATACCTCCTTTGTTTCTGGGCCTGTGGTGAGGCAGAACATCATAGCAGGGAGGATATGATGGAGTATAGCTGCACACTTCATGGTGGCCAGAAAGGGGGGATATACATACACACACACACACACACACACATATACACACACATATTCATACATACATATGTGTATGATATATATGTGTGTGTGTGTATATATATATATATATATATATATATATATATAGAGAGAGAGAGAGAGAGAGAGAGAGAGAGAGAGAGAAGGAGGGGGCCAGAGATAAGATATACTCTTCAAAGGCACATTCCCAGTGACCTACTTCCTCCAGCTGGGACCTACCTCCTAATAGCCCATTCAGTTATGAACTAATCAGTGGCTTAATTCATTGATGAGGTCAGCACCCTCATGATCCAATCAGATTCTAAAAGTCCCACCTCTGAACATTGCTGCTCTGGGGACAACCCTTAACACACAAATCTTCAGGGGATATTCTGGATCTAAACTCTACACCGTTTTTTTTTTGTTTGTTTGTTTGTTTGTTTTTGGTACGGGGACTGAACCCAGTGGTGCTTAACCACTGAGCCACATCACCAGCCCTTTGTATTTTTTTAGAGACAGGTTCTCTCTGGTTGCTTAGGGCCTTGCTAAGTGGCTGAGGCTGGTTTTGAACTCATCATCTTCCTGCCTCAGGCCCTTGAGCAGCTGGGATTGCAGGAGTGTTCTGCTACACCCAGTCCTAACCCCACTGCATATTGCACTTGGACTCTTTTTTTTTGGGTAGTGGGGATTGAACCTAGGGATGCTATTCCACTGAACTACATCCTCAGTTCTTTTTATTTTGAGACAGGATGTTACCAGGTTGCTTAGGGCTTCACTAAGTTGCTGAGGCTGGCCTCAAGTTTGTAATCCTCCTGTCTCAGCCTTCTTAGTTGCTGGGATTATAGGCATACACCATGGTGCCTGTCTGTACTGCCTTCATATCTGCTAATTCCAGTCATTCTCCTAATTTCTAATTTAATCACTGTTCTTCCTTCCTTTTTACAATCTAGCTTCTAAAAGTGGCAAGGTCTTTTTCTTCTGAATACTAAAAGCAACCAGACAGTGTAGTCCATGTTTTTCTAGAAAGTCTCTGACAATACTTTTTGAGGTAGTTGGTTTTGTAAGACTCTTTAGCAAGAGGTGAGTTCCATGCTTGCTCTTGCTGGTGCAGGTACCTTACAGAGTTTATAGTAGAATCAAACTGCTCATAACCCAGCTGTAGAGATAAGAATTGTGTTTAAGCACTCCATGCCTTATCTGTAAAAAGGGAATAATAGTAGTATCCAGTGTAAAATGAGGTTAGAAGACTGTCTACATGAGTTAACATTTGTGAGATGCTTAGAACAGTGTCTGGCACATAGTAGGTACTAAATAAATGTTTGAAAATTCAACCAGAGTTTTCACTGTGGTCTGGGACATGAAGCTCTGATTCAGTCACTTGGCCCAAATGTGCAACTCAAATGTGGGTGTTTTAAAGTTTGAAACCAGTAATCTCCTTGGAGTTGGCATGTAATGCTCCCCAAATAGAATGAATGTCTTTCAAAATGCTTTTTAATCATTTTTTCTTATTTTATCCACACGGCAACTTTCTGAGCAGAGTGGAGTGGTATTATGCTTGTTGAGGTATAGGGAAAATGACATGTTAAATATCTTCCATTTAACACAAGATATTTTTCTGCTCTCTTTGACCACTGGAGCTAACTTTTGGTCCAAAAATTCAGATGATGTCAGAATGACTTCTTCCCCCATACAAAGGATAACTGTGCATAAAAATTTATCCAGTGTAATTCTCCTGAGAGAGGTCTAATACAAGTGTAGAATTTATATGCTCACTAGATCAGCCTTTTTCTCCCTTGTCACTTTAATATGGTTTATTTTACGCTTGATTTTCAGAAATGCCCTGGAATTGTGGTTTCCCAAAGCCCCACGTCTGCAGGACCATTTCAGGGGCCACAGAAGCCATGGTGGGGCATTCTTGGGATTCTTCCTTAAAGGGGGCCCGACTCTGGGTTGTGCCCCTCCTGGGAGGGCTGTGATGTGCTGCGGGCTCAGTGTGTGGTTTCATCCCACAGATTCGTCACTCACACTGCAGCAGATGGTGGGTGTTGGACTGGGCTCCGTAGCTTTTGTGATCCTTCTCGCATTCCTCTCCTTCTCAGCAGTGTGGTATGTGGGACTGTCGTTTTTGAGAAATGAGTGGAATGGAGGGGAGGGTGAGGTGGGAGTCATGCAGAACAGCTGGGGATGAGGAGGGTCAGAGGGGATGTGGGTGGATGTTGTCTGGGGCTTAGCAGAGCACAGTCACTGGGTGAAAGGTATGACCTACCCTGGAGCTCACAGAGTGGGGTGGCCGGCCTGCCTTGCAGCTGCTTTTCCCCACCTCCCCTGAGTGTGTGTGCGTGTGTGTGTGTGTGTGTGTGTGTGTGTGTGTGTGTGTGTGTGTTGCATGCAGAGATGCACAGTGGGAAAACCAAAGGGTGTTCATTATTTGTCTCTTTTTTTTTCCTCCATATCTAGATCGCAGATGGGTGCTCCATGGAACCGATGCCCTGCTGCTGG
This sequence comes from Urocitellus parryii, assembly GCF_045843805.1. Classification (NCBI taxonomy): domain Eukaryota; kingdom Metazoa; phylum Chordata; class Mammalia; order Rodentia; family Sciuridae; genus Urocitellus; species Urocitellus parryii. Next base: position 190,063,292 of record NC_135534.1, on the reverse strand, counting down.
GGCAGATGTTCTACCTGCTTCTCAGGTGTCTGCATGAAGGCCCTGTGTGGCTTCCACCCAGACGGGTGTGTGGACCTGCACCTTTCTCCATTCCTGGATTCACTGTGGTGGCTATCTCTGTGGAATCCCCCAAAGGGAGAAAACTCAGGAACTGTTGATGTCTCTCCTGCTTCAGGACCAGTTCTGTGTCTATGAACTTGAGACCCTTGATGTCCAATGCCATATTGATCACAGGCTACAGATCATGAGAGTCTGGTCTGAGTGATGCCTGTGAGTCAGTTTCTATAGACACTGGATGCAAGAGAGTCTCTGTACTCTCCTTTACAGCATTGCTTAATTAATTCAGAAGAGATATATGTATATATATTTTTACAATATGTAACGAGATAGGGCTTACATTTGGGCTAGAATTTGACTTTACAAAGGAGGTCATTGAGAGGGATGGAGAATATTGACATGGGCATATGTTTTAAGCACTGAAGAATCAACTCTTTTTCCAATTAATTGATATATACTAACTACAAAATATATTAGCTTCCCCAATCCAGGAAGTTTCCTGCAATATCTGACAGTTAGCATTTCTTTGATACAATTCCAGTTGTCCTGTATGTGCTCAAAAAGTAATATCTACGTTCCAGTGAAAATATTCTGTAATTTAGGTTATTTTCCCCTAGTTAAATTTTTTTAAATTACAGAGCATTTCATAAACATGCCTCCCTTTAGAGTCTGGTTCTGGTGGTAGTGTAGTAAGAACAGGTTGATGCACTATCAAGCCCTTGGCCAGCAGAGTCCAGGAATGGAGGGGACAGCAGGGAATGTGCCTTATCTACAGCCTCAGTAGCCATGACAGTTACTGTGTTGTGGACCATGAAACATTACATATTAGCAGTCCTAGACCTATTCGGAGGGTGTTGAATTTACAGATGGAACATGGTAGATTTAATTTTAAAGTTTGCATCAATATTCTTTAGCTTTCTTCCTTGAGTTATCAGGTAACTCAACTCCAAGGCTCAGTAAGAAATAAGTGGAGAAGAAATAGAGGCTTGTGGATTCTCCCTCCCTTGCTATTCCTGGAGAATGAATAGCATGGATGACAGTTACATTGCACAATCACAGGGTGGACCATACAGAATTGTGTCTCTGGAATTGTGCTCCATTTTGGTCCTGAGGAAAAGGGACAGTTTTTCCAATGTAGAGGCTGGGGTGACCTCTACAGAATTGGTGGGTAAATCTGAGTGGCTTGGTGTTATGGTTTGGGTATGGTTGGTCCCCACCAAAATTCAGGTTGAAATGTGATTGCTATTTGTGGTGGTGTTGGAAGGGATGAGATCTTTAAGAGCTGATTAGATCATTAAGAGGGATTAATGACTTGCTTTCAGGATTGAGTTTTCACTCTTGTGAGACTGGATTAGTTACTATGAGAGTGGATTGTTATAAAGTGAGGCCATACCTCGTATTTTGTCTCTTCCTGCATACTCCCATTTACCCTTCCATGGGTACCACCATGCTTTAATGCTGCAGGAGGCCCTCACCTGAAACCAAGCAGGATTTGTCAGTCTCCAGAATCATGATCCAACATAAACCTTTCTATTCTTTATAAATCACCCAGTCTCAGGTATATGGTGATAGCAAGAGAAAACAGACTAAGACACCTGGGCTTGTGAGCAGATGAGGAGACAATAGGAATAGGCAGAAATTGTCCATAAAAGCTGCTCCATAGTATGGCAGAAGAGGGAAAAGTGTTCCACTCAATTGTGAAAAGACAGAGAGTTGGAGATAATATTCTGATACTTGGATATTCAATGCCAGCTGCTAGCCCCTGGCCCCTGGCCCCTGCCAGTATTAGGCAGTATTAGGAAAAATTGATCTCTGACCTGTGAGGTACTGCCCCAGACTCCAACGTAAGATCAGTGTTTAAAACCCTTTCCCCTTCATCTAAGGTGAATTATAGAGTAGAACTCCCAAATAGCTTTCTACTTTTGATTTTTAGTGCAACCATTCAAACTTGCACTATTTTTGCTGCTTCCAATCTCAATTTGTAATCATTACAAGTTACTGTGGTTAGTGGAGGGCAGGGCCTTGATGAGAAAGGGTTTTTCTCAGAGGCCATCTCTATCAAAAGACAGAATCTGAGCCCTTACTCTCTTCCTTGCTTTGTTTATTACCAGGTCTGTAAACTTGTCTGGTAGCTTTACAGTAATACTTTTGTTGTTGTTTTTTTTTTTTTACATGGGTTCTTAAAGGGGAGAGTGCAGGGTCCTTTGAGCAGGTAGTAGCACCTTGTGAACTGAGGCATTGAACTGGCTTGAGAGTCAGCTAGGTCCTGAGGTGTCCACCACTGTCTGAGGACAGTGGGAAGGGGAACACATGAGCCCATGAGTGTGGGGAGCCACCCGTTGCCCCTGGGCTGAGCTTGCTCCCCCTGCCTGGAATAATGGGGGTACTGGTCTAGCACCATGTGAGAGCTGTGCAGGGCAAGTGGCCACAGAGCCTGCTTCAAGCCCTACGTGGGCGTTACCTAATGGGGATGGGCAGCCCCTTGAAACCTGATTCCCTTGCCTTATTTGGGTAAAATTTTCTCGAATGTTTTTTCCCCAATAAACTGAAGGTTTCGGGTGTGCTTGCTGTCTTGCTTCTTCCAGCGCTGGAGCTGACCCTTGGGGTCACCGAGCCGAGCCATCCTGCCTTAGAAACATATTTGTGTGCTGTGAGGTTTCTTCACCGTTTTCTTAGTTATTGATACAGCCAGCTCCTTTGAACCCAGTTCCTATCGCCAGTCGGGCCAGCTGGTGATACATGAGCTCCCTTCTAGATCAGGATTCAAAACTGTAGGGTTGTCCAGGCATGAGGATGTGCCCGGGCTGATTTCTTTTGTGTCCATAGTTTCTGTTTCTATCAACTGTACAAAAGGCACTTCCTCGTGGTCTTTCATTCCATCCTTACAATGGTTCTGTGTGGTAGGAAGGTTGGGGTTGTTGGTCCCCATTTAAGAATGGAAAAATGGATTCAGACAGATCCATGACTTGAGTTGTAGGCCAGGTCTAGTTTTCTTTCTTGGCATTTGCTGGCCCTTGAGTTAGCTACTGAACTAATATTTATACAGACTTTTTGGATCTGGAGGTTGTCAGACCTTTACATTTCCAAACAATATGCACCTTGGTGTTGAGGCTTTCTGCTCCTGATAGTGTAAATGGGCATCAATTTATATATTTAAACTATTTCCTTTATATATAGCATATGTGTCTTTTATAACTCTCTTTTCACTGTAAGTTACCTTCACCCATCACTTCTAGAAGGCACAACGAACAACCAAGCAGGTTAACAGTTTTTTCTGTGATCTAAGACCCGGGATTGCAGCTGAGGGCTTGAGACCAGAACAGCAATAATGATTTCAAAGTTCCACATTACTATGGAATAAAGTTACTTATTTGTTTATTTTTGAAACAGGGTCTTGCTGTGCTGCCCAGGCTGGTGTTTAACTTGTGAGCTCAAGTTGTCCTCCTGCCTCAATTTCCAGAGTACCGGGGCTAGAGCCATCATGTGCCACCATATCTAGCTCTAAAGTTAATATTTAAAATTGATTTTAAAGGAAGTAAAAAGGAATTCTCAGTGTTCCTTTATTATTGCTAATCTTACATTCTGATTTTCTAAGAAATTTTTTTCTGTCTGATTCTAAGAGAAAATCTCTGGTCAAATCAGGTTTTCAGGACCTCTCATCTATCACACTCTCCCCAGTTAAAGCTGAGGCCTGCTTCTGGAGGGAAGGATGTGACCTTTTTATTCTCAACTGTATGGGCTGATGCCACAGTGAAGCAAATCGATGACCAAAGCAGGGTGTGTTTTTGTTGCAATTAATGAATCACTTTGATGGTGGTGGTGTGTCTCTTTATCTGTACCTCTGGGCACGACTTGGTGTTACCAGGATGGAGTTAAACTGTGTGTGGTTGTCTAACATTCTGCCTTTGCTGGTCAACATTTTCTGGACCCCTTTTCACATCCATCATGACGGCATTACAAATTGGTACCATGATTTATTTAATTACACTCTATTGTACATTTGGTTTTTCCAGATGTTTACTGTCCTTATACAAGTCTGTTTACATGTGTGCAATTATCACTTAGGTTGAATTCCTAGAGGTGAAATTGTTGGGATGGAAACTTTGTGTATTTCATGTTGGGTTGCTCACTGCCGGAGAGATTGATGCCCATTCACGCTATCAGGAGCAGAAAGCCTCAACACCAAGGTGCATTGTTCTTCTTGATTAATTTGTTAGGTAAAAATGATATTTTAATTTTGGGGGGCATTTTTTTTTCTGAAAATTTTGCATATTGATTTGCCATTTAAAATTCTTTGTGAAAATGCTTTCTTTCTTAGTACTGTACTTGGCCTGGTTATCTTTTAAGATTTGAAAAAAATTCAATATCATTGTAATTTTAATTCTCATCTGTCATATTTTGTCAACAATTGTTCTAGTTTTATTTCTGGAGAGTTTAACCCTTTTTCCCCCTAAATAACCTTGTTATGTTATGAATTGTTACAAAAAACTTTTAAAATTTATATAGTCAAAATTTTTTTTCCTTATGTATTTTGCTTTTGGTGCTATGGTTAGAAGGACATTCCAGTCTCAAAGTAACAAATATAATCTAGCATTTTTTTAAACACATAAATCTTAAGTCTATCTGAAATTTATTTTATTCTATTTTATTTTTAAATTGTATTTATTTTTTTATTAGTTGCTCAAGACAATACAATGATCTTGACATATCATACATTTGATTCACATAGGGTATGAATTGTCATTTTTCCATGTGTACAGATTGCAGGATCACATTGGTTATACATCCATGTGTATACATACAGCAATCCTAGTGTCAGTTGTATTCTTCTGCCCTCCCTATCCCCCCTCCCCTCCCCTCCCCTCCCCTCCCATCCCTATTGTCTACCCATTCTACTGTGACACTTATCTTTCTTTCTCTTTTTTTTCCCTTCCCTTCCCCCTCACACCATCGTATATGTATTTTGTGAACCCATGAGGGTCTCCTTCCGTCCTCAGTGCATTTCCCCTTCTCCCTCCCTTTCCTTCCCTCCTCTTTTCCTTATTTCGTGGTAATCTTCTTCTCATGCTCTTCCTTCCTACTTTGTTTTGAGTCACGTCCCTTATATCATCGAAGACATTCTGCATTTGTTTTTTAGGGATTGGCTAACTTTGCTTAGCATAATTTGCTCTAGTGCCATCCATTTCCCTGCAAATGCCATGATTTTATTATTTTTTACTGCTGAGTAATATTCCATTGTGTATAAATGCCACAATTTCTTAATCCATTCTGAAATTTATTTTAGTATAGGTGTGAGGTTTCTGGGGTTGGGGCTGGGGTGTCTTTTTGTTGTTGTTGCTGGTAAGTGGTTTAGCCAGCTGTCCTTTTAATACGCATTGACCATTTCACCTCCCGTGCCTTGAAACCATATACAAATATCTATTTTTGAATTTCCTTGTTTGTTTTACTGACCTACTTCTGTGCCAATACTACCTGCTATAACTTTAAAATAGTTTTTTAATATTAAGTAAAAGTTACTATTTTTCTAATAATTATCAGTATTTTAAGCATGTATTCCATATTTATTCATGTATACTTATTGCATATATAAGTTAAAGAATTTAGTCAAGTTTCCTCCCAAGTCTTATTTTTTGGGGGGAAGATGTGTTAAATATGAACATGATATGTGTCTCCATGTAAAGTTTTCCTTTGTGTTTCTGCCTATAATATTTCACTTTTCAATGCACAAAGTCATTCATGCATTTGTTTTGTTGGATATGTCTAGATTTATATTTTATATATATAAAACATATATTTATATAAAATATAAATAAGTAATAAAATTTGTATATAAATATATTTTATATATGAAGTATATATAAATATATTTATATATTTATATTTATTTATTTATTTATTTATTTATTTATTTATTTATTTATTATTATGTCTAGTTTCTGTTTTGTTTCCCTGAACTCCAGTCCCTCCCTCAGCCCCTGCTCCTGAGAGTGCATGCCACAGCCTCTTCCTGCTGCTATGAGTTGGGTCTTCTGCTCGGGCAGTCTGCTTTCTTTGGGAAAAGTCACATCAAGAGGACTCCTCCATCCAAGCGGAGGATTGCCTGGCCATCATGGGTAGCTCTAGCTGCCGACTGCCACCCATTGGACCCATTGTCCAGTTGGTGGGTAGGTCACATGCTTCTTGTTTTGCCCTGCCGCTGGGATGACAGCCTCAGCCTCTTGACCCTTGGGTTTCTTGTTCTTGGAACCAGATGCAGGCCACTTGTCCTCTGAAACCTTAGGACACAAGCTGAATTCTCAGAGTGGAGGTCCTGATGTTCCCCTTTCTGGGTGTGTGCTGGGGAAGACCCTCTCGCCTCTACCATTGGCATGAGATGCAAATGCTCAGCACACCAACCGCTTTCTCTAAAAACACTTCTTTTCCATTTAAACCACTTTATATGCCTGAGGAAGTATTATGCTGAGGGTTAGAAGGCAACCTGAAAATCCTCATTTTAGAATATGGTGGTTCTTGCAACTGATTATTTTTCTTTTCTTAGTGTTTTTTTTTTTTTTTTGGTCAAACCAATGCAAAAGAGTCCAACTGGAGATCAAAGGATATGAAAATACACTGCAGAGAATAAGAAATGTACTTGATTCCTAATCCTAAAAAAAGATGCTTAGCTTTACTTTAAAGAGAAATGCAAGTTATACAATGTGTCAAATGCATTATACTGTCATGTACAACTGATTAGAACAAATTTTTAAGATATAAAAAAAGGAAAATGAAAATTAGTGAGATATTTTCTCAATTATCAAATTTGGAGAAACCTAGGTTTGATAACACACACCTTTTTGAGATGGTGGGGAAACAGGTATTCAAACATTGGAAGCACAAAGTGGTAAAGCTCTATGAAAGGGAATATTTACATAATTCCAGAAGTTTGGGTCCTTTACTCCAGAAGTCTCCCTTCTGCGATTTATCCTTTGGACTCACCTTTATATGTTCAAAATGGCACCTGTATAAGGAAAGTGCAAATTAGTAAAAACCTTGTACAGGTGTCATTTTGAACATATGAAGGTGTGTCCATAGAATTATGATAACTTGGAAACACCCAAAATGCTCTCAGGAGGAAATACAAAGTGGAATACTATGCAGTTGTAGAATGAAAAGGAATGAGGAAGAACTATGAATTGATACAGAGACGATCTTTAAGATACATTGTTTTGACGAGAAAATCAAGATGCATAACAGTAATATGATATGCTATCTTTTGTGTAAGAAAGAGGATGAATAGAAGTATTTATTCAATTTTACATAAATACATATTTATTCAATTTTACATAAACACTAGAATAATAATGAAAAACTAATGCAAATGGTTATAAGTGGGATAAGGGAAAATAGGACAGAGGTATGGTGAGAGTAAGGCTCTTCAGGGTCCTTTATTTAAACATGTAAGTATGTTGCTATTCAAAAACAAAATTTCATTAGGTAAAAGTATCATCTTTAATATTCTGTAATACATAGGATGAACCGAAATTTGATGGGTACTGCTTTATTCCTTCTTAGTCTAAACCCATGCACTAGATTTGGATAAGATTAGTTTTTCATTCCAGAATCAGTGGAATGATCAGAGCTGCCTTTAGGATTTCTGGAAACCCTGTGAGGAGATAGAGGTAGGTGTTTTGCATTCTCATGATCATCTTTAGAGACTAGTTTCTGCCTCCTAGGATTCAGGTCAGCTGCAGGATCAATCTCTTCTTGTGTGGTTCTCATTCTACCTGCACAGACCCACCTGTAGAATGAAGCTCCTTTTCTTGTTTCTTCTCAAAATCTCGCTAAGGACTCTTTGCATTTAAATTATATGAATGGGAAGCATTTTCATTTCCAGCTGACACAGTAGCACTACAGATTTAGTGGCATAGAATCACACAATTTATTATCTTACAGTTTTGGAAGTCGGAAGTTTCACTGGGCTAAAGTGGAGGTGCTGGCAGGACTCTACTCCTCCTGGAGGCTCTGGGGTGGATGCATTTCTTTGCCTTTTCCACCTTCTAGAGGCTGAGGGCTTTCCTTGGCTGAGGGCCTTTCCTCCATCTCCAAAGTCAATGGCCTGGCATCTTTACGTCTCTCACTCTGACACTCCTACTCCCTTTTCACTCCTAAGGATCCTGGAAAACCCAGGATGATCTCCTTGTCTCAGGATCTCACATGTACAACATTCCTGTTGCCAAGAAAGGTAAAATGTTCACCAACTCCAAAGGATTAGAATGAGGACATTTTGGGGGGACTTTTATTCTGCCTACTACAGAGTATTATATGTCAAGAATAAAAACAATTTTAAGGTGAATGTTAGCTGTCCTCATCCCTCAAGGTTTTCTTTCTCTTCTGTTATGGTTTAGCTATGAGGTGTCCCCCAAAAGCTCATATGTGAGACAATGTGAGAGTGTTTAGAGGGGAAGTGATTGGGTTACGGGAGCCTTAACCTAATCAGTGAATTAATCCCCTGATAGGGATTCCCTGAGTGGTAACTGTAGACTGGGAGGGTGTGGCTGGAGGAGGTGGGTCCTGGGGGGCGTGCCTTTGGGGTATATATTTTGTATCTGGGGAGTGGCGCGCTCTCTGCTTCCTGATGTGATGTCTTGAGCCGCTTTCCTCCACCATACTCTTCTGCCATGATGTTCAGCCTCACCTTGAACCCTGAGGAATGAAGCTGGCTGTCTATGGACTGAGACCTCTTAAACCATGAGCCCCGGAATCAACTTTTCCTCCTTTAAAATTCCTGTCAGGTCTTTTGATCTCGGCAGTGAAAAAGCTGATCCAAACAACCTTCTTTCTGCCTTCCATCTTCATTCTTCTTTATTATACCTCTAGATTCCTGGGATGCAGAAAGATTTAGCTAGAAATCCTAAGCATCCACCTTTATCCAAGTAATTTATCAAACTATTTTTTCAACAAAAATAGTTTCCTTCTTAAGAATAATTTGGTTTCTGGGTTTCAATTTAAACCCTCTGGAACTTCTAGGAATTTCTCAAAGTTGCTGTTTATTGAGTGCATTGTTTTCTTGATGCCTAGTGAGATTCAGATTTCTTAAAATATTTCTTTGGTAATGAGATTTTTATGGGACAACTAGAAAGTAGGTGAAATATTTGTTAGAAAATTAGGAGAAAAAGAACATCTGCTTATAACCATGTATTAAATTTATCTTGCTGTGTAATAAATTACTAAAATTAGTGGCTTAAGATGACATACGTTTATTATCTCCTAGTTTTGTGAGTGAGGAATTCAGTCCTGGTTAGGTTGTGGCCCCCGCTCAGGGGATCACAATTTGCAATCAGGATGTTGCCTGGGCTGCATCTTCTTCCGGATGGTTAATTATGGAAGACTTCCCTTCCATGCGTATTCGGATTTGTTATGGTTTGAACCTGGAATGATCCCTAAAAACTCATGGGTCAGGCCATGCAACAATGTTCACAGGTGAAAAATGGGACTATAAGGGCTCTGACCTCATGGGTGTATGGATCCATTTGATGGACTAATAATTTGAATGAACTACTGGGTGGTAGTTTTAGGCAGGTGGGGCAGAGGTGGAGGAAGTAGGTCACTGGGAGCACATCCTGGAAAGCTTTATTTTCTTTCGAGCTCCTTCCTCTCTTTCTCTGTCCCCTACCTAGCTGCCATGAACTGAGTAGCTTTCCTCTGCTGGATCCTTCCACCATGATGTTTCTGCCGTGGAGCAAGCCAGCCATGAGCCTGTGAGCTGATAAACAAGGCTTTCCTGCTCTAAGTTGTTCTTGTCAGGTATTTTGGTTACAGTGATGAAAAGCTAACAGAAGGTTGTCGGCAGGATTCTTTTCCTTGTGCTTGTCCAGCTGGGGCCCCCAACATTTTGCTGGCTATAACCTGGAGGCTGTTCTCACATCCTTGATGCCACCACAGTTCCCAGAAGCCATCTGCAGGTGGGCTTCCTTAATACCACTGCCTCACTCATCAGGTACTCCAGGAGAATCGCTGACTGTAGGGAGGGCCTGGTCCCTTTCTAAAAGGTTTCATCAGAGTAAATCGGGCCCAACTGGATCCAGGATAATTTCCCGTTGATCTCACTAAAAATCAGTTAATTTAGCACCTTAATCACATTTGCACAAACCCTTCGACTTTGCCATTTTCTATTGATAGAAGCAAATCACATTCAAGGGAAAATGGTTACGCACAGGCTGTGGACACCAGGGGGCCAGGAATTGTGAAGGTCATCTTAGAATTCTGCCTACGAGTTGCTGAAGAGAAAATTAATCATAAACTTTAAATTCTACTATGATATTTCTTGGGTACTTTGGGCAGATTCGCTTGACTTTATAGCAAAAGCCTGGGACATAATTATGTGTTTTTTTCTTCCTAAGGAGAAATGCCAAAGCTGAAAGGAAAGAATGGCCAATGGCCATTACCTACTGGGTGTCTAAAGTGACTTTCTCATCTTTGACCAGATACATTCATGTGAATGTCACAGTGGTTCGGGGAAGGAAAGGACACCCGATTCTTTGGGTCCATGTTTGTGTATCTTATCCCCTGCTCTTTAAGTTAGCCGGATTCAGCATCTTTGAGTTTGGCCTGCCTGTCTCTGCTGAACTGAGGAGAGCTTAGCAAGTAGACCTGAAGTGTTGTCTCTGCCATTGTCCTTGGGAGTGGCCATCTGGAGTGTTGGTGGACTTGGCAAGTAGGGCAACATTCACCAGATTCAAAGCTTTCAGAGGGTTAGTGAGAACCCAGGCACCAGTGCCGGAGAGCACAAAGGCCCTCCTTAGCTCCCAGCACCCTTCCTAGCCAAGGTCTTCCCAGTAGTTGTGTACAGGGAAGATAGACTGGGACTGTGGGTGGGGAAGGTAAGCACCTATAGCTTTTGGGTATGGTGACTTCCTCTGTCCAAGAGCACTCTGCCTTCCTGTGAAGAGCAGGCCTAAAGAATTGAAAGGGGGCTCGGTTCCAAGGACCAGAGGGAACGTGAGTTGTCTTGGGATGATCACCTGGCTTGAAATGTCACAAACACCAGAATTGGTGAGCCACAGAGAGCCCCAGTGCCCTGATGATTTGCACCAGCCTCTCTATCAGGCTGCTTTCTACCTAAAAGAAATGGCAATACCCACAAAAGGACTGTCATTATGGAATCTAGGAAGGAGAAGCCAGAGGACAGTGTCTGGACAGTGCTATTCCTGCATTTGACAAGGAAGATCGTGCCCAGGTCCTGGCTAGAGAATGTAAATGTCCACACTGCATGTAGCTTTATAAAGGAGAGGGTATATAAGGTGTCAGATTCAAAGATTCCAACCTAAGTCCCTCCTACTTGCTTCCAAGGATGCAAAGCAGCTTTCTGAATCTAACTTGGCTTCCTGCAATCTACACTCATGAACATTCTTACTGGATTTCTTGTGGAAAATGAACACATAGTTATCTGGCCTGAATGTCCATCTGAGTTTCGTACATCTAAAATAATTCCCTGGATTGAACAGACTGGCAGAACCTCAAAGCCCCCAAAGGACCAGACTGCATCCTGACCTCTAGAAACCGCGTCTTAAGTATCTTTCTGTAATCCATCTCTAGCACCAGTTACATTCTTTCACTTTCTCTCATCTCTGCAGCCAATCCTCTGGTTTCCTCTCCTCCAACCCACAGGTTGCTCCTGCCCTATCTCAGACCCCTGTAGTCTTCTATAAAGATGCCACTCAGAGAGGGTTGGAGCTGAATGCAAAGCTGGACCCCATACTGGAGATCTGGCTGGTAGAGCATGTGACTATCAATGAGACCAGGGCTTGTCAGTGGGTCAGATAAAAGAAACATAAATCTCCATCTGGAGGGAAAGAGGCAGTCTGCCTTTGGTGGGAGTGACACATACTGCAGACAGCCTTGGGCCATTGATCATGAGCTTTGGAGGGCTGCTGATGTGTGTTGGAGGGCTGACTGTTTGCCTTGGAGGGCTAACTGTGTTTATTCTACACTTGGCTTGCGACTATGGTCTGCATTGATCACATTGCATACTTAGCTTTCTAAGGCTGACCAGACAGGTCAGGGTCCTCAACCCCTGTCTGCAACTGGGTTGCCAACCTACCTACCTTGGTTAACTTTCTCAGGTCATTGCCCTTAATTCCTGGGGCAGGTCATCACCAGTTTTCTGAAAAGATATGGTTGGCATTCCTTCTAATCTGCTGCTGCATGTTAGTCTGAATTTGGGGAAACTCTGATAGATATTTTCATACTGTTTTACCACATTTTCTACACAGACATCTGCTTTGCATGATTTCTTGCTTGGTCAACCACTGTGCTGCTTTCTGGCAAAATGGAACAAAAATACCTTGAACTGAACAACAGGAAAGAGAACTTATTTTGAATAGGTACTTTCCAAGTGAAATGAGAACCTGAGACTGAGCCTAAAGGAGACAATGCTTAGCTAAACTAAACTTTTAAGCGTTTTCCAGTTGAAAAGCGCCAAAATTCTCTGATCTCAGTGAATTCTCAGTCTAGTCCAGAGGAGATTCCTCAGGAACCCCATTATGAGCTGGCAAAGGTCACTATAGTCAAACAATTGTTTTTTTTATAAGATACCTACTGAATATTTATAGTGAAAGAAATTTGCTTTTTAAAAAATATTTATATTTTAGTTATAGTTGGACACGATATCTTTATTTTTTAAAATTTTTATGTGGTGCTGAGGATCGAACCCAGGGCCTTGCAAGTAGCGAGGCGAGCACTCTACCACTGAGCCACAATCCCAGCCCCGGAAATTTGCTTTTTTAATCATCCAAAACACAAAGGGGTGGGATTAGATGCACAGTAAAAGAAATCATAATTTATTTTGAATTCTATTGTATTTTGGTAATGCTCTAAGCTCCGTATTTATGCCATGTACTCTGAGACCAAAGTGTGTAGATTTAAATTTTTTTTTCCCCAGGAATAAGCTTATTGAATAATCATAGGTTTTTCATCTTTTCTTTCTGTTCAAGTGACTTAGAATTAATCATTGGGAGCAAACTAAATGGGAAAGTTTACCACACAGAAGAATTACATGTCAGTCCCTTTCTTTCTTTTCAAACTGCTACGAAACTGAATGTGCTTGTCCTGATAGCTTGTGGTTGCTGAGTCTATATCCAAGCTTCCTAGTAGAGTCCGCCTGTCACTTGGAAAAGTACTTTGCTGGCAGTCTTCCTTTATACTGCCAGGAATATTTTCTTTTTAAACTGATTTTTTTTTTTTAAATTCTTGTGGTGCTATGGATGGAACCCAGGGCCACATGCAAACTAGGCAAGTGCTCTACCACTGAGCTACACTCCCAGCCTTATCCTTCCAAGTGTAAAACCTTGGTGGCAACTTCAAATTCATGGGGAAAATGGGTTTATTAGAGAAGTGTGAAAATAAATGTCTAACCACTTTGGAAAAAGTGGTTTGCAATAAATACAGTTGACGAACAGTGAGTAAGCTCCATAAAATTCTTGCACATCAATAGTAATAAACTGTACTGTCTTCCTGCTGGAGAAAAAGTGATCATATAATTCACAGCAATCTATTGATATTTTCCTTGGAAGCTGTATCTTTTCTAGTTTTATTGAGGTAGGATTGACATATAGAACTAGTATATATTTAGGGTATTCAATGAGCTGATTTGAGACATATATTCATGATGAAATGATTACTAAATCAAGCTAACATACATCACCCATCACCTCACAGAGGTTATGAAAAATAGTTACCTCTTTTTTTTTAATGTGTGGTGAGAATACTGAAGATCTAATCTCATAGCAAACTTCAAGAAAACACTGCATTATGACTGATATCTCTAGTTACCATATGGTACACAGAGCTCTAGAATGTATTCATTTTTTAACTGGAAGTTTGTGATCTTTGATCAACATCTTCCTATTTCTCCCACTCCCTGACCCCTGGCAACCACCCTTCCTCCCTATTTCTATGAGTTCAGCTCTTTTAGAATCTACATACAAGTGAGATAGTGCATAATGCAGTACATCCCACTCTGTGTCTAGCTTATTTTACTTAGCATAATGTCCTCCAGGTTAATCGATGTTGGATGGCAGGGTTTCCTTCCCTTTTTTTTTAAGGTTTTAATATTTCAGCGTGTGTGTATGTACGTGCGTGTGCACCTGTGTGATTATCTGACGTCATTCATTTGTCTGTTGATGGGCACTAGGGTCATTTCCAGGTCTTGCCTGTTATGAATAGTGCTGCGATGAACATGGGAGTACAGATGTCTCTTTGACATCCTGATTTCCTTTCCTTTGAACATGTACCAAGAAGTAGGACTGCTGGTTTAGGCTTAGTTCTATTTTAAATTTTTTTTTTTTTTTTTTTAGGGAACTTCCATAATGTTTTCTATAATGAATTCACTAAATTTACATTCTCACCAACAGCGAAAAAGGCTTCTCTTTTTTCTGTCCATGTCAATCTTTGCCAATGCTTCTTTTGGGGGTTTTGGATAACAGCCATCCTGACAGGTGTGAGGGGACATCTCATCGTGATTCTGATTTGCATTTCCCTGATGATTAGTGATGTCAAATACTATTTCATTTACCAACTAGTCATTTGTATGTCTTTTATGAAAAAAATAAAAATCTATTGAGATCTTTTTCCCATTTAAAAAAATCAGGTTTTTTTCTGAGTTCCTTATGTAAAATATTTTGGATATTAACCCAATGGAATATATGGTTTGCATATATTTTCTTCCACTCTGTAGGTGGCCTTTTCATTTTGTTGTTTGTTATGCAGAAACTCTTTAGTTTGATGTAGTTCCATTTGTTCATTTTTGCTTCTGTTCCCTGTGTTTGGGGCATCATAGCTGTGTTTTAATATTTCTTCCACCCACAAAAGTGAAGCAACAAGCTGAGTGTCGTGCTGCTTTCCTGGAATCCCAGCGTCTGAGGAGGTTGAGTCAGTAGGATCACAAGTTCAAAGCCAACCTCACAACTTAGCAAGGCCCTAAGCAACTCTGCGAGACCCTTTCTCTAAGTAAAAAATATAAAAAAGGCTGGGGATGTGGCTCAGTGGTTCAGCACACCTGGGTTCAATCCCTGGTACCAAAAAAAAAAAAAAAAAAAAGATGCAACAAATGAAAAACATGAGGACACAAAGCCCTAGAAATCAGATGGTTGACCAAAGTTTTTACTATTAAAAGGACATATGTAGCCAGGAGTGGTGGAACATGCCTATAATCCCGGCCACTGAGAAGCCACTTGCAGGAAGAGCTCAAGTTTCAGAGCAGCCTGGGCATTTCTTAGGCCCTGGGTTCAATCCCTGGTACTGCAAACAAAACAAGACCAACAGATGTGATTTTCATCCTTGTTAACGCTCATGTATCTTCAAGACTTCTATAAATATATAGATATGTATATTTTATTGCCTGATATTCCTGTTCTTTACTTGATGGTTTCCAATTAACCACACCTCTATGAGTCCTGTTTCTTAAACCCTAAGGATGATTAGATGCATGTCCTACAGACACATACTCTATTGGAAACTTCCCAGTACAGTTCCCAAAGAATGAGACTAGAAGTGTAAAATTTAGTCCTTTCTGTTTTAATTTCACATTTATTATTAGCAAATTGGACTCTTGAATAACTGAAGTTGGGGCATTTCCTTTTCATTCTAACCCTGAATTTCCCATCATTGAGGAATCCGTCCCTCCTTTATTTCGCAACCCCCATCAATGTCCTACTCGGCTCCTCTGGTGAAGGAGTTGTTATGTCTGCAGTGGTTCAGAGTAACAAGCATAACAGAGAATCACATAGTAGAGAATAACAAGAATAACAGAGAATTGGCACCGAGGCCAGCAAAGCCAACACAGGTGGGGTCTGAATTGAACTTAAAGATTAGCAGGGTTTTGTTAGGCAAAGAACAGGAGGGAAATTCCAAGAATTGCCTTTGTGCTCCGCCCACATGCACTAGAACATAAACAAAGAAGTGTGGGGGAGAACCAGCTGCAATATCTGACACCCCACTGATGGCCAGGGTTGTTTTGACTGATCTGGCTGGCTAGGTGGGTGTCCCCCTCCTCCCTCACAGCTCCATGTGCATCCCCTTCCAAAGCTTTGCAATCAGAGGATGACCTTCCCCATAGAGGAGGAGTGTTCTTAGGTCAAAGATATAGGAGTAGCTGCACTCTCCTGCTGGAACCTCCAAACAAGCTCTCAAGAATGTGAACAAAGGCATTGAAACTGCAAGAAAAATCAATATTAACTATTGAAGTAGAGGGACCAGAGAGGGAATATCTAATATAAGGGAGATGTGGTGGAAGTAAAAATAAACAATTTGATGGTGCATTGGGTTGACTGAGTGTTGGAACAGTGCAAGGAAATAGGTAAAAGAAGGGGAAGATTTGCTTATTAAGTCTTTCAAAGTAACACTTAAAAAGAGAACATCTAGACCAGTTGTGACTCTAATGTAACAAGGATTTAGAGGCCACTTTGCTCTGACTCAGTTACTCTGGATTCCAGGAACAACAGGTTTGATTGACAAACATCTTGTGATGATTCAAAACTTGCCCCACCCCATCCCCAACGTAACAGCAACTTTTTTACAGCTACCAACAATGTCCTGTCCTACCTGACGGATCCTGAGATAATGAGCAACCACATCACGGTGTGACCAGGACTGCTTGACTGCACATGCTGCTGATCCCCCAGGTCTTCATAATCTGGGAGCTCATGCCAGTACCCTCAAAGACAGGACTGGAAACACTGGTCCCCTTGTCTTTCTGGTATAGCTATACTGATTAAAATTCCTTTCCTGCTTTTCACCATTATTTTTTCCATTTGGATTTTTGGGGTGAAATGCCAGACCTGATTTTCTGGAATCCTGAGAGTTGGGCCTAGGACTCTGGCCTAGGACTCTAGTAACATAATGAGATTTAATCTCCCCCAAATGTTAGATATTCATCTAAATTATATTTGTTACTTTAAGTAGTTATTATGAAAGACTAAACACTTATTCCAGTGGTACTATTTGGTATTGAAAATAAAAATCTTGCCAAATGTGGTGGGCATGCCTGTAATCCCAGTGGCTTGGAATGTTGAGGCAGGTGGATTGAGAGTTCAAAGCCAGCCACAGCAATTTAGTGAGACCATAAGCAATTTAGCAAGAACTTGTCTTTAAACAAAAGGTAAAAAAGGCCGGGGATGTGGCTCAGTGGTGAAGCACCCTTGGGTTTAATTCCTGGTACCAAAAAAAAAAAAAAAAAAAATCTTCAAAAGTCCCCTTTGGTAATTGCCTTTAGAATATGTTTATGAACTATGAAAGAGCATCAGTCTTATGAACTAAGTTTTCTCTGTCTCTATTTCTATACATGAAAGCATATGTATATCTAAAATATATATGTTAAAACTTAGCCAGTTGTACATTTCTTTTATAAACTGGAGTATGTGGCAAATAGCTTTTGCCTAAAAAAAAAAAAAAAAAAAGTACAACTAAAAAGAATGGTACTTGGGGACTCAGAATACAAAAGAAGGAAGAGAGAAAGAGAAAGAAGGAAAAAGAGAGATGCTGAGGCCCTGACAGGATTCTAACATTTTGAGCAGCCCTAGCACAGGAGCCAATGTTGAGTCTCCGCAGGAGACTGTTGGCACAGAGCCCGTATTCCATGTAGATCTGCATTCTGGGGATGTTTTGTCATTGTGGCTAGAAAAGTTTTTTTGTAAGATTTTATGGTCCACTGTGGTGTCTGGTTGTTGTCCTCTAATGCAGTCACTCATAATCAGAACCTCTCCCTAAATTGTCCACAAAGACCCAACCGTAGTGTGGAGGGAAGGGTGAATTTCTAATACCATCAGATCCCAAGACAGACAAATTAGTAGCAGAATCTAAAGAGGACTGGACTTCACCATATAGCATATTCTGGCTTTGTTTCACAAAAACAGTGCCCGTGCCAGGCATAGTGGTCCATGCCTGTAATCCCAGTGACTCGGGAGGCTGAGGCAGAATTGCAAGTTCAAGGCTAGCCTCAGAAATTCAGTGAGATATGTCTCAAAAAATATATATATTTTTGAAGTAAGGATTGGGGATATAGCTCAGTGCAAGAGCACCCCTGGCTTCAATCCCCAGTACCAAAAACACCACCACTATCACCTAGGGCCCTTTTGCAAAGGATGGAAAATCCTTTCCTATGATCAGAAAATAGGCAACCATGCTTCTCTATACACTGATTGCACTCTCGGGTACAGACAAAACATGTCCCCTCCATGAGCATATTCAAGGGGCCTATGGTTTATGCAGTATCTATGTGTTAATTGGCAAGAATCCTTCTTTCTTTGCTCTAGAATAGTTTAAACAGGATAGAAATGATCTCTAGTTTTCAAATTGTGTCAGCCCAGGATTGCTTAATGCTCCTTGTGATGGTGAAGTAAGCTTTGCCTCCAGACACCATCCCAATCTGATAAAAGATGATGGAGAAGACATGGTGTGTTTGTTAAGGCAGTATCTCTTGCAACACCACATTGGGTCAGTGGCTTCCAAGGGGGAGTGTTTTTTATTTTTCCAGAGTTTTCCCATGCCCAGCATGCCTATTGATGGGACCCTTTGGAATTATTCCATGTAGGAACTGTATCATTTTACCGTGCTTATGCACTAGAGATTTGAGTTAGATCATTGGACTCTTGGTTGGTTTCAAATGACACTGTAAACAGTTGACTTAATCAGAAAGGGTAGTATAATGTTGGGAGCTTTGTTAGTTATAGAACAAAGTCATTTTCTTAATTTTCAGTTCTTTTTTTCCTTTTGAAAAGGGGATCTTGCTATGTTGCTCAGGCTAGTCAAACTCCTGGGCTCAACAATTCTGACTTAGCCTGACTTGGGATTACAGGTGGGTGTCACCATACCCAGATACTTTCAGTACTTTATGTTCATTTCTTTTGTGTTGGCACAGTGTTTGGAGTTAACATGAATTTCTGCTATCATTTTTTTATAAGCCTTCACATATTTTTCCATAGTCCATGAGCAAATAATTTAAACAATCACTTGGGAAAGTAAGTAATGTAAAGAACTTAAAATATTTTGAAAATATCCCTATCAGATACTCTATGGTTTATTAAAATAAACCATAAAGTCACAATAATTAAATTGGTACTGCTAATGAAACAAATTAAAGTCCAGAAACATATCCAGAGCAAACTCTGGTGTCAATGTTTTTATGGAGGCCTAAATTTTGGCCCCAGTCAGGTGTGGTGGCATATGCTTTTAATCCCAGCAACTCAGAAAGCTGAGGCAGAAGGATCACAAGTTTGAGGCCAGCCTCGGCAATTTGGCAAGGCCCTAAGCAACTTAGAGAGAGCCTGTCTCAAAATAAAAAATAAAAAGGGTTGGGGATGTGGTTCAAGGGTAAAGCACTTTAGAGTTCAATACCGAGTACCAAAAATATAAAATAAAATAATAAATTTTGGTTCCACTGTGGGCATGGGGAGGCTACATAGGAGGAGACTCATATTAAGCAGAAGACACTAAATTGTGTTTCAGTTATTGCAAATTACTAACAACCCTCAACCCTAGTTCTTGGCAGAAACTAATATCCATTCTTCCTGGAGGAAAGCATCTTCAGTTTAGGTATTTAGAATACCCACTGATCATTATGAACTAATTTTCAAAGATCATCAAATATTCAAGGAAAAAAGTTACAATGACTGAGATATAGCTGAATCTACAATTATGTGGAGTCTCCAGGGATTTCACATATTGAATTATTAGACACAGGATATAAAAGAACTATGCACAGAACATTTATAGAACATTTATTTTACATAAAATAAATCAGAGATCATTTACTATGACTGGGAGGCTTAAAAATAACTAAATTGAGATATCTCCCAGATATACTTCTAAGTGAAAAACATTAATTAATAACATGTAGTATGCTAATTTTGTATAAGAAAGAGAATAAGAACACATATATGTGATATGCTAATTTTTTTGTAAGAAAAAGAGAATAAGAACATATATATGTGTTTACCTTCATATAGAAACACTGAAAGAATACATAAGAAGCTTACAGAAATGATTCACCTCTAGAAAGTAGATGATGGAGTAGGAATAGAACTCAATGTGTACCTTTTAATATCAATTTGATTTTTGAATTATGTGCCTTTTTTTTCTATTCATGCTCCATTGTACTTTATTTTATTTTTTTTATTGGTCGTTCATAACATTACATAGTTCTTAATACATCATATTACACGGTTTGATTCAAGTGGGTTATGAACTCCCGCTTTTACCCCGTATACAGATTGCTGTATCACATCAGTTACCCTTCCATTGATTGACATATTGCCTTTCTAGTGTCTGATGTATTCTGCTGTCTGTCCTATTCTCTACTATCCCCCCTCCCCTCCCCTCCCCTCCCCTCCCCTTTTCTCTCTACCCCTTCTACTGTAAATCATTTCTTCCATTTGTATTATCTTGTCTTACCCCTCCTTTCCTCTTATATGTCATTTTGTATAACCCTGAGGATCGCCTTCCATTTCCATGCAATTTCCCTTCTCACTCCCTTTCCCTCCCACCTCTCATCCCTGTTTAATGTAAATCTTCTTCTCAAGCTCTTCGTCCCTACCCTGTCCTTGTTTACTCCCCTTATATCAAAGGAGTCATTTGGTATTTGTTTTTTAAAGATTGACTAGCTTCACTTAGCATAATCTGCTCTAATGCCATCCATTTCCCTCCAAATTCTATGATTTTGTCATTTTTTAATGCAGAGTAATACTCCATAGTGTATAAATGCCACATTTTTTTAATCCATTCATCTATTGAAGGGCATCTAGGCTGGTTCCACAGTCTTGCTATCGTGAATTGAGCTGCTATGAACATCGATGTAGCAGTGTCCCTGTAGCATGCTCTTATTAGGGCTTTAGGGAATAGACCGAGAAGGGGAATAGCTGGGTCAAATGGTGGTTCCATTCCCAGCTTTCCGAGAAATCTCCATACTGCTTTCCAAATTGGCTGCACCAATTTGCAGTCCCACCAGCAATGAACAAGAGTGCCCTTTTCCCCGCATCCTCTCCAGCACTTATTGTTGTTTGACTTCCTAATGGCTGCCATTCTTACTGGAGTGAGATGGTATCTTAGGGTAGTTTTGATTTGCATTTCTCTGACTGCTAGCGATGGTGAGCATTTTTTCATGTACTTATTGATTGATTGTATGTCCTCCTCTGAGAAGTGTCTGTTCAGGTCCTTGGCCCATTTATTGATTGGGTTATTTGTTATCTTATTGTCTAATTTTTTGAGTTCTTTGTATATTCTGGTTATTAGGGCTCTATCTGAAGTGTGTGGAGTAAAGATTTGTTCCCAGGATGTAGGCTCCCTGTTTATCTCTCTTATTGTTTCTTTTGCTGAGAAAAAACTTTTTAGTTTGAGTAAGTCCCATTTGTTGATTCTAGTTGTTAACTCTTGCGCTATGGGTGTCCTATTGAGGAATTTGGAGCCCGATCCCACAGCGTGTAGATCATAACCAACTTTTTCTTCTATCAGACGCCGTGTCTCTGATTTAATATCAAGCTCCTTGATCCATTTTGAGTTAACTTTTGTGCATGGCGAGAGATAGGGATTCAGATTCATTTTGATGCAAATGGATTTCCAGTTTTCCCAGCACCATTTGTTGAAGATGCTATCCTTCCTCCATTGCATGCTTTTAGCCCCTTTATCAAATATAAGATAGTTGTAGTTTTGTGGATTGGTTACTGTGTCCTCTATTCTGTACCATTGGTCCACCCGCCTGTTTTGGTACCAGTACCATGCTGTTTTTGTTACTATTGCTCTGTAGTATAGTTTGAAGTCTGGTATCGCTATACTGCCTGATTCACACTTCCTGCTTAGCATTGTTTTTGCTATTCTGGGTCTTTTATTATTCTATATGAATTTCATGATTCTTTTATCTATTTCTACAAGATATGCTGTTGGGAATTTGATTGGCATTGCATTGAACTTATAGAGAACTTTTGGTAATGTCGCCATTTTGATGATGTTAGTTCTGCCTATCCATGAGCAAGGTATATTTTTCCATCTTCTAAGGTCTTCTTCTATATCTTTCTTTAGGGTTCTGTAATTTTCATTGTATAAATCTTTCACCTCTTTTGTTAGGTTGATTCCCAGGTATTTTATTTTTTGGGGGGATATTGTGAATGGAGTAGTTGTCCTCATTTCCGTTTCAGAGGATTTGTCGCTGATATACAGGAATGCCTTTGATTTATGCGTGTTGATCTTATATCCTGCCACTTTGCTAAATTCATTTATTAGCTCTAATAGCTTCTTTGTAGACCCTTTTGGGTCTGCTAGGTATAGAATCATATCATCTGCAAATAGTGATAATTTAAGTTCTTCTTTTCCTATTTTTATGCCTTTAATTTCTTTCGTCTGCCTAATTGCTCTGGCCAGTGTTTCGAGGACTATGTTGAACAGAAGTGGTGAGAGAGGGCATCCCTGTCTTGTACCAGATCTTAGAGGGAATGCCTTCAATTTTTCTCCATTCAGAATGATGCTGGCCTGTGGCTTATCATAGATTGCTTTTACAATGTTGAGGTATGATCCAGTTATCCCTAATTTTTCTAGAGTTTTGAACATAAAGGGATGCTATACTTTGTTGAATGCTTTTTCTGCATTTATCGAGATGATCATATGGTTCTTATTTTTAAGTCTATTGATGTGGTGAATAACATTTATTGATTTCCGTATATTGAACCAGCCTTGCATCCCAGGGATGAATCCTACTTGATCATGGTGTATAATTTTTTTGATATGTATTTGAATCCGATTTGCCAGAATTTTATTGAGGATTTTTGCATCAAGGTTCATTAGAGATATTGGTCTGTAGTTTTCTTTCTTTGAAGTGTCTTTGTCTGGTTTCGGAATCAGGGTGATGTTGGCCTCGTAGAATGAATTTGGAAGTTCTCCCTCTTTTTCTATTTCCTGAAATAGCTTGAAAAGTATTGGTGTTAGTTCCTCTTTAAAGGTTTTGTAAAACTCTGCTGTATACCCATCCGGTCCTGGGCTTTTCTTAGTTGGTAATCTTTTGATGGTTTCTTCTATTTCCTCTATTGCTATTGGTCTGTTTAGGTTGTCTATATCCTCCTGACTCAATCTGGGCAGATCATAAGACTTAAGGAATTTATCTATGCCTTCACTATCTTCTATTTTATTGGAGTATAAGGATTCAAAATAATTTCTGATTATCTTCTGTATTTCTGAAGAGTCTGTTGTGATATTGCCTTTTTCATCCCGTATGCTAGTAATTTGGGTTCTCTCTCTTCTTCTCTTCGTTAGCATGGCTAAGGGTCTGTCAATTTTATTTATTTTTTCAAAGAACCAACTTTTAGTTTTGTCAATTTTTTCAATTGTTTCTTTTGTTTCAATTTCATTAATTTCAGCTCTGATTTTAATTATTTCTTGCCTTCTACTTCTTTTGCTGTTGTTTTGCTCTTCTTTTTCTAGGATTTTGAGATGAAGTATGAGATCATTTATTTGTTGGTTTTTTCTTTTTTTGAGGAATGAACTCCAAGCAATGAATTTTCCTCTTAGAACTGCTTTCAATGTGTCCCATAGATTCTGATATGTTGTGTCTGTGTTTTCATTTAACTCTAGGAAGTTTTTAATATCCTCCTTGATGTCTTCTAAAACCCATTGATCATTCAGCAACCTATTGTTCATTCTCCAAGTGATGCTTGATTTTTCCTTCCTACTTTTATCATTGATTTTCAGTTTCATTCCATTGTGATCAGATAAGATGCATGGTATTATCTCTACCCCTTTATATTGTCTAAGAGTTGCCCTGTGACATAATATATGGTCTATTTTTGAGAAGGTTCCATGTGCTGCTGAGAAAAAAGTGTAACTACTTGATGTTGGGTGGTATAGTCTATATATGTCAATTAAGTCTAGGTTGTTAATTGTGTTATTGAGTTCTATAGTTTCCTTATTTAACTTTTGTTTGGAAGATCTGTCCAGTGGTGAGAGAGGTGTGTTGAAGTCTCCCATGATTATTGTATGGTGGTCTATTAGACTCTTGAACTTGAGAAGAGTTTGCTTGATGAACACAGCTGCACCATTATTTGGGGCATATATATTTATGATTGTTATGTCTTGTTGGTGTATGGTTCCCTTGAGCAGTATGACGTGTCCTTCTTTATCCCTTTTGATTAACTTTGGCTTGGAATCTATTTTATTAGATATGAGTATGGCCACTCCTGCTTGTTTCCGCAGTCCATATGAGTGGTATGATTTTTCCCAACCTTTCACCTTCAGTCTATGAATATCTTTTCCTATCAGATGCGTCTCCTGTAGGCAGCATATTGTTGGGTCTTGTTTTGTGATCCATTCTACTAGCCTGTGTCTCTTGATTGGTGAGTTTAAGCCATTAACATTTAGGGTTATTATTGAGATATGGTTTGTTCTTTTAGCCATATTTATTTATTGATGTTACTAAACCTGATTTGTTATCCTCTTTGACTACTTTCCCCCCTTTACTGTCCTACCTCCCATTGTTGGTTTTCAATGTTATTTTCCATTTCCTCTTCCTGTAATGTTTTGCCAAGGATTTTTTGAAGAGATGGTTTTCTAGCTGCGAATTCTTTTAACTTTTGTTTATCGTGGAAGGTTTTAATTTCATCTTCTATCCTGAAGCTTAATTTTGCCGGATACACGATTCTTGGTTGGAAACCATTTTCTTTCAGTGTTTGAAATATGTTATTCCAGGATCTTCTAGCTTTCAGAGTCTGTGTTGAGAGATCAGCTGTTATCCTGATTGGTTTACCCCTAAATGTAATCTGCTTTCTTTCTCTTGCAGCTTTTAAAATTCTCTCCTTATTCTGTATGTTGGACATCTTCATTATAATGTGTCTAGGTGTGGATCTCTTATGATTTTGCACATTCGGCATCCTGTAGGCTTCTAGGATTTGGGATTCTGTCTCATTCTTCAAGTCTGGGAAGTTTTCTCGTATTATTTCACTGAATAAACTGTTTATTCCTTTGGTATGGAGCTCTGTGCCTTCCTGTATCCCAATGACTCTTAAATTTGGTCTTTTGATATTGTCCCATAATTCTTGGATGTTCTGCTCATGGTTTCTTAGCAGACTTGCTGAGCTGTCTATGTTCTTTTCCAGTTGAAATACTTTGTCTTCATTGTCTGATGTTCTCTCTTCTAAGTGATCTACTCTGCTGGTAGTATTCTCAATTAAGTTTTTAAGTTGGTTTATTGTTTCCTGCATTTCTAGGATTTCTATTTGTTTGTTTTTTATTACCTCTATCTCCCTGTGAAATTGATCTTTTACTTCCTGGATTTGTTTGTCAATGTGATCTTTCATTGTCTGATTTTGCTGTCCCATGTCTTCCTTGAGACTCCAGATAATCTGAAGCATGTATATCCTGAACTCTTTATCTGACATTCCATCTGTTGCAGGTATTACCTCTTCTAATGTTGAGTTGACCTGCATTGCTTGTGGTCCTTTCTTTCCTTGTCTTTTCATACTGCTCGCGTTTCTTTCTGCTTGGTGCAACTGTTGTGTTTTTGAAATTTACCCCCTATTTATTTATATTGCTCTTGTATAGTTGGGGAGTCTCCCTTGCAGGGCGGGTAGTGGCTGTGCTCCTCCTCTAATTAGGGTGATCTGTCTACCATGCTGATCGGTCGCAGGTCTGCCCCCCCTGCGGGCACGGGTGGCGGCTCTGCTCTGCCCCCACTCCAATTGTGGTAACGTAACTACCACGCCCTGGGGTTGTTGGTCCTGATCTGGATGTGGGTGGCGGCTCTGCTGGGTCCCCACTCCAATTGGTGTGACGTGTCTACCACGCTGGCAGGCCTCTAGGCCGGTGGGTCGCAGTTCTGCACAGCCCCCATTCCCAATGGGGGTACCTGACTACCTCTCCAACGGGTCGCTGAGCCCCCTCCGGACCCGGGCGGCGACCCTGCCCCACCCCCACTCCAACCAGTGTGACGCGACTGCCTCGGTGTTACGTGTCCACCACGCTGGCAAGCTACCTGGCCTGTCTTTCCAGTGGGCCGCAGGTATTGCTGCTCCCCCGCTCCGGCACCTTGCCGCTCCCCAGTGCGCGCCATAGACTCCAGCCGCGGGGCGATTGCCTATCAGGCTATGTGACCCTCCGTGCGGAGAAATGGAGCTCCCGCAGTCGAACTTCACACGATGGAAATCTGTCCACTAGATTCTGGAGCACCTCAATTTCACTGGAAATTCCCAACAAGATAGCCTTCAGGCGATTCACATCATCTTTCTCCCGCTCAGTGACGTGGCGCACTGGGGTGATGCACTCCCTTCGCCGCCATCTTCCCTCCTCAGGACTTGACTTCTGCCCCCGCCGCGGGGCCACCTGTGGAGCCGGGTAGCTGCGGCCGCGTGGTTAGGAACCAGGCGGGTGAGGCGGCTGCTCCCAGAGCGAGCGCTAGGCCTCCCGGGGGAGCCCGGATGGCGGAGGCCGACTGCCGGTTCGGGCGGGGCGGCCCAAGCCGCTCCGGGTGTCCGCCGCTTGCAAAAGCGGTTGCTGGCTCCGGGACTTGACTTCTGTACCCGCCGCGGGGCCACCTGTGGAGCCGGGTAGCTGTGGCCGCGTGGTTAGGAACCGGGCAGGTGAGGTGGCTGCTCGTAAAGCGAGAGCTAGGCCTCCTGGGGGAGCCCCTTGCCGGAGTGGCTGATGGCTGCGGGAGTAGACCTCTGTGCCCGAGTGGCCGTCCAAGATCCACTTCTCTGGGACAAACTGTCACTTCCGATAAACCTACCAGATCACGGCTGCTCTCCTCTTAAGGGAATTATGCTAGAAGTTCCTCCGTAGGTAGGCTGCAGCTGTTCAGATGGGTCTTTCTTATCCCGTTAAAGTGGAGACGTTGGAATCGCTGCTTCCTCGCCGGCCCCCATGTTGGATCCCCTGAATTATGTGCCTTTAATTTTTAAAAACTAAAATAAAAACAGAGTCAAATAGAATTTTTAGAGATGGAACACTTATTTTTTTTTTTTAAAGTGGATGAAGTTAAAAGGATATTAGTTACAATGAAGAGAGAATTAGCCAAACAGGAAGACAGAGCTAAAAAGTTTCTCAGAATGAAGCACAGACAGAAAAGGTTTTGAAATATAAAAAAGAGAGATTCAGATGTGGAGGATAGAATGTATGAAAGTGTGAAATGCATATAATAAGAATATCAAAAAGAGTAGGGAGAATAGAATAAGAACATATTTATGAAGATATATTTGAAAGATATTTTAGATTTAGGTGTTTATTTGTTTTTACATAACACAAACAATTGATTTTCTTTTTCATTGTATACAAATGTAGTACAACTTTTCATTTCTCTGGTTGTACATGATGTAGAGTTGCATCATTTATTTTTTTATTTTTATTTTTTTAATATTTATTTTTTAGTTCTCGGCGGACACAACATCTTTGTTGGTATGTGGTGCTGAGGATCGAACCCGGGCCGCACGCATGCCAGGCAAGCGCGCTACCGCTTGAGCCACATCCCCAGCCCCGAGTTGCATCATTTATGCAATCATATATGTACCTACGGTTATGAAGTTCATCTCATTCTACCATCTTACCTATCTCCATGCCCCCTCCCTTATGGATCAGCATCCACTTACCAGAGAGAACATTTGGCCTTTGGGTTTTTTTTTTTTTTTTTTTTGGATTGGCTTACTTTGCTTAGCATGATATTCTCCAATTCCATACATTTACCTGTAAATGCCATAATTTTATTCTCTTTTAATGCTGAGGAATATTTCATTGTTTATATATGCCAGTTTCTTTATCCAATCATCTATTGAAGGGTATCTAGGTTGGTTCCACAGTTTAGCTATTGTGAATTCAGCTGCTATGAACATTGCTGCATCTACTATAGTATGCTGATTTTAAGTCCTCTGGGTATAGACCAAGGAGTGGGATAGCTGGGTCGAATAGTAGTTCTAATCCCAGTTTTCTAAGGAATCTCCATACTGCTTTCCAGAGTGGTTACACCAATTTGCAGTGCCACCAGCAATGTATGAGTGTGCCTTTTCCCCTAAGATTTAGGCGTTTATAAAGTCCTGTGTAGATCTCTACTGTAGTGGCACCCCTTTTCAACAGAAAAGTCTTAACTGGGCTTCTCCAGAAATCTTCACCATGGCTGATTTTAGGACGGTCAGCAAAACAGTCTCTACAGAAGAGTTCAATGTAGATAAACTTCCTATTTTTGTGTTAACCTGTCTTTCTTGGCTGCTACTAACCTGGAAGAAATCAGCACTCCAGGTGCTGGACACCATTTACTAGTTTTTCACAAACATTTATCCAGTATAGTAGTTTGTAGAAATGTGCAAACAAGGCCTCTGGCTTTGAGCTGGGCTTCATAGCGATGTCTACATTTCTAAGATAATAGAAGTTACCAATTGGGCTCCATGGTAACAGCTGGTAGGGGGAGGAAAGAAAGGGGAGAAGCTCTCCCCTTCTCAGGTGCTGTCCTTAAAGGGTTAACTTGCCCAGAACAGTGAAAGAAAAAGCTGCTTTATGTGAACTTCTACAGACTGTGAAGAACTTCTGAGCCCCTCCCCCTACGTGCTGGGTATAAAATTCTGAAACTACCTGAACTCAGGATTCAGGGGATTGGTTGATTACAGCCAAAGCTGTGCCCTCTGAACCTGGCTGCAGCCAAATAAAACTGATTCCTACTATCTTTGGTGCCTTGCCTCGTCTGTCCCTACAACACTACTAGTGTACAAGTGAGTGTTTAAACTTTAGTAGTGATGAAGGTGTATTTGAAAGTGTGAAAAATTATGTGAAGAGTCTGCACCCTGAATAGATGAACGATTATGGGACAGAAAGGCAGACTATGAAATGTACTGAGATGATGAATGTCCCAGAGGGCACCTGATGGCATTGAAGAGGGAGTCTGGGTGATGGAAATGGTTTAAATGGTGGTGGCAGACGGTGAAGAGAAAGCAAGCGTAAGCCAGGATGCTGATGGGAGATGGATTTTCCAGATCCGGGGGAATCTGGAAAGTTAAAACAAAAAACCCAATAGTTTGTACCATGTTTACTCAGTGTATTCTCAGGTTATTTTTTTTTCTTATTGGAGAAAGATAAGAGAGAGAGGGAGGAGTCCTATTTTGAAGGAGAGAGTTTCCCAGATTAAGGAACAGAATCAAGAATTAAGATTCTGAACAGTACAGCTCTAAGTGAAAGCATGTGTATTTTATTAATGCCAAAGCTTTCTACTGTTTTCTTACATAACAGATGATGACAGGACATTTCTCTGGGTCTCTTAGACAATTTAAATCGAATATAACTACATAATGATTCTGACCTATTGAATGCTTATGTGTGCTAGGCCTGGAGCTAAGTACTTTATAAACAACCCATGTGGTAGGTATTTATTTCTCTTCCTCCTTCCCTTCTCCCCCTTCCTACTTCTCCTTCTCTATTTTAAAGTTGACAGAACGGAGGTTTAGAGAGGTTAAGTCATCATCCAAGTTTACTTCCCAGGACTTAGTAGGGTTGGGATTCTAACCCAGGGCTTCATGCTCTAAATCCTGAGCTTGGAAATTCTTAGTGTATCCAAATCTGCATCAATGCAGAAAGTGATCTTAATATTAGAGGTGTCTCTGGGTGGTAAACCTAACTTCCTGTTCTAAGGTTAAGAGATCACAAAAGAGACTGACCCCTGGGAGTAAAAAGGAAACACTAGATCATGTTTCATTTTGCTCCTCAAATGTCAGCAGTGACACCCTTGTGTTCTACTTTCCAAATTTCAGTAAGATTCATTTTTTTTCCTGGTCAACATATTTCCAGTCTTGCCAACTTTGATTTTAGGGTGGGTGTGAATAGGTACTTGTTGTAGGTGTTTGTATATCAAAATAGTTTGTAGGAGAGTTAATTTTTAAATGTCTTTTGGTCATTGGTTTAAACAGTATTCTAGCCACTAAGAGAGCTGAGGAAGAAAGGAGTTTCCTAGGGGGAAACTACTGAATGAATGAGTCCTTTCTTCCTTAGAGTAATTAAATTCTCACATTCAACTCAATATTGGAAATAGCTTCTCTTTCGTTTCTTGTGATATTCACCCTCCCCCCCCCGTTACCCCTCTCCCCAGTGCCCTCTAGCAGACCAGAAAATACCCCAATTCAAAGTATTAATGCGTTTTTATTAAAGCACATCCTGAGTAAACTGGCTTGCAGAGAACATGCTGTCACACAAAGACATCTGGGTTTCCTGTCCCTACTATTTCTTCACACTAGAACTTGTCAAGGTTCACATGTCCTGGTTTCAGAAAATATCATCACATCTTCAACAGATTTAAAAGCCCCAGAACAGTGGTTTTCAGCTTCTGCTGCACAAAAGAGTCACCTGGGAAACTTTAAAAAATACCAAATGCTTGTGTCTCATGTGCGAAGATCCTGGTTTCATTGGTCTGGAGCGTCAGCAGGGTATTGTGATGAAAAAAATAAAAACAACTGGATGATTCTAATGGGAGCATGGTTCAGAAACCACTTCCCCGGCCCCAGAGTGCAAGTATAACCACTTTACTGTTTGGGACAAAACAAAAGTAAATAGGTACATGCTAGGCAAAACTTTCTTTACTGACTTGGTTTTGGGGGATCAATATTCCTGGGATGCCTCGGAATGCAGTGATAGGATCTTCCACCGGCCTCTTCTCCCTGTGTCTGCTCCCCAATCATGTTTGCCAGAGAAAGAAGTAATGTCCATTGTTTGTATCTGTGGGGAGGGTGTTGTTGATTTTATTGTTTTAAAATCCAGCACTTAGTGTTGAATTGAGACAATGAAAAACCTCAACAGCAAAACACACTATATAGAGCCTGTGACTAAGTAACACCATTTTATAATAGTCACATAATTTTGGTAGCATTGGTGATCTTCCGTTGTCAGTCTCTTTCCACTGGCTCCTTCATCTTGGACCACAAAGGTACAAATCTTCCCTGGGATTTACAACATTTTCCTTTTTCTGCTTCCCCATCACAATTCACCATACCACCTTCTTCCATTCTGTCACTGCCAAACTCTTCAAGAGAACAATTTATATGTCTTGTCATTCCCAGTCATCCTCAGATCTAGCTGCCACACCTGTATCTCCCTGGAAACTCTTCTTTCAAAGGTGACCAATGATCTACTACAACCTACTGACCAAATCAAATAGGTTCTTTTTCATCATTTTCCTTGACCTTTACTTATTAAACACCATTTAAAACTCTATGAAGCAAAAATAATACAAACAATATGCCCTTCACGTGATGCCGCAACCCGGCTGGGCACAAAAACACAAGCCGCTCAACCCGGCTGGGCACAGAAACACAAGCCGCTCTAGCAGGAAACAAAGCTTTATTTAAAAAAAAGCCGCCAGCATCCCTTGTGCGCCCTGCTAGCAAGCCTGTCGACCCATGTGTCTTACCAGAACCGGGTGCCCGGACCTCCCCCGGAAGTTCCCTCCTACTATCCTTCCCCAACCAATGGGAACTCTCCCATTACATGAGTGACATGAGTAACATGAGTCCCGTATCAGGCCGAGGTGAACAGCAGGAGTCCAATTTCCATATGAAATGTAAAGCTTAACATAATCATATCATCTCAATGGCTAGCTGGCAGTCACCTAAACCAAAAGTGCCATGTATCATAATACTTTTGCTGTGGCTCCTAGCAACGTGAGAATCCACGAATTAGATCAAAGAAACATACTTGAGTCCAAAAATAAGCTTGGGTCCATGAAGGTCATTAATAGAGATAAAAGTAGACATTAAATTGGAAAAGAATCACCTCATTACGGGTGCTGGCACTGTGAAGACACTTCACATACAAAAAGTAGATCTCAGATGAATCAAAGATTCAAATATGGTAACATTAAAAGATTTAGGAGGATAGGCATAAACTTGGGAAAAGGGAAAATTCTTAAGCAAATCAGCAAACTCAAGAATTTGTAAGGAAAATGCAGATACAGTTGTCTACATTAACTTTTTTGTGTATAATGAAAAATGGCAAAATCAAAATTAAAAGACAAATGATATACTAGAAAGATATTAGTAACACATATATAAACATTAAATGTCCTTAACATATAAGGAGCACAAATTGGTAGAGAAAAGCCAAGAAACTCAATTAAAAAACGCCAAGGGACATGATAGGCAATTTATAGAAAAGGAAATACAATTGGCCAATAAACGTGGAAGACAGTAATACAAATTAAAGCATTAATGAAATACCACATTTTTTTTTCTTGGTACTGGGGATTGAATCCAGGGGAGCATCTCTGAGCTACATCCCCCAGTCCTTTTTATTTTAATTTTTTATTTTTGAAACAGGGTCTTGCTAAGTTAAACCAAGCTGGCTTTGAACTTGCCATCTTCCTGCCTCAGCCTCCCAAGTCACTGGGATTACAGGCACCACCATGCCTGCTGAAATACCATCTTTCATTTAATGGATTGGCAAAATGTCAAAGAGCTCTGGTAATGTGGTGGGAATATGAATAACGTTCTAGTCTTTAGGAATGTAATCTCACTGTATCTGTTAAAACTAAAATTGTACTTATCTTTGGCCTCAAAATTTCTGTCTTAGTAATCAACCATCAATAAAATGATAGCACCACTATGTAAGTGTGTATGCACAAGGATTTTTGCATTTTGGTTGACTTCAGGGTCAGAGGGGAAGGGAAGAGGCCTGTCACTTAAGTTGGGGCTGGACCCAGGGACAAATCTCAGACAACGACCCTTTTCTGAATTGGTCCTCAGTTTATCCTTTATCACTCAGCTCCTCTTTGCCTTGCTTCTCTTTCCCTTATTGCATGTTTGATTTGTTGGTAGGAATACTTTATTATACTTTTATTATACTGTCAGCATTTTCCTGCAGTTTTTAAATTTATATATATTGATGTCATATTATTTGATACATAAAAGATAACAGTTATTATATATCAATTACAAATTATGTGCATTTTTCAAGTTGAATTCTTTTCCTTGAATTCGACTTTATCTATAATTCCCGCTCTATTTAATTTGCATTTGCCTCATATTTTTGTGTCTATCTTTTTACTATTCTGTAAGCTCTATTTAGGATTTCTTTATGATTATTTTCAAGCATTTTTCAGGCTACATCCTCAATTTGTCAGCAATGAGACTTCACTAAGGGAATTTGCTTTCTTTATTTAATAAGAGGAGTTTAGACAACTTGCTCCCCAGCTAGAGAGAGGACTTTAGACACTATGATTCTGGGTGGATCCTGTATGTTCCATGGTCCCTCTTTGTACTCCAAGGATGTTTCTTATTAACCCATGGATGGAAGGAGGGCAGGAAATTAGGCTATTTAGTCATATGCTCTCTTATTCCAGGGAGAACCATCTCTATTGCTATTGTCTGGGTCTCTCCCCACTGGTAACTGGTCTAGTAGAGTTGGAGCTCTGCTAAGGAGCCAGGATAAGACAGGCGTGAAGAGCATGACCTCTGGGTTTCTCCACCAAGGAGAGGTTTGCTCCTCGACATCATCACTTACTAGTTGCCTTGGATAATTTACTTTGGATAATTTACTTAACATACTTAGCTTCCTCATCTGGAAAAAAAATGTCAATTGTATCATTCCAAGGATGGTTTTGAGGATTAAATTACATAATTCATATTTCTACTTTCTCCCCTTCAATAAAAAGTCTGAAAAGGCAAACCCTCAAGTTCCTCACCTCCTTTGCTGTCTGTGCAAATGGAAGATACATCCATTAGCCTGAAGTGAGCCCATGAAGGGAGCTTCTGGTATAACCTTCTTTTTGCTGTAAATGGTATAATTGCCATGGTGACCTGGCCTTTCCCGCTCTTCCTGTCTTGAAATCTGATGGGAGCAGAGGTGTCTCTGAAGAAGGGTTAGAGGGACTCCTGGAGAGAAGAGAGAACTCCACTTGGGACCAATGGAGTTCTTGGCATATATGGAGGAAAGAATTTCAGCATGTGCCAGTCAGAGGCATAGACAGAGATTTATTTGGGAAAGCAGAGGCACATTCAAGAGAGAGTGGGCCATCTCCAAAGGCAGAAACAGAAACTGTTGGTGTTGAGGTGCTAATACTCACAGAGGGACAGTTGCTAGTGGCTGTACTAGAGGAGGAGTCAGGGAGAAGTTATGCAATTTCATGCTAGTTTCGCCCTGTGCTTGTGTTACTTTTTGCAGGCAAGGGCATGGGCCAAGGCCATGGGCAGAGAGCACAGGTCAACGGAATGGGCCAAGGGTACAGGCTGGTTTTCCAGGAGCTGCAACTGTTCATGGGTGCTTTCTCCCTTTCCATGGTTCATGGGCATTGTCTCTATTTCAATGGTTATGGGTGCTTCCTTTGAGATTCAGTGTATCTCAGTGTATCTCCCTTCCCTGTATCCCAAATTCCTGTCTCAGATGTGTGATAGCCATCTTGAGCTTCAGGATCATTTCATCAAGTATTTTTAAGAAATACCTAAGTCAGTGAAGCCAGAGTTCTTCATAACAGCTCTGAGGAGTTATAAAATTTCTTATAAAATATTCTTTCTCTAGATATGTGGGGGAAATTAGGCAAATACTGGAAAAACTCCCGAGATTGTTTCATTTGTTCATTTATGAACAAGGTTTGGTTGAATCTTCCCTCTATACTATGTATGTGGATTAAAAAAAATGATCTCATTGTCAAAAGTTGAGGAGTACACAGATAAGGAGAGGGAGATCAATCTGGATTATGGTTTCTGTTTTCCACCAAAGAGAACAACAGCTGTCAAGTCTGGGTGTAAACACCTGCCTCTGTGGATGCTACTAGAGCAATTTCCCAGCACTAACTGTTCACATTTTCTAGGCTCAAGTGTCAACACTACCCTCTGAGAATAACTTCCTATCTCAAATTGCCTTGTGTAGGGACTTCTTTTCCAGTAAGCCTGGCCACCCTACTGGGAGCATGTGGCTGCAGAAACCATGCTTGAAGCCAGTCATGTCACCAAAGGGACCTGAGATAGGCCCTGTGAATAATAGGCACCGTTGAGCACAGACTTTGAGGTCAGCAGAGATGGACCGGTTAAGAGTGAGGGATAGAAGATTTTTATGAGCAGCGTGGCATTTGACTTCCCAATCTTAGAATTACTGCTGAAGTTCCACAAAGTTTAAGCAAAAGGGAAACTGGCTTTTGTGGCAGAAGTAAAAATTGCCTGGTAGGTTCTCTCTGATGACAGAATAGTAGGAGTCCTTCTGTGGTGGGTGGTTGGCAAGGTCTAGTGGCTGGTCAAAGGGATTAGTAAAGTTGCTGACAAGCCAAGTTCATGAGTCATCCTCACAGGAGCCTGGTGTACCGAGGAAGGCTCAGTTGCATACTTCCCTTCTTTGTCACTGTCACTGAGACCTCCCTTCAGAGGTTTTCTGAGGAAACAAAACCAGAACTCACTGAGGTAGAGAGGAGCAGATTGAACTCTGAAGCTTAGAATGTCGAGGTCTGAAGTTGCTCTAGGGCTAGATAGCTCTGATCCCAGGCAGGATCATTTATTGAGCTGTTTGTTTCCTTTGTGCATTACCCAGCATTCCAAGCAGGTGGCTAGGTCTTTGCTGCAAGGTCCAAAGAAGTAGTAGTGGAGACCACCTCCCTTCCTGACATTGCCCCTCTCAATCCTGAGGGATTTGAGGATACTGAGGATACTGTGTTAGGGAAGGTACTTATGGAGTGGCTTTGGAAGGGTAGAGTTCTCTTATTACAGAGAGCTGAGATTGTTTCTGGAGGGAAGGAATGGACATCCATATTTTTTCCACATTTTTATTGGTGCTTTATAGTTGTCCATCATGGCAGAATTTATTATTATATTATATATGAACAAGGTTTGGAAACTCGTTATCCATATGTAGAAGAATGAGACTAGATTCTTACCTATCACCCTGCACAAAAAAGTCAACTCCAAAGGATCATACATGCACACAATATAAATATAATTTGGACAATATCATTCCCCAGTATTTCCCCTTTCCCTCCTCTCCTTCCCCACTCCATCTCTTGGTGCCTTTCCTTTACTAATCTCCCTTCAATTTTCATAAGATCCTCCTTTTTTTTTCCTTTTTCCTCTCTAGCCTCTACATGTAAGAGAAAATATATGACTCTTGACCTTGACCTTCTGAGTTTGGCTTATTCTGCTTAACATATTCTCAAGTTCCCTAAATGACATAATCTCTTCTTTAGGGCCGAATAAAACTTCATTGTGTATATATACCACATTTTCCTCGTCCATTCATCCATTGATGGATACCTAGGCTGGGTTCCATAGTTTGATTATTGTGAATTGTGCCGCTATAAATACGGGTTTACATGTATTGCTATAGTATGCTGACTTTAATAAATACCAAGGAAGGGGATAGCTGAGTCATATGGTGGTTCTGTTCCTAGTCTTTTGAGGAACCTCCATACTGATTTACATAGTGGGTGTATTAATTTACAATCCCACAAACAGTATAAAATTGTTCCTTTTTATCCACATCCTCTCCAGCATTTATTATTATTTGTATTCTTCTTGGTTGCCATTCTTATTGAGTAATGAAATCTCAGTGCACTTTTGAATGGCACTTCCCTAAGTGCTAATGATGTTTAACATTTTTTATATATGTGTTAGCCATTTGTATTTCTCCTGTTTAGTTCATTTGCTGATTTATTGATCGGGTTATTTTGTTTTTTTGGTGTTAAATTTTTTGAGTTCTTTCTACATTCTGGATATTAATCCTCCATCAGAAGATTAGCTAGCAAAGATTTTTCTACCATTCTGTAGGCCCTCTCTTCACATTCTTAATTGTTTCCTTTGCTGTTCAAGAGCTTTTTGATTTCATGCCATCGCATTTATTAATTCTTGGCATTGTTTCCTGAGCTTTAGGGATCCTATTGAGAAAATTGTTTCTGTGCCTGTATGTTGGAGTGTTCACCTTATGTTTTCTTCTAGGAGTTGCATAGTTTCTGGTCTAATTACAAAGTCTTTAATCCTTTTGAGATGGCTTTTTGTGCAGGATGATAGATAAGAATCTAGTCTCATTCTTCTACATATGGATAACCAGTTTCCTTAGCACTACTTATTAAACAGTCTGTATTTTCTCCATTGTGTGTTTTTGGCATTTTATCAAGGATCCTATGACTATTCTGTGGGTTTGTCTTTGTGTATTCTATTCTGTAATGTTGGTCTATGTGTCTGTTCTTATACCACTACCATGTAGTTTTTGTTACTATAGCTCTGTCGTATAATTTGAAGTCATTTATTGTGATGCCCCTAGCATTACTTTTTTTTGGAGGGGGTACAGGGATTGAACTCAGAGGTACTCAACCACTGAGCCATATCCCCAGCCCTATTTTGTATTTTATTTAGAGACAGGGTCTCACTGAATTGCTTTGCACCTCACTTTTGCTGAGACTGGCTTTGAATTCACAATCCTCCTGCCTCAGCCTCCTCAGCTGCTGGGATTACAGGTATGTGCCACCACAACCAGCTCCAGCATTACTTTTTTGGCTAGAATTACTTTGGCTATTCTGTAATTTTCCTATACTCCAATAGTGATTCAGCCAAGGAAGAAATCAGAAAAATGATCCCATTCACAATAACTTCAAAAAATTAAATACTTGGGAATTAATCTAACTAAGGAGGTAAAAGAGCTCTACAATGAAAATTATAGAACACTGAAGAAAGAAATTGAAGATGACTTAGACGATGGAAAGATATTCCATGTTCTCGGATAGACAGAATTACTATTGTCAAAATGACCATACTACCAAAAGTAATATATAGATTCAATGCAATCCCCATCAAAATGCAAATGGCATTCACAGAATTAGAGAAAAACAATTTTTAAATTCATTCAGAAGAGAGCCAGAATAGCCAAAGCAATACTAACCAAGAAAAGCAAAACAGGAGGCATCACAATACCTGATCTGAAATTATACTACACAGCTGCAATAATAAAACAGCATAGCACTGGCATCAAAATAAACATGAAGACCAATGGAGCAGAATAGAAGACAGAGATGAGACCACATATATATAGCATCTGATATTTGACAAAGGTACCAAAAATATATCTCGGGAGACTGAGGCAGGAGGATCGAGAATTCAAAAATCTTTCAAACAAATGGTATTGGGTAACTGGATAGCTATATACAGAAAAAGGAAATTAGACTCCTCTCTTACATCCTTTACAAAACTCAAATCAAAATGGATCAAAGACTTAGGAATTAGACCAGAAACTTTACAACTACTAGAAGAAAACATGGGATCAACACTCTATCATATAGGTGCTCACACCAACATCCTTAACAAGACCCCCAAAGTGCAAGAAATAAAACCAAGAATCAATAAGTGGTATGCCATCAAGCTATAGAAAGATTTTGCAGAGCCAAGAAAATGATTGAGCATTAGGAGAGAGTCTACAGAATGGGAGAAAATTGTGGCCAGTTACTCTTCCTATCAGGGATTAATATCTATTATATACAAAGAACTTAAAAACCTAACACCAAAAGCAAAACAAAGAACAAACAAATAACCCAATCAATAAATGGGCAAAATAACTAAACAGAAACTTTCCAAAAGAAGAAACATAAATAGACAACAAATATATGAAAAAGTGTTCAATATCTCTAGCAATCAGGGAAATGCAAATCAAAACTACACTAAGATTTTATCTCACTTCTTTTTTGTTTAAGAGAGAGTGAGAGAGGAGAGAGAGAGAGAGAGAGAGAGAATTTTTAATATTTATTTATTTTTTTAGTTCTCGGCGGACACAACATCTTTGTTGGTATGTGGTGCTGAGGATCGAACCCGGGCCTCACGCATGCCAGGCGAGCGCGCTACCGCTTGAGCCACATCCCCAGCCCCTTTTATCTCACTTCTGTCAGAAGGGCAATGATTAAGAATATGAACAATAATAAATGCTGGTGAGGTTGTGGAGGAAAAGATATTTGTACATTGTTGGTACAACTGTGGACTAGTATAACCACTCTGGAAAGCAATATGGAAATTCCTCAAAAAACTAAGGATGAACCATCATATGACTATATCTATCCCACTCCTGGGTATTTTCTCAAAAGATAAAATCAGCATACTACAGCAATATGGTCACCTCATTGTTTAGCACAATTCACAATAGCTAAATTATAGAACTATCTCCGATGCCTGTCCTTAGATGAATGGATTAAGAAATTGTAAGATGCACACACACACACACACACAAAAAAAAAATGGAGTTCTACTCACCATAAAATGAATGAAATTATGGCATTTGCCAGTAAACACATGGAAATGAAGAACATCTTGCTAAGTAAAATAAGTCAAGCTCAAAGGTCAAATATTTTCTCTTGTATGAAGAAGCTAGAGAAAAATAAAAGGGAAGAACCAATCAAATGTAAATTAATAGACAAGTGAAAGGAAGTCAAATAGAGTAGGGAAAGAAGAATGGGAGAGGGGAGGGTGAATGGGAGGGAAAAGTGGGAAAAATGGGGGAATTATGAGCTTAAATTAATATTGATGCATGTTATGAGTTTGTCAGGATGGACACAACTACTACGTGTAATTAAAAAGCTCCAATTGAAAGAAAGTAAAAAGAAAGAAAGATAGATTGATTGCTTTGGCTATTCTGGGTTTTTATTCTTGCAGATGAAATTTAGAACTGTTTTTTTCTAGTTCTGTCAAGAATGTTATTGGCATTTTGATGGGGATTACATTAAATATGTTTATCATTTTTGGTAGGATAGCCATTTTAACAATATTAATTCTGCCTATCCATGAACATGGGAGTCTTTCCAGCTTGTGTTTTCTTCAATGTTTTATAGTTTTCATTGTAGAGGTCTTTAACCTCCTTGGGTAGACTTATTCCTAGATATTTTACTTTATGATTATTGTGAATGGAAATATTTTTCTTTTTTTTTTTTGAGAGAGAGAGAGAGAGAGAGAATTTTTTAATATCTATTTATTTATTTTTTAGTTCTTCGGTGGACACAACATCTCTATTTTTATGTGGTGCTGAGGATAGAACCCAGCGCCCCGCACATGCCAGGGTGAGCGCGCCACCGCTTGAGCCACATCCCCAGCCTATTGGAAATATTTTCTGATTTTTTTTCTCAGCAGATTATTGGTGTATAGGAAAGCTATTGATTTTGTATGTTGATTTTGTAATCTGCTACTTTGTTAAACTTATTAGCTCTAGCAGTCTTTTTTTTTCTTACTTTTTTTTTTACCTTTAACTATTTTTTTTATTGGTTGTTCACAACATTACAAAGCTCTTGACATATCATATTTCATACATTAATTTGAAGTGGGTTATGAACTCCCAATTTTTACCCCAAATGCAGATTGCAGAATCACGTGGGTTATACATCCACAATTTTACATAATGCCCTATTAGTAACTGTTGTATTCTGCTACCTTTCCTATCCCCTACTATCCCCCCTCCCCTTCCCTCACATCTTCTCTCTCTACCCCATCTACTGTAATTCATTTCTCTCCTTGTTTATTTTCCCATTCCCCTCACAACCTCTTATATGTAATTTTGTATAGCAATGAGGGTCTTCCTTCATTTCCATGCAAGCTCTAGCAGTCTTCTGGTGGAGTTTTCTGGATCTTCTAAGTATAGAATCATAACAGCTGGTAATTTGGCTGTTTTTATTCTTTTTATTTCATTCTCTTTCCTAATTTCTCTGGCTAGGTTTTCTAGTACTACATCGAATAGGAGTGGTAAGAGTGGACATGCTTATCTTGTTCTAAATTTTAAAGGATTCTTTCAGTTTTTTCCCATTCACTATGATGTTGTCTTTGTGTTTGATATATATAGTCTTTATAATGTTTAGGTAAGTTTCTTCTTTTCCTAGTTTCTTCAGTGTTTTTGTCATGAATGAGTGCTGAAATGTTGAAGCCTTTCTTGGCATGTGTCGAGATTACTGATTTTTCCCCTTAATTCTTTCTATTCATGTGGTGAATGACATTTGATGCATCTATGTCAAAACATTGTTGCAATCCTGCGATAAAACCAACTTGATCATGATGTAAAATCTTTTGTTGAATATGATTTGCTAATATTTCACTAAGGATTTTTGCATGTAAATTATTCAGGGAAAATGGTCTGTAGTTTACATTCCTTGATGTTTCCTTATGTGGTTTTGGTCTAAGCATGATATTGGCTTCATAGAATGAATTTTGTAAGTGTTCCATCCCTATTTCATGTAATATTTTAAGGAGTACTGGAATTAGTTATTCTTTAAAGATCTGGTAGAATTCAGCTGAGAATCCATCTGGTCTTGGACTTTTCTTAGTTGGAAGGCTTTGTATTATTGTTTCTATCTCATTACTAGTTATCTGTCTGCTTAGGTTTTCTGTGGCCTCCTCATTCAATTTTGAAAGGTTGTATATGTCTAGAAATGTATCAATTTCTATTTCAAAATAGTCTAATGATCCTCTGGGATGTCTGTGGTTATTTCTTCTTTTTCATTTAATTTTTTATTAATTTGGGTCTTTTCTCTCTCTCTCTCTCTCTCTCTCTCTCTCTCTCTCTCTCTCTCTCTGTTAGTTTGGCTTATTGATCTTGTTTATCTTTTCAAAGAACCAACTCTTCATTTAATTGATCCTTTGTATTTTTTATTCTCTATTTAATTGATTTTGGCTCTGATCTTATTTATTCACTTCTACTGGTTTTGAAATTGGTTGGTACTTGTTTATCAAGGAGCTTGAGATGCAGCATTAGGTTGTTTATTTGGGATGTTTCTGATTTTTTTATATAGGCAGTCATAGTCAATGACCTATCTATTGATGAGAGTTGTGTTGAAATCACCCACTATCATTGTACTGGAGTCCAACTGAGGCTTTAGTTCAAGTAGTGTCTATTTTATGTAATTAGGTACACTAACATTTAGGGCATAGAGATTTACTATTGTTATCTCTTCTTGTTGGATTGTTCCCTTTACCAGGATGAAGTCACCTTCTTTCTCTTGGGTTTAATTTTGGCTTCAAGTATGCTTTGTTCTACATGAGAGCAACTATTCCTGCTTGTTTTGGAGCTCCATTTTCATGGTATATAAATTTATGTCCTTTCACTTTCAGCCTATAGATTTCTTTGCCTGTAATTTGAGTCTCTTGTAAACAACATATAGCGAGGTCTTGTTTTTAAATCCATTCTGAGATCATTTACATTCAATGTTAGTATAGAGAGATGATTATTAATTCCTGCCATTTTGATTTATTTTTTTATCTTTAATTTGGTCCTGTTTCTCATTTGCTTAATTACTTTTCAAATGCTATCTGCCCATTTGTGAGATCTGGAAATTGACTGTGATTTCTTCTATATCGAGTATTTCTTTAAGTATTTTCTGTAGTTCAGCTTAGTAGCTATGAATTCTTTAAATTTCTGCTTATCTTGGATGGTTTTTATTTCTTATGTGATTCTGAAGGATTACTTTCCTGGATATAGCAATCTCGGTTGACTTTTTTTTTTTTTTTTTCAGGGCTATTCCAAGCCCCTTGGAGTATATGCTGAGAAATCAAAAATAATTCTGATTGCTTATCTCTAAATTGACTTGACACTTTTCTCTCAAGGCTTTTAAAATTCTATCCTTATTCCATATATAAATCATTTTAATTATAATGTGTCATAGAGAGGTTCTTTTTTGATCTTGTCTATCTGGGGTTCTGAATGATTCCTGTATCTGGATGTCCATCTCATTCTCAATGTTTGGGAATTTTTCTGTTATGATTTCCCTGAAGAGATTACCCATGCCATTGGCTTGCATCTCATAACCCTCTTCAATTCCAATAACTCTTAAATTTTGTCTTTTATTGTTGTTCCAGCATATTTTTGCATATTTGGTCATGGCTACTTATTTTCTTTCTGTTCAAGTGTGATCACTTTGTATTCCAGCTCTGAGATTCTGTTTTCAGCACAGCCTATTCTATCAGAGAGAGTCAACTGCATTTTTTTTAACTTATTGCATCATTATTTATAATTTTTTAATATATTTCTGTTTCCTTATTGAGTTTCTCATTCATTTCCTATACTGACTTGTTTAATTCATTCAGTAGTTTTTCTGTGTTCTCTTGCAATTCATTGATAATTTTTATAATTATAATTTTGAATTCTTTATCTGGTATTTAATCCATTTCAATATCTTTGGAGTCAGTTGCAAGTGAAATATGAACTTTAGGAAGTGTCATGTTACCTTGTGGTTTTTTTTTTTTTTTTCATGTTTCATGTATTCCTGTGTTGGGTTTTATGCATGTGATGTGATGGGAATTCCACTCTTACGCATAGACCTTTTTAGGGCATAGCCTTCTTTCACCAAAACGTCCTAGAATGTTCTAGATTGAGACTCCTTGTAAGTATTGTATCCACAGTATTTATGTTAATCCTCTTTCTTTTTGCTGTAGGAGTGTATATCCCTTTGAGTGGACCTGGGGGCCCCACATTGCTGTTTCTACTAGGGGCCCAGATGTTAGTTTGTCTCTTCTATTCTTGGTATTAAAGTATTGCTAATGCTTGAGTGTGTTTAATTCTCCTTGCTCCATACACAAATTAATCAGCACAGGAAGAAAACACACACACACACACACACACACACACACACACACAGAAAAAAAAATGAACGGAATTGTCTCCACTGAGGTGTTCTAAACTGTAGACGAGGATAGATGGTCATTGCCTATGCCCAGCTGTCCTTCTTTCTATTTCTTCTTGGGTTATGAACCAAGAAAGAGAGAGGAGAGAGAGCATGATCAAGGGCTGGGGATCGTTATCTACTTCCTCTTTTGTGTGCTCACTGAACTGCCAGCTGGAGTGGCCTAAAACTGAGGCTGGTTGAAAAACGTTTTAACTTCTTTTCTCACCAGAATAAGGTAGGATGGAATGGAAAGTACCATTTATTGAAGTTTTGTCCAGACAGACCAGATGGATACACTCCAAGGGTGGGGCTGCTGCAAAGATCTAAGATAATTTCAGAAGCTGTGGCTTAGCTCCAGTCAGGCCTTAGGGACTTTGTTGGTTTGTGTGGGTTCCGGAGAGATTAGATCAACATACCCCTAGGGCCAGGCAGACACCAATTTTTGCTAGCAGTCTGGATCTCAGAAGCCCCCAGAGATTTTACTTGTGGGACAGAGGAGCCAACCCTCCATGGGTCTCACACAGTCTATTACCCACAAATACAGCCTTCCCAGGCTTAGTCCCTGGGTGTGCTCCTGCCCACCTGTTCAGTTTCCTCACCCTCCTCGGCTAGTCAGATGGGCCATCATATTCAAAGGGAAAGTAAAATGCAATCCCCTGTATATTTCTGACTCGAATCCCTCTGTCACCTTCTCTGTGCCTGTTTCATTCATGTTTTGCTAGGTGTACCCTAGGCCACACAGTAGGTGCAATATTTGCTATGATCTCCCAGGTTCCCACAGCAGCAAGATGGCCTCCTCACGTTGGCTCCTTCTTCAGTTCTCTGCCTTCCAATTGAGAAGCACAGAGCACTCTTCAAATGCTAGTTTGTTGTGCAGGCTCTGGATAAGTTAGGTTCAGGCTGCTTTTCTGATCTACAGGTTTTTCATATTTGTCCATTGTGTTTCTCTCTCTGTTTGT
Source organism: Urocitellus parryii (assembly GCF_045843805.1). NCBI lineage: Eukaryota > Metazoa > Chordata > Mammalia > Rodentia > Sciuridae > Urocitellus > Urocitellus parryii. The sequence continues at coordinate 190,018,718 of NC_135534.1, read as the reverse complement.
GGCATCCCTCTCCTCTGTGGTGACCCATAGCCACAGTCACTGCCAAAACCAGTACACTGAATTCAATGTACTCTTTCTTGGATTTTGTTCAAGGCACCCAAGTTTCTGAGTATTTAGGAGACTCTGAATTCCCTCTTTATCCACCTTGCAAAGAAGCAGTACTCCCACTGCTTGAATCCTGAACCATGGAGCAACTGGAAATGTGGCCTTCTTCTAATACACCATCTTGAATCTTCCATCCACAATTTTTGTAAATAATTGACTTTGTGGTCCATCCTCCTCAGAATCTCAGAAAGATGACAGGGACTCCTTGGGCAATGACTGTGTGTTGAGACAAAAAAAGTTCTCCCTTGACTCTAGAAACTGAGGCTCTCAGTGCTGACAAATGTTTCCTTAGGGAAACCAGAACACTCAACTTCAAGAATTTAGGCCTGTAGGCATCTTGGTGGAAATCATGTAGTTAATCACGGAAACCATGCTGACTCATAAGTCATACCTAGATGGATATTTTTTTTTCCCTATATGACCTATGAGCTGAGAATGATGACCTTTTCTTTGGTGCAAAGTATTGAACCTAGGGCCTCACACATGCTAGGCAAGTGCTTTACCTCCAAGCTACATCCCAGCCCTATGTTTTAAAAATGTTTAACAAAAACGTATAATAATATTTCATAACATATGTGATTATCTGAAACTCAAATTTCAGTCTCCATCAACAAAGTCTTCTTGGAACACAGTCAAGTTCATTCATTTACCTTTTGTTGATGGCTGCTTTCAAGTAACAATGGCAGAGTGGAGTAGCAGGGACAGAGAGACTCCTGGCCTGCAAAGACAAAAATATTTACTCTCAGTTCTTTACAGATAGTACAAACAAGTGCACTGACTCTTGTAACTATGGCAATTATATTAGGAGAGAGATAAGGCCCTGGCTTTGCAAAAACCACTTGGCCACATACATTTCTTTCTTCTTCTGAGGATTGTGACTAGTTCTGAGAATTAACACCATTCTTCTCTGACATCCCCAACTCTTTCCCTGTATAATCACAACATAATCATATCGTAGCTGAGGTGGTAACGCCAAAGAAGATAGGAGGGGAGAGTTTCAATGGGATTGGGTAGGATTATAAATACTGAAGTCATGGCACAGGCCTGGACAGGCCTCAGACTGAGGAGCATGGGCAGAATGGATGAAGGTTCCAGGTGGTGCTGTATGCCTCACATCCCTATGTTCTTTTTTCCCAAATATTTCTGAGTGCTCTGTGCTTTGGCCTATGACATCCAGTCACCAGTGCCATGACTGATAATTTAACTTTTGCAAGAGGAGATGTGACAATGTCCTCTCTGTTCCTGCTTGGCCCTTACTTTTTTGTAATCTCATTGGAAATGGAGCCAACTCTCCTGGAGAGGCCAAGTAAATCTCAGGATATACCTCCTACAGGGAGAGGGGAATTTATGATTCGCAAACCTCCAGATTTATTTATTTTTTTAAAACAGAAATATTGTTTGTATTTCCCGCGCGTTATGCTCTGTGCACTTTGATCACTTCCTCCGTCTACCCAGTTGGCTCCCCTCTCTAAGCCTGTTCCATCTGATGGATGGCACCCTGTCAGAAGGGCTGGGATCAGAATTGGGGAGTCAGGAATCTTGTTTTCTGGCTCTTGTTTTAATCCTGCTTTTCTGCTCATTAATGTCCTTTTTACACAGTGAGAGATTCTCAGAAGAGGTTTTGTCTATCCCACGGACAGCTGTGAGAAAGACTCTGAGGGAAGTGTCAACAAGAGCCAGTCTGGCTCTGCACCAGTTGCTTCTCTAAAACCACTTATGGAAAGTCATTTTGATGTGAGAACAGGCTGTTATAGGGAAGAGGCCGATGTTGCCCTGGAGCCCCATCCTGCACCTTCCATGGGCCATTTTCTTCTCCCTCCACAGTCTCTACCAGGAGTCGCCCCACTTTCAGATATGTTTGACAGACTGTGTTCTTGGTGGTCTCTGCAGATTCTCATGGTTGGTGCAGGTCCACCTTTGAAGATCTCTGTACTGGATCTTGCTCTGCTTTCTGAGAGTACCATATGTGGTTATCCTCTTTCCCACCTCTTAGTAGCTCCTCTATGGAAAACTTCCTATCAGCATGAAAACGTGCTCCTTTCTTTCACATACAAAAACAAGCATAGGAAAAAAACAAAACAGCCTTCCTTCATGCACTTGTTTAAATACGACTTACTCTCTCTACTTTCATTTGTAGTCAAAGCTCATGAAAGTGTTGATTACTGCAGGGTCTCCACCCCCTCACTTCCCTAGTCCACCTGCAATCTACAGCAATTGGGTTTCTAACTGAAGCATCTCACTGCAAGAACTACTCTGATGAAGCTTGCTTCTTGTTTGTTCTCATGTTTTCCTTTGGCCTCTGGGATATTGCACAATCCTGGATTTTTCTCTATCTCTCTGGCCAATTTTTCTTAGTCTCCTTTATCAATACTTCCTCTATTCAGACTCTTGTGTTGAAATTCCTCAGAGCTCTGTCTCATCCTATACTCATTCCCCAAGAAACAGCAAATAATTCCTTGGTTATAAATACTACCAGAGAGCTGCTTCTTTTTAATTTTTAATAACTTTATTTATTTATTTATTCATTTATTTATTATATAGTGCTGAGGATCAAACCCAATGTCTCACATGTGCTAGGCAAGCGCTCTACCACTGAGACACAACCCCAGCCCATAGAGAGCTTATTCTTTACAACAAAATGTCTCCCTCATAATTTTGGAGCTGTTGACTCTGGTGCATCAGGCCTGGTTGGGTCAGGAAAGATTCCTGGAAAAGAGAAATTGGGCTTTCAAGTCATGGGAACCACTAAGGCAGTTCAGGGATCTTTCCTCGAATGAGAAAAATCACTTACTGGGGACCATCTGACAGAGAGGTTCTGCTCTGGGATCCTTGATTGATTAGCCTGGGGCCTCACAAACCAGAACCTCAGATGGGCTCATTTTGGCTCTTGAAAGTCATTATTGGTATATTTCCACTTACATGAAATATCCAGAATAGGCAAATCTCTATAGGCAGAAGATCTATTAGTGGTTTCCAGGATCTAGCTGGGAAGGGAAACGGGGAGTGAAGCTTAGGAGGTATGCGGTTTCTTTTGGGGTTGCTGAAAATGTTCTGCACCTAGATAATGGTGTGGTTACCCAACATTGTGAAGGTACTACATGTGGATAATGGTGAAAAAAACATCTGGTATTTGCCTCAGAAGAGGAACTAACTCTGAACCAAACCTCCTAAATAGAACTTCAGGGTGTTCAAGGTCAGCTAGGATTAGTAGATAAGAAGCTTCAACCTGAGAATGATGAAAATCTCTTTCCCCAAGCACAGTGCACAGAATGTGCTATTTTGCAAGACAACCAGAGGATTTCTAAACTACGTGAATGAGCAACACGCAGCAGGTGTGTGGTGTGATGGGTACAAAAGCAAGTTTAAAGTTGTATTCCGAACCTTTTTTTTTTTTTAAATCATTCTTTCTATGACAAGGTCAGATTGATGTTTTGGTGGTGCTTTCTGGTGGTCTGAGGAAGGAATCTGATTGGAAATATTTAAAAAGAGACTGGAGAAGGAATATGATTTGAAATATTTAAAGTCTTGAGCTGGCAGGGCTCTGTCTGTCACCTTTTGGAGAAGCCTAGAATGGCCCTTGGCAAGTGACGTGAGTGAAACCTGCCCTGGGCTGGTGCTTTACAGAGGTCATCTCATTCTCTCAGAACAACCCTAGGAGGGGACACCTTCAGGCCAGGGTGTGAACCAGGTACTTGCTCCTCCTTTGTGTGCTAGACCTGATGAAGTTGTGAGCCCATGTGAGTCCTTGAATCAGAGAGGGAGGGACTCGCAGGGCAGGGGGCTGCTGGTGTCCCTGTGGTTCTATGGCTGCTGAGCCAGCATTCATGATTACATTTCTCTGACTGGGCCTCCAATCTGGTGTGACATTCATCTTATCTGGAACCTTGACGTGTCTCTGTCCTGCTGATAACAAAATGTGAGAAAACTACACCGCCAAGGGAAACTTCTAGAGTTTGCTTGCTTGTCAATTTCCCCCTCACTTCACTTCCTGACTTGTAAACAGGCATAATAGAAAGCAGGTGACTAGGGTGTGCGATAAATCAGAGAACTCTGCTGGGCTCAGCATATCCTGTTATTGTTGTTATTGAGTCCTCCTTTGTCCAGTTTTCCCTCCTTTTCCTGGGACTGTGGTTGGGTGCGGGATGATTGGATTTGTGGGGGTAAAAATTTAAACTTTTCACTGAGGCAGTGAGCAAGGTGTAATTGGGAGAACATGATCCTTGGAACCAGCAATGGATTCAGATTTTACTTCTAACACCAAACTTCAGTTTCCCATCTTTATCAACTTTATTTTTATCTTTACAAAGACAAAAATAAAGAATTCAGTCATTTTTGAGGCCTACTGTTAGACCAGGATGCAAGAAAAGACCACTGACTCCAATTAAAATCAAATTAAAGCAAGCTTATTATTTTGACTGGCTGGGCTGCCTCTCCCACCCAAAACTGCGGGAACAAGACAGCAACCCCAGCTTTCCTGTAGCCCAGCTTTATAGCCCAGAAAGTTACACAAAGGGGGGTTACAGATAACAGAACTCTGACAAGCATCACACTAATGGTAGTTTACATTTTTTGCTGGCCCCAACATCAGAATTTATGAGGACCATTAGAGCCTCAGAGAGGGTCGTTGTCTGGCCAGGGAAGGCCAATATTTATGAGGTGTCACTAAAGTTTCAGAGAGGGCTGCTATCTGGTCAGAGAGCCAGCCATGGGTGAGTTCAAGGCGTGGGCAGGCATTCCAAGCAGGTTCAGAATTTGCAGTAATTTATAGTAAAGCCGAAATTATCTTTTCATGGCTTTGTGGCGAGATGGCTCCCAATTTTAAGAAAAGATCAGGTTGGGTCTATCACTACATGCAACAATGGGAAAAGACTCCACATTTTATGGTGCTCTGGGTGAATAGAATGGGATTCACGTGGTCATTTACTGGAAATATGGGGTTCAATTGGAAAGGGGGGAGGCAGGCACCTGCTTCTCACTGAGCAAAGCAGGAGGGCTTTATGACTCTGCTTTCCCTTCCTCTTTTCCAAAGTTTCCTCCTGGCCTACCATCCTCAGCCTGGGCCTTCATTGGCAGATTTTGCCCCTTACCTGGGATTATATAGGTTTTGCCCCAGTGTTGCCCTATCTCCTGCACCAAGGCTGATGGTACCAGTGGCCTATATTATATAGATGGTACCCAGACTTGGAAAAAATGATAAAATATCTAGTTTATTCTCAGTGCAATTAATAGCCTGAATGTGGTCCTTTCTCCTTTGGGGTGAACTTTCCTTGAAGTGCCCTGACCTCTCCACATTTTCCTCCTCACATACATCCATTCTTAACCCTCAGCTTCTAGAAAGTATGTAAGTCAGGCCATCTTTCTCCAGGGACAGCCTCAGTCCTGCAGTGTTGGGATATTGTAGCCCCAGAAATACCCAGAAGCAGATAGCCATGGAGCGAGTCCATAGATGACTACTTGCTTTCACTTATGAATCGGAATAAAGTTGACTTGTTACCTGGATTACTATTTCTCCCTTTCTTTTATTCTATAGCAGAAATAACACACAGAATAATGATACCAGCTAGCCTATATTAAGTGTAAGGATGTATTTTTAATACTTTCCTAATATATGTAATAACTGTATTAACAACAACTATATTATGAGAAACAATTACTATCTCATTCTTACAAATAAAGAATCAGACATTGAAAGGTAAACTAGTTCATCCAAGGTCATATAACTAGTTAGTGGTAAGCCATTCAAACTCCGGGAATTTATTTCCACATCCTGGGCTTTTAACATTGTACTAAAGCAGAATAGAGTATATGAAAAGACTTTTGGTGTGAAGGGTGAAGATCCCAATTTTGTGTTTGGACTCAGATGTGAATAGTTACTGGGATTCAATCAGGATCTTTTGAATGATATTACATTTCTATAATCAGAGTTTGTTGGTCAGAATATATATTGGTCTAACCATCTTTGGAAAATATGATTTGCTCAAACCTTTTTGAAGATGTTATAAAAATAGCTTTACATAAAATACTAGGCTTTACCATACAAATAAAAAAGAAAGTAAATTTTATCCACAAAAATTTTTTCTCATTTTGTGTTCTATTTATATCCTCAGAGACTCACTTATCTCTTATGCCTGTGATTCCAGCTACTCTGGAGGCTGAGGCAGGGGAATTGCAAGTTCAAGGCCAGCATGGGCAATGTAGTTGGATCCTGTTCAAAATAAAATTGTAAAAAGGACTGAGAATGCAGCACAGTGCTTGCCTACCATGTGCAAGGAATTCCAGTATCTCAAAAATAAAAAATAAAAAATTTCTAGGATTGGGGTAGCCCCAAAAGCTATAGTCCTTATATGTTGAGAAATAAGAAAGACTACATAAATATCTTTTGCTTTCAAACTTACATCTTCTCCTAGATAAAGGATGTATTCCAATCCCTTACCTGGGACTAAAAATCCAGAGAAGGAAGGCTGGCTCAGTGGTAGATGCTTGCCTAGCATGCACGAGACACTGGGTTTGATCCTCAGCACCACATAATTGTAAAATAAAGATATTGTGTCCACCTAAAACTAAAAAATAAATATTAAAAAAAATCCAGAGAAGGAGAAAATTAGTTTCAATCCTAAGATTCAGAAAGAGAAGCCAAACTCTTTTGGGTATCCCCCTCTTTGGGCAGGGTAGCAGTGATGAATGAGCATGACAATAGAGTTATCCCCAGACTGTCTCAGAGTCTATTGGGCTGAGCCAGGGCTCCCTGCATGTAACTGACAGCATCTCTCACTATTACTGCCAGGAAGCCTGCCAAGAGCATTCCTGGTGGCATTCCTGAGCCACCTACAAACTCTTCTTACAGCACATACTCTGTTGTGACATGACGGGAGCAAAGGGGGGTGCTCCAAGTCTCCTTCTCCCCACTGAGGGAGACAAAAAAAACTCCCTGCTTATTGGAGAAACAGATTACCTACCTGGCAGGAAATTTGAAACACGAAACTTACGCTACTGTTAGAAAAAAAATCAGTTCTAACCGCAAAGATAATGAAAGTACAATTGAAAGCACAATACAGTGTGGTTGAAAGAACAGTACAGTAATATTAGTCAATGTTATTGTGCACTTTGTACAGTGTATTTTATTTAAATTTCATAATGAGCCCTTTAAACTGGGTGGTGTTATTTTTTCTCTCTCTCTCTCTTTTTTTTTGGACAGGGAAACTGAGGCTTTGAAGTTTAAAATAACTTGTCCAAAGTTGCACAGCTGGCCAGAGGTGAAGCTGGAATTAAAATCCTGTTAACTCTAGATTCACTTTCTTAAACACTATGCAGTTGCTTCTCGGCCCTCTAAGGCTACTGTTTGCTCCTCTGAAGCCTGGTTGAGTGACTGGTATCACCACTGGCTAGCCATGCAAACTCAGGGTCATCGTGGACCAGGCTCCTTAATCCCCCTCATGTCCCCTGTTTAGCATGTTGATGGCGACTCTGCCACATGCCAGGTAGCATGGATATAATGGAAGGAAGAGTAAAGATTCCTGCCCATGTTAAGATAATCAGGGTCTTCTCTGGGGTTTTGGAACAGAGAGAGTCCATATCCATTTTCTCTTGGTACAGAAACAAGGAGAGGAAAGTCCAGGGATCTTCATGCAGCCATGTTTCCTGTTATGTGGAAAATTCAGAGAAAAGTAAGAAAGAACTCAAAGAATCAGAAGTGAGAGATGAAGAGAGGAGATGGCAGCACCTGAAATTGTTTCCAGCTGTTCCTAGGTTAACTGGGCCCTGCTCTCCATGTGTTTGTTAGGGAGAAAGTGGACATTATCAAAAGACTAAGAAAAGTTGGGTTTAGGCTTCCTGCAACCAAACCATTCTTGAGCCATACAAACCAAAAGAAAAAGGCATTCATACTCTCACCACAAGAGAATCATCATGGTGCATGTTCTTAGCAGTACCACTGAGAACACTGGGCGATCACAGAGTCTCTCCTCCTGGCCAGGGAAGGCCTCCGTAGCCATGGCTCTATCCACTTGGCTATTTTTTAAAAATATTTATTTATTATTATTTTCTTTTAGTTTTCGGCAGACACAACATCTTTGTTTGTATGTGGTGCTGAGGATCAAACCTGGGCCGCACGCATGCCAGGCGACCACGCCACCGCTTGAGCCACATCCCCAGTCCTCCACCTGGCTATTAATTCATCCGAACACTCACTTTTGATCAATGTTGGATCAATCAGAAACCTTCTTCTTAAAATTTTATATTTGGGCTATAGACAGAACCTCAATGGGAACCATTTCATCAAAGAGATAGAGCAAGAAATCCTCAAATCCATCTCTTGAGAAGGATCTTGGCATTGTTCTTGTTCCTTATCCAATCATATCTTTGAAGAACAATTCTTCCTTCAGTTTCATAATTTTTCTAATAAATTCATCCTCTTTTTTTTTATTAAGTTAGGCTGGGTCAACTTTAGTTTCTTATAAACAAAAGAACTAACTCTTAAATTCTTTCAGAATCTGCAAATAGATATATAATATAATATAGTATATGATACTCTATACGTTGTTTTGTAATATATATGAACATTTCTCAAAAATAACAAATATTATTTTCTTAATTTTAATAATATAATGTGTAATATTGTTTATGTAGCCTACTTATTAATTTTGGTCATTTGGGGAGTTTTCTCTATTAAAAAAATTTCTAGTCCCTTCTTAGAATAAATTGTTGAAGTCACATTATTGAACAAATTAAATGCAATTTTAAAGACTTTTAATTTATATTGTCTAGTTTCTTCAGGAAATTTGTCCTAATTTACATTTTCATCCTTGGTGAAGGGAAAACGTTTTCTTACATGATTGACAACATTGTAATTATTTGTATCTTTGTATCTGGCAAACAAACTGATACCCCTTTCTTTTAATTTGCACTTGTTCAATAACTGCTAAAATTAAATCTTTTTTTTTTCAGCCTAAGCTCATGGCCACTTGTATAACTTCAGTTATAAAATTCATGTTTTTGTGTATTTTTATGTTGGAATTTTATTTTTCAATTTTTATTTTTCAATTTGTATATTTTCAAGATACAGCTGGTTTTTGAAAAAATATTTGTGCTATAAATATTTTCATAATTTTTTATTTACTCTGTTATTGTTCTTATTGTTGCTTAACAGAAAATGCTTACTTTTATATAGCCTTTATTCTTACTGATATCTGTGGTTTCTAATTTTATGTTATGCTTCTTTTTTTTTTTTTTTTTTTTTTTTTTAAAGAGAGAGTGAGAGAGGAGAGAGAGAGAGAGAGAGAATTTTTAATATTTATTTTTTAGTTCTCGGCGGACACAACATCTTTGTTGGTATGTGGTGCTGAGGATCGAACCCGGGCCGCACGCATGCCAGGCGAGCGCGCTACCGCTGAGCCACATCTCCAGCCCCTATGTTATGCTTCTATAGATGTTTCACATGCACAGATCATATGAATATTTACATATTCTACTATGATTTTTTTTTTACATTTAAATCTTTATTTTATCTGAATGCATTTTGGTGTAAAGTATCAATTTTGTCCTCCATTTGGTTGGTCAGCTTATGTTTTTTCCCAAATGGTTAACCACATCATTTTTAGAACAATCCCCCTTCATTGGCCTAAGCTACATTATACTATAGTCTGCTTCAGGAATTTCCATTTCCTATGCAGTCTCCCTCCCAATTTGCTACTAATGACACCAACTTCAACTCTCCTTTTGCATTCCTCCCTAGAGAAAATGCATTCCATGAAGCATTAGTGACCAGTGTTATTTGACTAAGTATTTGGTAGGAGAGTCAGAGGAATTCTGTACCAAAGTCCAAATACCTCACATATGAAAGTACATGGACTCAACAGCCCCTAGTCTCACTTGGTCTGAGTTGTCTACTTATGGTCCTCACCAGCTCTATGCTTGCCCACACGAGTCTGAGTCCCAATAGGGCTTTCAAATACTTGTTTCATAATGAAAGGTCAGTTCTCCAGTTCTCTGCCCCCACTCAAGCTTCATAGGCCCTCTTGCCCAAAGGCCTTGGTGGTCAAGAAATATAGATCTGTGAAGGCAAGAGGGGCTGTCTCATGTTGCCCTCACTTGCATTCTTGAGAGATTACTGTCTCTGGAGTCATGCTCTCCCACCATGGCCATGACAACTGGACCTTCTGACTTACAGCAGGCCTTTAGGCTCACAGCAGCCCACTTACTGGTAGCTCCACCTGTGTCTGCACAGACAGGATATAACTGTTGCATTTGAAAGCTTGATGTTATGACCACTCTAGACCAGATTTGAGGCAGGCATTGCCCTATCTCCAAATGAACAGTGAGCCTCCCTCTTCTCTGAGCTACCGTCATTTCAAGTCTCACTCTTCACAAAATTTTTCCACTTTACTATGTTTCCTCCTAAAATTTCGGTGAGCTAAGTAGTGATGATCTACAGGAGGAATAAAATCAGAAGTTATACAACTAAAATTTAGAAATGGTGCAACTAGATGAGAAGTTTAACTCAAGAGCCTGGTGCTAGCCAGTTTAATTTTTTTCCCCCATGAAACGTGCATCATTCTCCCTTGACCTGCTCCACTCCCCCATTTTCTTCTCCTACAATAAAGTCCTTCGTTCACTATTTTTCCAGGTCAAACTCTGGGCTCTCTGCCCTCTAGTTTCCACCTTCTCCAAGCTTATTTTTCAATTAGTCTTTCTTACAGTCTAAGAATGGGACTGGAGTTGAACTTGAAAAGAGACAAGGTCACAGCCACTTGAAAGGAAGGGGCAAGTGCCCTGAGCTTTGCAGAGTAACCTGAACTTTTTGCATTTTTAAGTACAGAAAGAGGTCAAACAGCCCTGCCAAACCTGAAGAGTTGGCCAATGGCCTTGTTCTAAGAGCCTTAGGGCTACTGGGTGCAGAAGGGAGCTTTGGGGGAGTGGGGTTAGTAAGGAGCTTGGCAGAGTGAAAATAGTGAATTTTCATATTCACTACCACTCAACAGTTGACAGCATTTGTTAATGATTTCTGAATATTTGCATCTGTAACTATCCTTTTAAAATTCAGAGTAAATGTAGTTATTTGTGTTGCCTTATTTTTTAAAAATTAGGTTTATGAGAAATTCTGCTTTCTAATTGGTTTTCGTTTTCCTAAAGAAATTACTCCTAGATGGATTTTTCTGTTCTAGCCAGTTTTGTTTCCTAATTAATTCGTTTCTACCTTTGTTTTTATGATTTTGATCTTGATTTGGATTTCATTAAGGTGAATTTTGTTTAAATTCCTATCACTAAATGTTAACACATCATTAGTCTTTATTTAGTAATAAAACACTATTAAATGGCAGCATTCCATTGGTATTGACAGGTTGTATCTGCTAAATAATTTGCAATAGTTATTTCCATTTTTTTTTGAAGATGGAGGGAGAAGTGTTTTCTGATCTTTAATTGGTAGATGTTAGGAGTCAAGATGGAACTTCTGTGACACTTGTTAATAATGGCTAAGGATGGGAAGGCAGAAATGCATAAGTCATCCTCATCTAGTCACCCTATAATTTGCCCTACAGGTTTATGCAGATCTGTATAGGAGAAACTCTAATCAAATGGGACTCAAAGTATCATTTATTCATAGCTGAGCCAATTTATAATCATGGTTAGTGAGACACTCTGGGGAAGCTAGTCCGGGGCCTAGAATTTGAGGTCATGTCTAAACAGAGGCTCTGCTCTAAATCTTAGGACCAAATAGTCACACATCACTGCAGTAAGAGCTGGCTGGGCTCTAAGAGATTGTCTGATTATCACCAGGTGGCATCATGAGTCCCCAGGCACATAGAGCTGCAAAAGAAAGGCCAAGTGAGCAGGGCAGCTATCAGACCATCTGTCTTGAGAGAAGATTGTGAGGCAGTCGCAGGGTAGGCAGGGAAGCCTGTCGCATGGGGAGGGCGGAGCCAATAAGAGTTCCCCTTTCTAATAGTACAGGTTTTATCTGTTATGATTAGTGTCTGCTTATGCTTTGTGGTCTGAAAATATGATCTGAGAAAGTTCTATGTTTCGGAACTTAAAGTTTTTGTTGTTGTTGGGGTGTTTTGCTGTGACTATCATAAAAGAAATGATATTTACATATATTTAATACATTTATTAATTCAAGATTATATGGAATATTTAAAAGTTTTACAAAGCTTTTGTCTTTTTTAAAAAAATCTTATTTCAATTATATTTTTCCTTCCTTCCTTTCTTCCTCCTCCTTTCCCTTCTGCTCTTTCTCCCCCCTCCATTCTGTCTCTTCTTTCCATATAAACTATATTTTCTCCCCTTCCAATTTGGAGGGCACATGTATTCTTTCCAATTCCACTAAGTTACACATCCTTAAAACAATGGAGTATGTCTATAATCAATTTTAAGAAAATTAACATTAATTATTTCCCATGTAATATAACAGTCTTCTCTCCTACATTTTGATCTTTAAAAATATAATAAGAGGAACCAGACCCAGATAATTGTCATTATGTCTTTACATAGTACAAATGTGAATATATATAATTATTATATATTATTTTAAATTTTTTCAAACTTATATCAGGTTGTTTTATTGTTTGTTTTTGTTTTATACCTTTGGTACTGGGATTGAATACCCGGAGCACTTTCTACTGAGTTACATCCCCAGTCCTTTTTATTTTTTGAGACAGAGTCTTGCTAATTGCTAAGGTTTTTTCTGAATTGCTGAGTCTGGCTTCACACTTGCAATCCTTCTGCCTCAGCCTTCTGAGTTGCTGGGATTACAGACATGTGCCACTACGCTGGCTCTTATATCAGTTTTATTAGTTCCTTCTTCAAATAGTAGAGAAGTTCTAGGAGTTACAAGAAGATTGACGAATTTTAGCTCCAGCCAAGAGTGTCTTACATCTTTTAAAGTTTATTGTAACTTTTATTGTCCAGAATATGGTCTGATTTAGTAAATGTGTTATTCGCACTTGAAAGGATGTGTGTCTACTGTGGTGAGAGAGCATGTTGTATGACTTTTAATTAGGATAAATTGGTTGCTAGTATTCAAGTCTTCTATATTTTCTCTGACTATAATTGTAGATTTGTCTATTTCTCATTCTAGTCTGATCAGTTTTTGCTTCACATATTTAGAATTTTTATGTCCTCTTTGTAAATTAACCCCTTTATCATTATAAAATAATGTTGGAATTGTTATTATGATAATATTTTCTGCTCTGAAATCTACTTTACTTCATATTAATATAGCCATTCCAGCTTCCTTTGGTTAGTTCTAGTCTGGTACATTTTTTCCTGCTTTTTTACTTTAAACCTATTTGTATCTTTATATTTAAACCATACATATTTGGGTCTTACTTTTTTCTTCTACCAATCTGGCAATCTATTACTTTAAATTGGAATGTTTAGGCCATTTACATTTAATGTAACCAAGGATATAGATGGGTTTACACATACCATCTTGCTATTTGTTTTCCATAAGCCCCATCTGTTCTTTAATCTCTTTTCCTGAGTCCTGTTGGAAAAATTGAGTTGTTGTTGTTGAGGGTTTTCTTTTTTTTTTTTTTTTTTTGGCACTGGGGATTGAACTCAGGGATACTCAGCCACTGAGCCATATCTCCAGCCCTATTTTGTATTTTATTTAGAGATGGGTTCTCACTGAGTTGCTTAACGCTTCACCATTGCTGAGGCTGGCTTTGAACTTTCAATCCTCCTGTCTCAGCCCCTCAAGCTGTTGGAATTACAGGCATGCACCACTGTGCCCAGCTAATTGAGCATTTTTTAAATACTTTTTTCCTTCTTTATGAGTATATAATCTAAACCTTTTAAATTTGTGCTCCCAGAAGTTGATTTTGAATTTATAGCTTTAATGTATTGATGTAAAATTATATGACTTCATGTATAGTATAAGAATCTTGTAATAGTAATCTTGTATTTCTCTTCTCCTGAACTTTGCCCTATTGGTTGTTGTCTTATAGTTTACTTCTATATTTATTATAAGCCATAGCACATTATTGTTATTTTTGACTTAAAAAATAAATCACTCTTAAAAGATATTTAAAAATAAGGAACAAAGTATCTCATTTTGATATTATTGCCCATATTATTGTGATTAAGTAGAAAAATACCTTTTTTTTAAAATTGAAGAGGAATTCACGATACTTTCTTAATGCACACATTACAGACTTAGTAGTCTTACTAATATCTATGGAGGAACAGTAGTACTTTATTTTGGTTTATAGAATTATTGAATTATAGAATTATTTTGGTTTATGGAATTATTGAATTATAATTTACATAAAAATTCACTAATTTGCCATAAAATCACGAATTAGAAATACAATATACATTTCAATAATTCTTAGTAAATGTGTACAGTGCTATTATTACCATAATCCAATTTTAGAACTTTCTCATTTCCAAAATTTCTTTGCAGCCTGTTGGACCTTCTAAGAAAGTGCCTGTCCTGGTTCACATTCCCCCCATCAGTCCACGAGGGCCCTGTTTCTTTGGGTCATGTTTTATTTTTGGCTCTTCTTGTTATTATGAAACAAACAAGAGAAGTGCCTGATGCACAGCGAGCACTCGCCCCTCCAACTCGTGTTATATGCAGGGTGCGTGAGATGAGAGCAGGGGGAAGAGGCTCTATCTGAACCCCAAGCAGATGGTAATACTGCTTTGGGGTTTTTTTTTGGAAAGATGAGAACACTGCAGTCTCCTTTCCTTGTGGTGCTTCTGTGGGCCTGAATGGAAGTGAAGAAAGAAACAGGACACTGGCTGATTCAGGACATCATGCATTTTCTTTCTTGGCTTTTTTTTTTTTTTTTAAATTCCCGGATGGCTTTCCTACTAAATTTGCAAAAGCAATTTTGTGATTTATTTGATTATATGAGTGAGTCTGAAAAAGAGAAAACGTGCAATGCTGGTAACCACAGCACCTTCCTGCTCACTGGTTGTACCAAACCATGGCATACATCTCAGGAGAACTGAGGTAGCATGACGTGGTCTGAAGAACTCTGTGATAGCAGCTGGATTTGGTTTTGAGGGATGGCTTCTTCAGGCACCTTAAGAAATTACTCTAGCCAGGCTCAGTGGCGCATGTCTATAATCCTAGTGGCTTAGGAGGCTGAGGCAGGAGGATTATAAATTCAATGGCAGCCTCAACATCTTAGTGAAGCCCTAAGCAACTCGGTGAGATCCTGTCTCAAAATAAATAAATAAATAAGGGCTGAGGCTGTGGCCCAGAGGTTAAGTGTCCTGGGTTCAATCCCTGGTTACCCCCTCCCCCCAAAAGAAGTTACTCTGTCATGGCCACTAAAGTTAGCTAGGACAAAATATTAGATGAGCAGATGTTAGAACAAATATAACACAGCAGAGGGAGGCAGTTAAAACTGGTTCATTAAAGGAAAGCAGTAAAACAAACAAATGTTATGCCAAAATTCATTTAAGTTTTCTCTTTTGGACTCTAGAGCAAAGCAGGTTGGACAAGGCAGGTTGGTTTCCTTACCAGGTTGAAAGAACAATTATTTGTGATGCAAAAACAGAGTGACATTGTCCTAGAATGTATGTGAGTTGCTTTTCAAAAAATTCACATCCCTTCTTAGCTGTTGGTTATTGCCTACAGTTGTTGGGGATGTCCTTCCCGGGGACAGTCCAGGGCAGCCTTGTTGAAATCCCTGTCTCCCTCTCACATACTCTGCCAGTACGGCAGAGGGGCAGTTGGACAATATGCTCTGTAACCCAGTGCAAATGACAACACATGACATGAAAAAAAGATTATTTAAAAGCCTGCTTGTCTGTTTTCTCCATGAAAGAAACTGGGCTTAGAGGTGGCTTCATCTTTTCCAATGACTGTGTGTGTGTGTGTGTGTGTGTGTGTGTGTGTGTGTGTGTGTGTGTGTGTGTGTTTTAGACAGGTCTCACTATATTGCTGGCTTTGAAAGTGATCTTCCTGCCTTGGTCTCCTAAGTAGGTAGGAATATAGGCACATACCATCACCCATACCCAGCTTCAACAATTATATTTTAAAGACAAATCAATTCCCATTTATCTTGGTAAATTTGTATAGGCATTTAAAAGTTTATATCTCTTTAGTAATTTTAAGTCCATTGGAAATGTTTGTATGTGAGGAGAAAAGAGAGATCCAGGTGCTATGATTTGAACCAGTAAATCCCAGATACTCAGGAAATTTCAGCCTAGGCCACACAGTCAGACCTCACCTTAATTTAAACAAAATAAAAGGAAATAAAGCCAGTTTTAAAGTTCTAAGATAATTTAAAACTGTGTTTTATTGGCTTGCTGTCTTGAATATTAAATTGCTTTTGCATTTCCAAGTGATCATTCAGGGGATTCATATCATTCCTGGTAGCTAATGGCATCTGGTTTGATTTCTATTTCCTCCATCAATATTCTTCCAGATAATATAAAGTTGAGAGCCTTCAGGTGCCATGGAGTGCACATGTGTCAGGAGGAGTAGAAAGGTGTTGTAGTGAGTGAATTGTCTGGAGGGCTCATTACCTGATTAGACAGCTGTTTTTATTATTTATGCTCTCAATTGAATGTTCATTAAAGGCAAAACATAAGAAGTCCTGGTATTCAAATATATGCTACAAAGTAATGGAAAAGGACTCATAATAATTCTCTTCAAGATAATCTTTATTCTATTATATGTTGCATTTATTCAAAGTTCTCATATAGGATAACAAGGAGTTCTAGTTCTTCAAAATTCAATATTTAAAAAAAATAGTATATAAATGCCATTATATTTATCTACTTTTCTCCATTTTTAGGAATGAAGAGTATATACTGAGATAGTTTCATGTGCAGAGGAAGTCTCCAGTTTCCAGTTAGCAGCCTGGAACTTTTTTTTTTCCCTGATATTTATTTATTTATTTTTAGTTGTGTTGGACACAATACCTTTGTTTTATTTATTTACTTTTTTATGTAGTGCTGAGGATCAAACCCAGGGCCTTGCACGTGCTAGGCAAGTGCTCTATTGCTGAGCCACAACCCCAGCCCCTGGAACTTTCTTTCTGATCTTGCTACTCAAAAATTTAACTCAAAAATTAAAACAGTAAACCAATTTTTAATATTCCAAAAGTTTACAAATTCCAGCTGGATGTGGTGGTGCACCCCTTGTAATCCCAGGGCTTGGGAGGCTAAAGCAAGAGGATTGCGAGTTCAAAGCCAGCCTCATCAATGACAAGGCGCTAGGCAACTCAGTGAGACCCTGTCTCTAAATAAAATACAAAATAGAGCTAGGGATGTGGCTCAGTGTGGAGTGCCCCTGAGTTCAATCCCCAGAACCAAAAAAAAAAAAGAAAGAAAGAAAGAAAGAAAAACAGAAAAGAAAAGAAAAAGAAGAAAAGTTTACAAATTCCAAATAGTTATGAAAATGGATATTGTCTATTTTTGATGGAATAATCGGCTGTTGATTTAGTTCCTCATTTTAGTATATGCTTGATTCCGAAACCAAACTCAACATGACATTTACAGTTTTGGTTTAAAGTTATAAATTTGTATATAATTAATTTAAAGAAAAATTAGGGCATGTCACATTTTTTAAACTTTATTTTGTTATTTATTTTATGTGGTGCCTCACACGCTCCAGGCAAACGCTGTACCACTGAACCACAACCTCAACCCATGTCATTTGTTAAATAAGAAAGCATAGAGTTTTGCCTTAAAATAATTCAGAGAATTTTTCACAGTATTTAACATGAATTTATATCATACTTGTTTATAAGATGTGGGCCTAACATAAAGCTATTTTAAAATTAAAATTGTTGGGCTGGGGATGTGGCTCAAGCGGTAGCGTGCTCGCCTGGCATGCGTGAGGCCTGGGTTCGATCCTCAGCACCACATACAAAGATGTTGTGTCCACCGAGAACTAAAAAATAAATAAATAAATATTTTAAAAAAAGGATTCTCTCTCTAAAATAAAATTAAAATTGTTTTTCTATTATACACCATTCAAAAAATATGACTTTTTATTCCTAAGAAATGAGAAAAATATGAGTAATGCATTAAATAAATTTTATAACTAAGTACCTATGAATGTAAAGCTATATATATGTCTATGACTACATATATGGGTCTAAAAAAAGATACTTTCTACTGAAAGTCGCTTTTGAATATACAGTCTGTTTGAAAAAGAGAAATAGAAGAGAAAGGGATAGAAAAATTCTTAGTTTATGTCACAAAACCACTGTCCCACACAGATCTGCTGCTTCTGTTCCACCAGCTTCAGGAGGTTGAGCCACATGGGCAAGCAGGCAGAATGTTCCAGAGTCAGGAAAGCGTAACTATCCTTTGCACATCTTGAGACCAAACAGTAGTCTGATCTACAGGCCAGGCTGTCAGTGGTGGCGTGGAAACTGTCAACATCTCTCACCATGCTCTCCTAACTCCCAGATTAACTTGATTTCCCCAGCCTCTGGGTCCTACACTTTTGGGGGTTGACTTCTTGCTTCCATTTGCCTAGATTAGACAGCCGGCCACTCCTAAGAGCAGTCATCAGGCAGGTGGCTAGTCTATCCCTTAACCCACATTTCTTTTTTAAAATTTTATTTCTAATTGACAAATTTAAAAATATATATGTATATTTATAGGATACAATAATATATATAAATATATATATTTGTAGGACGCAATGTGATATTTTGATGTATGTATACATTAAAGAATGATCAAATCAGCTAATTAACGTAGCTGTCTTCCAATATACTTGTCATTTCTTTGTGATGAGAACATTTAAAATCCACTTTTTTAAGTTTGAAATATGTATCACTATTGTCACTGAGCTGTGCAGTAGATCACTAGAACTTATTCCTCCTGACACTTTGTACCCCCTTCCCTTTCCCTGCCAACCTCAAACCCCAATCCCACTGTTCTAACAGCCTCTCTAACCCACAGATCTGTCAGGTGTTTGGTGCGAAAGAGGAAACAGGTGCCATTTTGATCTAGATTCTGCAGGATAGAGAACATCCATTTCACTTCCTCTCTCTCTCTCTCTCTCTCTCTCTCTCTCTCTCTCTCTCTCTCTCTCTCTCTCCCTCCCTCCCTCCCTCCCTCTTTTTAAACTGGGGTTGAACTTGGGTAGGCTTTACCACTGAGCTATATTTCCAGTTCATTTTAATTTTTTAATTTTGAGACAGGGTCTTGCTAAGTGGCTTAGGACCTTGCTAAATTGCCAAGGCTGGCCTCTAACTTGTGATTCTCTTGCCTCAGCCTCCCAAGTTGCTGGTATTGCAGGTGTGCGACACTGTACTCAGCCTTCTCTGATTTCTTGAGAGAGCCTTCTCATGCCACTATTACCAATCATGCCTCGACTTTTGCAGGTCATAAGATTTCTCTATGGGTTCAGTGACCCTTAAGATGTTAATTTTCCAATCAGAAAAATGAAAAGGTTACTCAAGCTCCTAAGGTCTTAGAAACACGCTTCTTTCAAAACTGAGCAGTGCTCTTTACAACCTTGCTAGAAAGTTCCTCTCTTCTAATCACAACCTCACTGCATGTATCGTGTTTGTCTGTTGGTGACAAATCATGAATGTGTCAATTTTACAGTTTGTTGAGGGTATAGTAAAGGGGAAATAGGTAGGCTAGTTAATATATATATTAACACACACATATGTATATATTTATGTATACCAATGTTTGTTTGTGTGTGTGTGTGTGTGTGTGTGTGTGTGTGTGTTTAAAGATGGGTCTCTATGTTGCCATGTTGCCAGGCTGGCCTCAAATCACTGGGCTCAAATGATCCTTCTGCTCAGCTTCTTGAGTAGCTGGGATTACAGGTGTGTGCCACTGTGCTTGGTTTATACTTAATATCTTATAGACATTTGAATTGTAAAACAGGCCACATATCTGGTATACAAAAAATAGTGACAGTTATAAAATCTAAAGCCATGAACATAGTCAAAGAGTTTTGGAGGTGTTGAAGTTTCAAAATCTTTTAATAACAGAATCATTTAAGTTATGCCCCTGCCTCTCAAAAAAAGAGACAATATTGAAAGTAGGACGCTCAAAGGTGTCACAGTGATGTGTTTTTGAAAACAATATTTTTCACACCAAGACTCCTTTCAGGAGCGCTGTTATGTGGTTGGAAGGTGTCCCTTAAGAGTGCCTGAGCTAGAAACTTGGTTTGCAGTGTGGTAAAGTGGGAGAAGGTGAAACTTTTTGGAGGTGGGGCCTAGTAATTAGGATAATGAGGGCACAACCCTCAGAATGGATTAATGCTGGTCTCTTAAAGTGAATTAGCTCTTACTAGAGCAGGTTGTCATAAAAGTAGGCCACCCAATATATTTGGCATCTTCTGTGCACTGCTATTTCACTTCCTGTGACACAGCCAAGGAGGACCTTACCAGAGGCTCAAATAGACGAGGCTGCCCAATTTTGATTTTCAGACTCCAAAATTGTGAGCTAAATAAATCTTGTTTTCTTTATCAAGTACCCAGCCTCTAGTATTTTGTTATAGCCACAGAAAATAGGCGATAGGTGATAGCTACCTTATAAACACTAGAAATTAACAATAAAAATTAAATTACCCCAAAGACACAGAGGAAACATTAATACAAGTATAAAATTAATTGTATATAATTTGAAAGCCTGTTTTAATATGCTTCCAAATTCCAAGTTGATCCATAATACAGATGTTCAGTTTAAGCTTAACATTAAAAAGTATACGAAATACTCTGCCTATTTTTCAATTCATGTCAACATTAATTCATAATGTAGCATTTACCACAACAGTACCAAGAGGTTAAAGGAACCAAGTTCCTATCAAAATTGAGGCAAGTGGTTTGAGAGCTAGTGAAACAATTTATTGCAGAACTTATTTACCAGAAAGAAACTGTTTTCTCATTCTACCATACCCATACTCCCTCATAGTCCTAAGGAAAATATGACAAATCCACCTTCTTCTAATTAAAGAGTATTTAACACATTTAGCAATTAAGAGTATTTCTTTCTTTCTTTTCTTGTCATCCTCCCATCATAGCTCTTGAAAGGTGTAGTTGACGAATCAAATTATGTATATTTATGGTGTACAACTTTTGATATGTGTATACTTATGTTTTGATACATGTACAGTGTAAATAAAATAATAAAATAAATATAACTAAAATATGCATCACTTTAAATATTTCTTTTTTGTGTGTGATGAGAATGGGCAAAGTTTACTCTCACAGAAGTTTTCAAGTGCTCAATATATTATTATTAGCGATCGGCTACATGCTGTAAAATGAACCTCAGAACTTAGTCAATTTGTCTAGCTGAAACTTTGTGCCTTTTGGCCAACATTCCCTTTCTTGTCCTCTACTTTGTTTTAGCAGAATAAATCAGTTTCACCAAACTAAGATTCAAGCTTTTTCTAAGTTCAACTTGATTTTCTAGAACTACAAGATACATGTTGCCATTCAACGACAACTGTCCAATTTCCCAAGTTTGAAATATGAAGTATACAGAGGACACGGTTTCTAAAATGTATGTGATCATTTTAAGTCTACGAAGAAAGTGCCCGTCAGGAATTACATTCAAGAGGGCAAGTTTAGGAATGTATGTTACTTAGATATTGCTATTTAGAAGACTAAACAACTCTTGTACAACTCTCATGGTACAAAAAAAAAAAAAAAAAAAGAAGGAAGAAAATCAATCTCTTAAAGAAAATCCATCTTTTTGTCAATTTATCTTTAGTAACTTGAATCTATCTTTAGTAACTTTAATGTCTTTACTGTTCAATATAATGAAGCAAAACTTTTGTTGTACATTTCTTTCTGCTTCTTATGAACTTCTTTTCAGTCTATATTTGAGGCAGGTAAAATTTATAATAGGTTTCCATATTTCAAGAGAAGAAGACACTTGAAACCGTCTATGAAAGGTACCAAGACTCTGCATTGTCCTCATCCTTCCTCTGTGCTAGAACCGTCCTGAGTTCATTCTACTTATATAGGGACAGCTATGTTAGCAGTAGGACAGTTCCCTGAGCACTTTCAAAGTGCTCCCTTGGCACGTGGATGAAACTAAGTCCTGGAACCTCCTTCCATGTTGGAAGGAGACAAGGATGAATACTTACAGCCAACGTAGCCTCTGGCATTGGAGATAAGGCTTTAGGGAGGAGGTATGTGTTCCTTGATAGCACATATTTTTCTTCTCAGTACCTTTATTTTTTTCTTCCTTCCTTCCTTCTTTTTTTTTTTTTTTGTACCAGGAATTGAACCCAGAGCCTAATACATCCTGGACAAGTGCTCTATCTCTGAACTATATCCTCAGCCCTTCTCTGTGCTTTTAAGGGCAGTGAAAGATAAGATTGACAATGTGGATGAACCCAGAGGACACGATGCTAAGTGAAGGAAGCCAGACACAGAAAGACAAATGCTGCATTATCTCACTTACACGTAGAATCTTAAAAAGTCAGCATCAAAAACAGAGTAGAATGGTGCTTTCCAGGGGTGATAACGGAAGGTGTAAATAAGGAGATGTTGGTCAAGGAGTATACGCTTTTGGTTATAAGATGAGTAAATTCTGCATCTCTCATGTACAGCATGGTGATGATAACTAATAATTCAAATTTGCTAGGAGTAGATCTTAAGTATTCTTATTGCATACCCCCAAATGGTAAGTGTATGAAGTGATGGATGTTAACTAGTTTGATTGTGGTAATCACTTTATAATATATGCACATATCAAAACATGTTGAATATATATAATTTTTGTCAGTTATACCTCAATAAAGCTAGGTGGAAAAAATACTAAGATCAATTCATGTTAGAGCAAGCAAAGTTGCTATAACAGCCCCCATATTGCACGCTCTATTTGAAAGAGAAAAAATGGGCTGAGGGTGGGGCTCAGTGGTAGAGGATTGGTCTGCTTGTGCTAAGGTCCTGGGTTGGATCCCCAGAATTGGGGAAAAAAATTGCTGAAGGAGAAACAACATCCAGGTATCCTGGCATAGCAGGCACTGCTCAAATCCATTCAGTTTTTGACTGTGTGCCAGAGTATTTAGTAGTAGCATTTAAAATAAATGGAGCCAGGTGAGGTGGCACACACCTGTAATCCCAGTGGCTCTGGAGGCTGAGACAGGAGGATTTGGAGTTCAAAGTCAACTTGGCAAAAAGCGAGGCATTTAGCAACTCAGTGAGACCCTATCTCTAAATAAAATACAAAATAGGACTGGGGATGTGGCTCAGTGGTCGAGAGCCTCTGAGTTCAATACCTGGTACCCCAAGATAGATATATATAGATAAATAAATATAACGAATGAGATCTTATCTTTATCTATCTTTCTGCTAATCATGATACATATACAGTGTAAAATAATTAAATCCAACTAAAATATCCATCACTTCAAATATTTCTATTTTTTATGATGAGATAGGAATGAGATAGGAATTTTCTGTGAGCTAGACAATTTTTGCCATTCATATCATAATGGAAACGAACTTTGTTTTGGTTTCCATTTTGGTTAAAAATGTTTTTTTTTAAACTCATCTAATTTATCAATGCAACATCTTATACCCAAGAGCTTAATTGTGTAAGCCGAATCTTCTTAATTTCAACACCAGCAGCTGATATGTGTCATTATCTGATAACCGTAAATTTGTTACATTTATTAATGCGTTACTGATTTCAGATCACCACTCGTAAAATGCATTTGTCCTTGTAAACCTTGATAGTAGTCATTATAAATTTGTTACCAGGATTTTGTTACTGGAGCTGCCTTCTGATGATTGGCTTGTGATGGCGGCCACTCAGTGCCCTGCTCCTTGGTCTTTGGGACAAATGATATTTTGCATGGCAAATAGTCGGCTTTTCTTGTAATTTTTTCAATTACTCATTCAGAAGTAGTTATATTCACTCTTCCCAGTGAAATATATGATTTCAAGCACAAAACGTAGCATGACAGAAGCACAGTGGTGACAGCTTGAGGTAGGTGGCTCTCTTCTGGGTCACAGTCCTCAAGTGCCTTGAGCCCTCCTGACTGGCACATGTTCCCTACTCATCTTGCTCCCACCTGGCTCAGTAGGTGAAGCCACATCATTTCTGGCTTCTGCTGGGTCTCCAACTAACCCCGGGGGACCCTCCAGATGGAGAATTCTTCACCTGAAGCACATAACATTCGGCACAGAGCCTGTTGTCCCTGACAAGCCTGAGTCCAGACCAAATTATTTTTTAAAATCAAAATACATACTGTCTAAAAGAGATCTAACCAAACACCTCTCTAAGAAATTAAAAAAACAGAAGGGAGAACAAAAACAAAAAGTTCCATTGTAAATGGAAATTAAACAGGGAAGGCAATATTACACTTACAGAGCCACAATTTTAATGGGAGATTTAACACACCACTATCAGTTCATAGCAAAATAAACTATAAAAAGTAAAAGGAAGATTATTCTTTTATTGATATTTAGTGAACATGTACTATGGACAGGAATGTTCCAGACACTAGAGGTACACTTATATAGAGAACAGGTACTTACATACAGGTGCATCTATATACAGAACAGATTAAAAGGCATCAAACAAAGAAATACAAAAGGTGATAAATTTTTAAGAGTAATAATTAGCACAGGATTAGTACATATGGAGTGCCAAGGGCATGGCAGGACTAAATAACTTAGTCTTGGAGTCTAAGAAAGTTTACTTAGAGTAGATTTTAAACTGACACCTAAAGGCTGAGGTTGAGGAGGAGATAACTAGATAAAGATGGGGTAGAAGAGGGGTGAGAATGTGTAAATGCCTGGAGAGGAAAAATAAGATAGTGTGAATTCAAGAAATGAAAAATTTTCCATCGGTCTAAAGTGTCGAGTAAAAAGTTGTGGGGTGAGAGATGAGGATAGATGAGTGGAGAGAAGGTCATAAAAGGACTTGTGAATGTTGTTATGATCTTCCTAAGTGTAATAGGGAGCCCTGTAAAAGTTTCAAAAATAAGGAGAAACATAAAGTTTTAAAGGGAGAGCTCTTTTAAAGGGATCGCTCTTCCAATTACATAGAGAAATGGAGGAGACCCTGAAAGTACCATGGCAACCTGTCAGGAGGCTAAGACAGAAGTCCAGGAGAGAAAAAACTGTGACTTGTAGGCAATGACAGTGGTGAAGGAGAGAAGTAAATACACTTGGGCGTTATCTATAAGGTAGAATGGATAAGACTTGGTAATGAATTGTGTGGGTGAACGGGGCGGATGGTATTTCCACAGCTGGTCACAATGTTTTCCATCTATATCAAGAGAACGGAGGCTTTTTCCACCTCCCACCCCTGCATGGGCCCCAAGACTACTCTGAATAATAGAATATGGAAGAAGCCACACTGTGCCAATTCCAGTAGTCGTACGCAACTGGCCTGGAGTCTTCCACTTTCTCTCTCAGAACCCTGCCTCCATTTAAGAAACGTGACTACCCTGAGAAGGCTAAGCCATGTGAAGGTAAAGAGATCAAGGAGAACAGAGTGTCAGACGTGTGACTGAAAAAGACATCTTGAAAGTGGATCCTCTGACCTCAGATGCATAGCTGATGCCACACAGATCAGAGACAAGCTGCCTAGCCGGATCCTCCATGAGTTCTTGACCCACAAAACCAGGAGCAAAATAGGTGGTGGCTTATCTACATTTTGGAATAATTTGTGAGGTAGTGATAAGCAGAACAGTGACGGGGAGAGAGACATGTAAGAGTACCGCCACGTTAGCCTTCTGTTACTATAATAAAGAGAAAATGTTTGTTCTATCTTCCAGTGTGGGTGGTTCCTATCCATGATCAATTGGCCCATTGTTCTTAGGCCATTTAAAATGTAAGGCTGAAAATGATATGCTTATCAGGATGCCGACAGATGTGGTAGAGCAAAACCCCTCACCTCATGGCTGGGGAAGTGAAAGAGAAAGAGGAAGAGACAAGGGTCCCATAACCATCCTTGAAGGCATTCCCCAAAGACCTAAAGACCTCCCACCAGGCCCCACCCAAGCCTTTAACACGTGGGCCTTTGGTGCACATTTAAGATTAAAATGACAGAAGTCAGGGTTATGGTTTCTATGGCAGTGCCTTTTTCTGAAATAGAAGATGGTTGAGAAGATGAGAAGTTCAGTTGAGTTTAATTCATCCATGAAAAACCTTTGTGTAGTTTCTAGTAGGCATCTAGGTGGATGGTCTCGTAGGCAGAGGGAAACCAGATCAAGATGGAATCCCAAGAGAAGCAACGTTTAGGGGACCTCTCCCCTAAAGGAAGAACTTGTTAAGAAGGCCATGAAGGAGAAGCCAGACCCCACAAGAGTGCAGATTCAGAAACCGAGGGCAGAAAAGAATCTCAAGAAAGAGAAGAGAGTGAAGAACGTCCCGGGCTGGTGAGAGATCCAGTCTTTCATGGTCTCCTGTGTACCCCCTGGATTAGCAACTGCAAGGGAAACTTTAGGGAGGGATGGGAGGGAGAAGGCAAAGTCTAGACTGACAAGAACTTGGAAGGAGGAGAGAACACAAACAAGGGAGAGTGGACAATATTCAACCTGGGTCTGACTATAGCAAAGCAGGAAAAATGGGGCTGTATCTTAATCCTCTTTAAGATAGACCAAGGGTGATTGGGTGTTGCTTTTTCTTAGGATGAGGAAGACAAACATTTTTTTCTTAAAAAAAAAAAAAAAATTACCAGGATAGTCTTTTCTGTTACAGATGTTCAACTCTCTTCTGGCTTCTTCCATTGCTGTAGGAGGTACTAGTGTCCCCGAGTCTGGGCCTTCCATGGTGGCAGTCATTTTACTTCTTCCTCAGTCTCCCATACAGGATCCCCACCGTTCTCCTTTCTCTAATGGCAGTTTCCTCTCCTCTACTGATTTTACATTAAAAAAAAAAAAAAGGTATTGCCAACATCTGAATCTATGGTGGTTTCTTTTACAATTCTCTTTGCTATTGTTGGTTTATACCTCCTAAAAAAACATTTGGGTTTACTATTATTTTAGTGGGTTTTTTTGGCTTTTTTTTTTTATTTAAGGAAGAGAGGTACTTATATGCGTGCCATCTGCCCTGTTTAGTTGGATTCCCTTGTCCAAGAAATATTCATAGCACCACTTATTTGCAGAAAGAAAATGATCATATACTCCCCAGAGCAAAGTCTTATAGGCCAAATTATCTGACAGCGATGGGAAAGGAGAGGTGAAAAGAGGAGCGTGAGATAGGCTGGGTTTTGCCACTTGGGCTTAACAGGCCCAGCTGTGGGTTGAAATAAGGTGCTGTGGTTTGGGTCTGAACCAGGGTTTCCTTTTCCTTATAGTCATTTGGTACTGGCAGCTGTGAAATGGCAACTATCAAATGTGAGGGACAGTTGGTGGCAACAAGAAAGCAAGCCTAAGCCAGGCGCCCTTCCTTCATAGCCCTTCATCTTCCTGAACTGGAATGCCTAGTGAAAATACTCATAACAGCATTGTTTATAACAGCCAAAGAGGACTCAATCCAAATATCCATCAATGGGTGATATAAAAAAGTATTCCACATAATGGAATACTACTAGAAAACTGAAAAAATATT
The DNA here is from genome assembly GCF_045843805.1 of Urocitellus parryii. Lineage (NCBI taxonomy): Eukaryota > Metazoa > Chordata > Mammalia > Rodentia > Sciuridae > Urocitellus > Urocitellus parryii. The sequence continues at coordinate 189,991,149 of NC_135534.1, read as the reverse complement.
TGGTTTTGTGGCATGGCATGGGGAGACGGTGGAGGTTCAGGAAGGGGGCATGGGTAAGAAAGGTGAGCACACAATGGGAAAGCTCAGGGGTGCATTTTATCTCTACCATTCCCCTGTCTCTGATGAAAAATAAACCAAATAGGTACAGATGATCCTGGGCACATGCAAATATCCTCAACATCATTACTCATTAAAGAAATGCAAATCAAAATCACAATCAGAGACCACTTCATTCCCACTAGGATGGTGATAATAAATGTGACAGATAAGAACAAGTGTTAGACTGTAAAGAAATTATGACACTGGGGGAGCAGTGTAGCACACCTATACTCCCTGCAGCTTGGGAAGCTGAGGTAAGAAAACTGCAAGTTCCAGGCCAGCCTAAGCGATTTGGTGGGACCCTGTCTTAAAATAAAAAATGACTTGGGGATGTGACTCAATGGTAAAGTACTTCTGGATTCAATCCTCAGTACCCCTCCTCCCCCCCCAAAAAAAGGGAAAAAAAAAACCTCATCTGTTGCTGGTAGGAATGGTGCAGCCACTTTAGAACATACTTTTTCAGTTTCTCAAAATGTTTAATATATAATTACCATATAGCCCAGTTCCCCTGCAAAAAGCACACATCCTAATTCCCAGATCCCATGAATATTTTTTTCTTACATGGAAAAGGGGATATCACAGATATGATTAATTTATGATTTTTGAGACAAGGAGATTATTCTAGATCACTGTAATCCCATGGATCCTTATAAACAAACTGAGGTGGAAGCAGAGATAAGGCAACAGAAGCCAAGGCTGGGAATGATGTGGCCATGAACTAAGGAATGTTGGCAGGTGGACAAGACAAGGAATGTACTGTCCCATGAAGTCTCATGAAAGGACAGAGTTCTGCTAATGCCTTGATTTTAATCTGTAAGACCCATTTTGACTTTTGATCTCCAAAACCAAGATAATTTTACATTATTTTCAGCCATTAAGTTTGTGATAATTTGTTGTAGCAGCAACAGGAAACTCATACCCACAATTCCATTCCAAGGTGACTACACAGGAAAAATAAAACCACATATCTATACAAAAAAATGCATATGAAAATACTCCTAGCAGCCTTATTCACAACAGTCAAAGAAGACACAGTCCAATTGTTCATCAGTTGGTGATATTAAAAAAAAAAGCTTTATAGACTTACAATGGAACACTACTTGACAATAGAAACATAAAGTAGAACTGGTGGTTGCCAGGGGCTGGGAGAAAGAGAGATGGGAAGTTATTTAATTGATAATGTCTCCATTTTATAAGATAAAGATGGTCCTGGTAATGGATGGCAATAAAGATTGCCCAACATTGTGAATGTATTTAATATTGTGTGGATTTCACTTCAATTGAAAAATAAAATGAAGTCCTGATAGATGCTACAACCTGGACAAACCTCAAAAATATGCTCATGAAAGAAACCAGACACAAAAAGCACACATGCTATAAGATGGCATTTGTATGAAATGCCCAGAGAATGCAAATCTTAGATTGGTGGTTACTTAGGGCTGGAGGGAAAGAGAATGGGAGACTGTATGAACACCAGGTTTCATTTTGGGGTGTTGCGTGTGTTTTAAAATTAGGTTATGATCACTGCACAACTCTCTAAATATATTAAAATCATGAATCTTAAATAGATGAATTTTATGGTATATACATTAAACTCAAGCTGTTAACTACAGTTTTTTTTTTTTTTTAAGCGTTAGGGTAGTATTCTTCTGATCCTTAAGGATGTGCACATTTCCACTCGTAATTTTCTGAGTGATCTAAAGGACATTGTCTTGACCTTTGTCTCATAGCAACCTCACAGAGTTCTCTCAGCACAAACTCCAGCCAGTCTGGCATTCTTAGATCCTTGGAGAGAGGAGAGAAGTGGTTCATTTATGCTTGTTGAAGAGGTAGAGTTTCAAAGAAGACTGACCTAAGAACATAAAGGAGAAAAATAAAAGCACAAATAGAATTTGGGGTAGAGGGAGATGCCTGTTGTTGTTTAGGCAAGAGATGATAGCAATATCTACCTTTTATTTACAGTAAAGAGTTAAATGTCTAACTTTGGGAACAAGTCTTGTAAAAAAAAATATTTTGAAGCAAATAACAGTAGTAGAGTTCATCTTTGGGCAAAATTTTTAAAAAGTCAAGAAAACCGGGATGATATTTTTGTGTGTACTCATGCGCATGTATGCTGACTTATACTGGTCAAAAAGAAAGTAAACAATGTCTAACCTTGAACCCAAAACAATATGTATTTGATCAAAGTCTCTCTTTGATGTGTGATGAATATCTTCCAGAGAGGGATAGAAATTGGGGAATTTGCTAGAAGTCTCAAGAGATGGGAGGTTATTGTTTTACAGCCTTCACACTTCAAAGGTGACCTGAGGTTTGAAAATCATAAATCTTAAGTTTGAGATGTGAGACAATTGTTTGTAGAGGAAGTAAAGTCTCTGACATTTCCTAACACTTAGTTTGAATCAAGTGGTTCTGTCTTAAAATGGTTTGCTTGAGGAATTCATTTCCTTTTATATTATTCTAGAAGAGATTTAACCCAAGTCAGCTATGGACACTAAAGGCTTGATGGGAAACTATTGGCCCTTCTTTTATTGTTTTTTCTATGCTTTTCTGTGGGGGGTGGGCATTAGGGAGGAAGAGCTGTGCATGAGACAGGTTGTGCACTGGTAAGTGGTGAATGAATTCTTGTGAGCCCTGATGGCCAGCGGACAGGAAGCACAGGCAGTCCCCTGGCCAAGCCTTTGTAGCTGTGACAGCCCGTGGCCAAATGCTGGGTAGTAGCAAAGGCCATTGCTTTTCTCTCAGACTGTCTCACTGCTGCAATGAGGTTTTTCTCCCTGACATAGAGCCACATGAGTTAATCTGGCCCCCTGTACTGTACACCCATCTGTCACAAGCCCTCCATGGGCTGTGTGTGGACTGTGTTGCACATAGCAGCCTCGTGAAGGGATAAGTCTGGCATTGGGAACTCCCTGGGGCACCCCCACAGGGATTGACCACCTGATGCAGGTGAACTTCCCCCTCAAGCTCTGCCAAAGATCCCGCACAGCACCTGAGATGGGTGTGACCTGTCAAGATGTCAATCAACCTGCTGACTGCAAGACATCAGGAAGCAAGAGTCCACCCTTGAAACCTTATCCCTGCTTTTGATGTACCCCCTTAAATAAACCACTGTAGCCATCTTCCTTTTGTCTAGTTCCAGAACCCATGTGGACTAGATCAGGAGCTCTGCTTTTGTAAATATATTTCTGACTATTTGTGTTTCATTATTCACTAATTAGTTTAGACTTTGTTTTATGGTAGCTTACATCCTCCTGGGCAGGAAGAAGAACCCCCGCAATGAGATGCTGGCTGTGGCCCCTGTTATTCATGCTCAACAGGCCTGCCCATGTGAAGGTCTGGGATTAGCCACCAGGGGTGGGTTCCATATTCTGAGCCAGAGAAAAGCTCACAGCTGGAGGATGACTTCTGCAACAAGTATCTGACGTGGAGAGGGCTGATGCTGGGAACTGGCTGGCCTCGTCCTGTAGGAGTAGATGGCTAACATGCTGTCTTCCCCTTGGGCCCTCCTTGCTCTGGCTCAAGACATCCACTCTTCACAAATTCTTGGGATTCTAACTCGTGACCCTAGTAAGTCCTAGGTGACAACGTGGGGCAATGTGGCATGGAGTATGGGATCAGAGAGGATGCTGAAGAAGGATATGGAGGGAATGAGGAGTCACAAAGAACCTATGGGGGATGGAGGTGTCACAGCACAGCCTATCTTTCCCTTTTCTTGTGGTGCAATCCCTCCATTATGCCCAGCACCACCAAGGACACAATTACTCCTTGGATGGTGAGGGACCCTTTCTTGGTAGGCGTGCTCCTGGTTCACAGCCCCATTTTAAAGGTATTAATACAGATTTCTTGAATCTTTTCATCCAAACTTTCCTTGCTGGGCTTTAGTTCCGGTTTGCAGGGGCTCCAGTTCTCTAGCCTGGTTCCATACGGTGACTTACAGGTCCTCCCAGGGAGTATGTGCACCCAGCCCCTCCTAGTCCATCTCTCTAGTCTACCCTCAGTCTCCTCGTAACCAACCAACTCAACCTTTACCTCCCTGTTCTGTCATGAGAAAGTGAGTTATTCTCCCTGAATCTGGCCTCCTATTTCTCTTAGGATTAAATCCTAACTATATGAATAGCCAAGACATTTAAATAATTAATATTAATATCTAACATTTATTGAACTCTGTTGAGTACTGCTTTAGGCACTCTATAAGGAGTGATTCATTTCACCCTAACAACACGAACACACCATATTTCACTTGATTCTAAAACATAAGCTACTTTTCACATTTTAAACATCTCTAAACCTAATACATCTTAGGAATATGGCAGTTAGTTCAAATGACAGCCTTTTTTTCCCTCAGCAGTAAATAAATAATGCTGTATTTTACATTGACAGAGCCTCAGATTAGATGAAATATGGTACTGGAAATAATCCAAATAGCTCAATGTGTTACCTTTGGGAATTCCAGTTTGGGAACCACTAAATTAAGAGAATCTCTGATGTTTTGTTGTAGGCTTCTTTATGTTTTAAGATAACATCAACAGGAATAAACATTCACCCTAGTACTCTGTCCCCACCCTATTCTTCCCGTGGAGAACACTGGGCTTTCCCTCTGGAGAGGGACAAACTCTCTGGCAACCCTCACTTTGCTCTCAATAGCTACTGGGGGACTGGCGGTTAACTTCACAGATTGTGTAGCAGAAAGAGAGGGGGGGGATCCTGGAGAAAGATTTGTTTACCCATTTCATGAGCCCTTCTGGCAATCTTTGAAAGGCTCTGTTCCACAAAATCTTGTCAGTAATTGTAAATTAAATCCTTTCTAATATAATAGAGATGCAAATTAAAGATTTGGTTTCCTCAGAAAAATCCTTTTAGCTGTGGACCTTCATTGTTGGAATGTAAGTTTGCACCTACCTGGGGCTGGGATTTATAGATATTGGCTGTATTCTTCCATAATTCCTGCAATGGGGATAGTGGGTAGAATGAGGTTTTTCAGGGCTCCAGGTATAGAGCTAGCAAAAGTGGAAAGAAAGCCAAGAATGCAGGAGAATTGTCACAGGCCCCAGCCTCAGATAACAGGGACCTCATGTAGCTCAGACTGGGGCCAAGTCTTGGTAGAGGAAGATGACGAATCTGACATTGCCTCTCACGTAATACAGTAATCCTTGACTGGTGTTGGGCACCTCTTCAGGTTACTGAGCTCTGTGGTGGTTCCTTCAAATTGCTGGTCTAGGGTGGCAGCTGAGTGTGAGCCTTACTTCTCCCTTCACAGAGTGGCCTTAGTAGCCCAGGAAAATGAAACTGATGAGTTCTTTGTAAAATATATCCCTGAGTTCTTTCTAGTACATAATTCAAGGTCATGGTATTCATTCTCTTGGCCAAAGAGCTGGACCTCATGACAAGGAGCTGACTATTCTTCCCCCAGCCTGACCTGCAGCTTGTGACAGTGACCATCTTATGCTGGTTGAGGCCACCTACTGTGCAGCTTAATGCTCAGGAAACTAAGGAGTCCTGGAGCAGTATCTTGCCCAATCAGTAGAAGTACTGTCCTCCTTTCATCTTACCTGCTAAGTGTGAAATGAGGATGGGGTCCACACCACCCACCTGGAGGCCTGATGTACATTTGCCCCAGAATTTCTCTAGGAGAATTGGGGGGTTTTAGTGGGGTGGGTAGTTACTGTCTTTTGCTTTGAACCAGATTTCTGGGCTCAGAGTCAGGCTGTATTCTTAGCTAGCTGTATAATCTTGGGCAATCTTGCTTAATCTCTGTGCCTATTTCCTTATCTGTAAAGTTATGATGAGAATAATGCCCACCTTTATAGATTTACTCAAAATTGCTAGAATAAGTAGAATATATAAAACTACAAAAATAAATTTAATAATGTCCTGAGTTGCAGTTATATCATGGCCACCAGAGGGTGCTGTTAGCCTTAGGGGTAGATGGTACCATTGGTAGCAGGCCAGTATCTTGGGACCGGGGGACCCAGCACTGAAAAGGTCTCTTCTCTTCCCCTCAATGGAGCAAGGAGTAATTTGTAATTGGTAGAGAATAATCGCCCAAATCCCTGGAAAAGAGCAATATGAAGCCCAGCCACAGAAAGACCCAGCAAGCCAGAGCTGTCATGTCAAGCATGGACAGAAGCTTGGCACAAGGACACCTGCCTGGCCTTGACTTTAGAGAGAATAGCATGCATTTATCTCAGGCTGTGCTCTTAGCAGCCAGCCAGAGAATGGGAGTTAGCTGGAAGAACCTGGGGCTTCAGTGTGAGAAGAGAGAACCATGATTTGAATCCTGCTTGGGGGAGCTTGGGAAGCCAAGATGAGCCTAAACATCAAGCTCATGGGGTTGGGCCAAGAATTGGAAGTGGATGCCAGCAGTCTGGAGGCGAGAGCAGAGGCAGTATGGAAGCAATTAGGTGTAGGAGGGATGTCTGAAAAAAACGTAGGAAGTAGCATTTTATAAGAAAACAGTATAGAAAGAGAGCTCTTAAGGCCACCAAGTTGGTCTCCCCTGCTCTCCGTCCTCCACATGTGTGACCATTGTGAATATTGGCAGCTTAGTGGGCCCACATCAATTATCTCTCTCTGGGGAAAGTGGCTCCATAGGCTGAGGAGGCCTGAGTAATGTGCCTGTCCTCTTCCATGTCATCCTCTGTACCATTTGCAGGAGGCTGTCTGATTCTCTGAGATGTTTCTGTGACTTTGACAGCCGGTGACTCGCATGTCAGTGGATTGCATTAATGTATGTCTCCTCTTTCTTCACTTCATGCTTCTTTCTCCATGGCTTTCACCTACAAAAAGAGGGGAGGACAACCCTCTTTCTGAAATGTTCAGCATCCCGACTAGACATTGAAGGCTTCAGTCAGCATGGTAATGGTAATGTATCCAGAAAACAATAGGGGTTTTGCTCTGTCTTATTTATTTTCCTCTCCCATCCCTACCCCCAAAAGGTAGTGAGGATTTTAGACTTCTTTGGCCTGTGCTTTGAGTTTGTATTTGTGTGGTAGGGCCCAAAGTGGAGGATGCAGTAGAAAATTTCCCCCAGAACTTGGAAACATAAGCCCATCATAGGGAGCTGGGTCCTTGAGGAGAGAGATTTTTGAGCATGTCTGGGAAATATATTTGGTACTCTGTGTGGAGAAAATGGCCTCAGGCAGCTGCTCTATGGCCTGTAATTCTCTCTCCCCCCCTCTCCCTCCCTCCTCCTCCCTTCCTCCTTCCTCCTCCCTCCCTCCCTTCAGCCCTTCCTTCTTTTCTCTTTCTCTCTCTCTTTCTGTTTTTTTTTTCTCTCTTTCTCCCCCACATCTCTCTGAGAGACAACCCTGAGCCTCTGGGGTGACAACACGTAAGAGACAAGAAGATTAACCTCTTGGACTATTGTGGCTCCTGCCTGGCCTGCTTGTGCCCTAAGGTCTCAGGACTTCTGCAGAATCCTTGTGCGTGTGCAAGTATGTGTAAGACGATGTTGAAACAACAAGACATCTGAATTATAAACAAGATTGACTATTCCCCCCACCAAGTTCCCAAAGTGATCTTTTTGGAGAAATAAACAAATGGGGCCTGTCTCACCTCTAATACAATGCAGTAAAACTCGCATCATTTGCACTGGTTTCTCAAAATCCCCTACATACAGGAGGGAACTTTGAGGTCTGACTTGCAAGGCTCTAGAAGTTTCCCACTGCCCCTAAAGGCTCCCCTATCACCTTACCTGTGCCTCATACTTTTTTATATTAGCAAGATTCTTGTACTTGAGGTACCTTAGCAAGTGGAAACTTTAACCCCCATTACTTGACTGGTACGGCAGTGGGCTCCTGGGCCAGGAGCAGCCCTAATTGGGCAACTTTGATCTGTGTGGTTTCTACTCTGTGTTTGGTAAAATGGCTCCTCCAGGGGCCAGTTCTCCCAAATACTAATTACTCCTTGGCTCAGGTGCCCCTCCAGCGCACCATGTGGTGGCACACATACCCCCTTCGGGAGGCCTCTGCCTCCCCTGCTGCCCCAAGGTCTTCTGGTTTGATGGAAGCTGCTTCTGACCTTTGTTGATCCACAGCAGCAAAAGAGGGTGCAAACACAGGGGATCAAAGTGTCCTTCAACCCGCCCTCACCCCCCATTTAGGAGGGTTGGGGAACTCTCAGATTTTCCCTTTACAATTTCTTGGATAGGATACCCCTTTTTCAGGAAGTGGAATTGTAGAATTCCATCAGTCTTTTCTCAATCCACAACTACAGACCAAAAACCTCTGCCTCCATCCCAACTCTTGCCCTTCTCTGGTCCTCCACATTCAGTCCATGGGTAAGGTGGGCCAGTTCTGTCTTCGTAAGGCATCTCAAGCCACATTGGACATATTTTACTTTTGTAAACAGTAAAAGCAAACCCATGTTTATAAGAGGGTGCACGGGGCGGGGCAGTTTGTCAGCAGTTTTCCTGTGAAGGAAGGCTGAAGAACAGAGGAAGTGGAGGTTAAAGGTTTGACTGGGTGGGAATAAGAGTTCAGGTCTCAGATTTTTGAAGAGGGTGACAAAAACTGAGTTTTAAAAGGCACTGTGTTTTCAGCTCATACTCTGCCAGAAGAAAAAAGCTTCTGAGAATTGGTATGTGTGGTCTGAGTGCATAAGCACAACCCAGTTTTAGATCAAAGGTTTGGTGCAGTTAGATCAGCGGTTATATAGGCCCATGAGCTGCACGGCGGAGTCCGCCAGGTGGTACTCATCTCAGCCGGCCTGGGGGTTTTCTGGGGGCAGAGTGGCTCAGGTGGTGCAAACTGAGGCTGCCCTGGGTCAGGAAAGGGATGGATGTTCTTTGATCTGTAGCTCAGTGGTTGGTCTTTTTCAGGGTGGGGACTCTTTTTAGTCAAGGCCCAGGAGAAGGCCTTTCAGAGTAAAAAGTGGGGGTGGTGGTGTTGGGAAAAGTATAACGGCAGCTGCACCCCAGAGAAAAACCCCAACGTGGCGCCTAAAGAACTTCTCTTCCTACATTCCCCCTTTTTTTCACTAGCGCGAAAAGTTCTCACGGGTGTGATCTCTCCCGCCGGGGCCAATTTCAAATCTCTCTTTTTTTTTTTTTTTTTATTATTGGTCGTTCAAAACATTACATAGTTCTTAATACATCATATTTCACAGTTTGATTCAGGTGGGTTATGAACTCCCAATTTTTCCCCGTATACAGATTGCTGTATCAAATCTCGCTGGCAGGGAACCTTAGCCCCAATAAGAACTAATTCCTGGGCTCCGGAACTGATATCTGGAAGAACTTGCCAATAAACGGTGGCCTGCCATTTATCTAAGCCCTGCCATCTCTCCTTAGATCTATATAAACACACAGCCTTTTGCAATAAAATTGGAATTCTTCCCGGCAAGTTGTCTTGCATGGAGGATTCTTTCAGGTGGGGGGCAGGGGAGACACAGGGTGAAGACAAGAGTTCACTGTCTCTACCAGATCATGAGCCCCAGGGAGCTGGTTAGAGGCTGGCTCTCTTGAGGAGTTTGCCAAAAGGATTTTCTTTCTGATCTGAAGACTCAGACAGATGCGCGCGCGCGCGCGCGCCTGTGTGTGTGTGTGTGTGTGTGTGTGTGTGTGTGTGTGTTTTCTGTTTTTTTGGTAGAGCTGAGGATTGAACCCAGGGCCTCGAATATGCTAGGCAAGTGCTTAACTACTTGCCTCTTATTTTTATTTCTATTTTGAGCCAGGGTCTTGCTAAGTTGCCCAGGCTGGCCTTGAACTTGGGATTCTCCTGCCTTAGCCTCCTGAGTAGCTGGGGTCCAGGTGTGCACTGCTGCATTCAGCTGTGCCTTAGTGTTATAAGTGCCAGATGCCAGATTCTCATTGAAATCAACTTATTCCCTGCCAGCCTAGAACCAAGGGGACCAGAGAGCTGACTCCAGTTCTCTTCCCTAGAGAGGGCTTGCTCGTGGTTAGGCCCCAAGGAAATCCTTGTATAGACCTCTGGCCTTCTTCAGGCCCTGAGTTTTATGAGAAGATGTGGAAATGGCAATAGGAGTGGGGGGCTTTGGAGTTTCATTTTCTGCATTCAAATCTCAGCTCTACTACTTATTGTTTGGGGGACCTTGGGCAACTCACCTTTCTAAGCCTGCTTTTTCATTTGAAAGATGAAAGAAACATATTGCATACTTTATTATGAGCAGCAAATGAGTTAGTAAAGATACTAAAATGCCTGGTCAAACAAAGTAAATGCACAGAGTGTTTTAGTTATACTATCAGCTCCACAAGGTGGTAGGTAAAGCAGAGCACCCATGTGTGTTGGGCTGGCACAACCCTGGGTCCTGAATAACAAGTGAGAGGGAAGAATCCCACCATGATGCATCAGTGCACACAACAGTGAAGTACATTCCCTGTACCCCCATCCCAAGTAGGACACCATCATGGTGGTAGCAATTGTGACCATTAGAGGGGTCAGGACTAAAGAAGGAGCAGCATCCTCATAGCCCAACATTGCTCAGATTCTGCTCCTGTTTCAGCCTTCAGGGCTCCCCAGATTCTCTCCCCACCAGTAATAGGGAAGCATACATTCCCAAAAGGATCATGGTAGACATCAACCTCAGAAAGTTGACAGAGGCTGCCTAGAATTAGCTTTTGCTCAAAGCCAATCACACGGTAGGAGGAAAGAGAAGAAGTAGCAATTTTCTCTCTGGCACTTGGGGCTAGGCCCCCACTACCTAAAGGGGCTTTAGGGTTCATCTTTGTGGAACAGATGGGCTGGGGTTGGGAGGGGGAAAGATACAGGCTGTACATCTGGGCTCACAGAGCTGTGACACCTCAGAAAGGAAGGAAGCATTTGTTTGGGGCTTAGCCTCCTGAACCGCCCTCTTTGCAAAGAAAACAAGCAAGAAGAGAAACCCAACAGAGAAGTAGAGGAGGAAGGTCACACTTATGGTTGGTGATGCTGTTGGTTTTCTACCACCAGGGAGAATAACCAGCTGCATTTATGGTGCATTGGCCTTTTGATAACCTTAGAGCAGGCCCCATCTCTTCACTTGCTCACAAATGTGGTAAGAGTCTGTCAAAGATCAGTTCCTAGTTAGAAGTAGAACTTGGGAGCACGCCTCTCACCAGAGCAGTCTCCAGGAGGAGAATTCCAGCAGGCGCTCTCCTGCTCAGCCCCCTCTGTCTCAGGACAGAGAGCAAGTGGTGGCTTTCCAGCTGGTACCAATGTCCCTACTCTTCCCCTGCTGTGGGCATCTTTGTCCTCCTTACTTCTCCAACACCACCAGCTCTGGGCTGAGAAGACTCTTCCCACGCAGAGCCTGACCATGGTGGAGAGGGATGTCTTGCCACTTCCTCCTCAGAAGGCCAGCGGGCAGGCTCGTTTCCCTTCAGTGACTTTATTGCTACTCAAGAAAGAGAAGCAGGATCACGACACTAGCACATCTAGTGCTAGTTTAACAGGGCTGCAAACGAGTGAACCAGGCATTAGGAAGAGGTTAGGAGGCAGATGCAGGGGAAGTGACCATTAGAGGGTCAGGACTAAAGAAAGGTAAGGGATCTGGTTATGTGCCAGGAAGTCAAGGGTTAGTGATGGGTACAGCAATGACACTGGCCACCAGTGTGTCGTGAGTGTCATTGTGTCTGTGCCAGACAGCAAGCTGAGCACTTTACATACACAGTCTTCTAGTAAGTAAAGGGCAGTCAGGACAGTTGTTCTTAAGCAAACCTCCCTATTCTAAATCCTAGCCAAAATTTTAGGCCAAGCTCAGCCACTCTGCCCCCCCTTTTCAGACTTTCTTTAGCATCTACATCCTGCATTGGATAAGAGGAGATGAAAGCAGTTTTACAGCCCCCCCCCCCTTCCACCAAGCAGACAATTTGCACCTCTGAGCAACTCACCTGCTTTACTTAACCTTTGTGCATTCCAGGAATGATCCTTGCTGGGCATCATATTTTAAAGGGACTTGGTTTCAAGAGCCTCAGAGCCAGGCTGGCAGTGTGAAGGAGCATGGGTGAAGAACGCTCACCTAGTCAGAGCTAGAGGGTGCTTGTCCTTCCACACATGAAACCCGATTGCCAGATCTTCTGTTCTTTTTTTTTTTTTTTGAAGGAAATCAGAAATCTATATTAGAATATGAAATCTCAAAATCTTTTAATGTTAACAATAAACATACAAATCAAAACAAGCACTTTCTTTTAGGGACTTCAATTATGCACATCAAATGAAACACATCCAGCTTCCCATCTGCCACTGTGTCTTTGCAACATCTCACCAAGATCAAAGTCGAATGCAGAGTCCTTGGCATACCTTTCCGATACAGGTTAAATGCTTCCAACTGAGATGGGAACGCCCTGAGCATCATGGGACCACCACTCTTAGCAAACCACTAAAGCCATGGCGCCATCTCATTCATCTCTGGACTGAGGGCTAAGAAAAGAGAGGGAATGGGAGTATGCTACAGATATCTTATTTATTCCTCATGGCTATGTAGAGTATGCATTTTCCCTCTTTTACAGAAGGGAAACCCTGTCTAAAGTCATCCAGAGTGAGAACCCACTGGAAGGGGATTGTACTCTTTCTGTGTATCCTGCGGAACTGACTAGAGGGATATCTGAGTCCACGGCTTTCTGAGGGGAGGACGACGGCCAGCGTCTCAATAAGGGGTTCTTGTTTCTGTGCAGGAGAATCCAAACCACCCTAAAACTTATAATCTCAGATAATTAATAAATAACAAAACCAGATACTCAGAAATATATTTATATACTATGAAGTCCCTGATAGATCTAGTCTGTGGGTTCTGGAACTAGACAAAAGAAAAATGGCTCTGGTGGTTTATATAAGGGGATACCTCAAAGGCAGGGACAAGGTTTTAAGGGCAAAGTCTTGCTTCCTGATGTCTCGAAGTCAGCAGGTTGACTGACATCTTTGCAGGTCATACCCATCCTAGGTGCTGTGTGGGCTGGGCCACTGCAGAGCGGGAAAGATTCACATTTTCCCTGGGCAACTAACCAGAGGAAATGTCCTTTAGTTATTCCCAGACACCAAATGTCTCTATCCACGAGGCTTCCGTGCACAGTGACCCACATGCAATCCACGAATGGCTCGTGACACACAGCCCCTGAGGAGGTGGCACAGCCACCCTCTTCTTGTACACCCGTGCAGTACTGCAGCCCTCAAGTGCACAGCTGGCACCAGGCAGTGAGGCTGAAGGAATGGAGAGGGAGTGGAGGGACTATCTGCAGTCCCTCCACTGTGTCTCTGTTTCACACACACATCTATCAAACACTTGCTTTCTTCTCAGCACTGCTCTTGGGAGACTGAGAAAAGACAGGAGCAATTGAAAACCCAGTTTCTCCCTGACAAGAGCTTTCAGTCTCATAAGGAGACCCAGGACCTCTAAAGGACATTAATCTGAGGACATCGGATCTTTAAGGTACCTTGATGCCTGCTACAAAAGAGATGGCCTCCTACTAAGTCAGAATTGCAGAAAGGTTCCTCAGAGAACTGAGGGAGCCTTGTGACCAGGGTCTAGGACTTCTCCAGGAGACACCTAGAGTTGCACAGGACCCATTGACCAGAACTGTTCATTTCATCCCATTTATAACCACACACCTGGGATCCTGTATAAAAAAAAAAAAAGAACAAAATATTGTACACACTTCAGCATGGATGAAACTCAGAAGCATTGTGCTAAGTAGAAAAAGTCAGACTTGTGGAATGATTCCGTTGATATTAAATGTCCAAAATAAGTGAATCTGTAGAGATAAAGTAGATTAGTGGATGCCTGGGGTTGAGGGTAAGGTGGGGACTGACTGTAAATGAGTATGCGGGACCTTCCTGGGGTGATGGGATTGATTTTGAAACTGGATTGTGGTGTTGGCTGCACAACTGGGTGAAATTTCTAAAGTCCATTTCATTGTGTGCTTAAAATGAATGAAATGTATGGGATCTAAACTTGTTTAAACACATGCACACATACAGTTCTTGGGGCCTGAGGAAAGCCAGAAACATAGTACCTTTTATACAAAGCCAAAGAAGAAATTAGCCAGAGCACAGGTCGAATCTGCTTTCTAGAAGTACAATTTTCTCATGAAACTTGATAGGACAGTTGAGAAGTTCTCATCCACAGAGTTACACAGCGAGGTGAGGTGAAGAAGTGGGAAGGCATGTGGTTTGGTTCCACTCTGTGACTACAGGTGGGACAGCAGGAAGGAAGCTGACCCAAGCTCAGACTGATATGGGGACAGCTTCTCCAGGAGTGGATCTTACTGGAACCCCTCCCTGGGCCCTTGGGTCCACTGCTTTTTATAGAGGAAAGGGTTGGGGTGTTACTGTTGTCAGAACAATGGCTCAGTGAGGCAGGCAGAGGTGACTTGGGGAATACAAGAGTAAAATCTGTCCTTGGAAGAGAGAGAGAAGGAAGTCAAGTACCTACAGTCAGATGCCTGCAAAGTGACCTCACAGCTGTGCGAGGCTGAGCCTTCATTCAGGCTGGGGTCATAGTAGAAAGCAGCGGTCATGGAGATCATCCCTGAACAACACAACACTGCCTCCTGATTTAGTTAAGAGCGCTCGGAGAGAATTCACCTGGTTTCATAGCCTCGCTCCACCATTTTACCATTTACTCAGAAAAGCTTTATTGAGCATCTGTGTGGGGCCAGGACACACAAGTAAAGACAAGGGTCCCTGACCTAACGGGACTTGCATCCTCTGCAGAGGGGAAGACAGTCAATAAACAAATAATCAAAAAAGCAAAAAGGGACTGGGATTGTGGCTCAGCGGTAGAGCGCTAGCCTAGCACAGGCAGAACCCGGGTTCCATGCTCAGTACCACATAAAAATAAAGGCATTGTGTTGTGTCCACCTACACCTAAAAAAAAAAAAAAAAAAAAAGGAAAATGTATTAGAGGGGGATAGGTGAATCCTATTGGGGAGGAGAGCTAAGAGGCAGCAGGAATGCAGGGGTGGGAGCAATTTCTTTAGATGATGCTCAGCATTTGAAACCAGGGGAGGAGGTGAGAGTGAGCCATGCGGCTATCTGAGGAACAGCAGTCCAAGGAGAAATAAGCGAGGTGGAATTTTGCCCAGTGTGTTCAAGGGACAAGGAGGAAGCCAGAGTGGCTAGAGCTGAGCAACCCAGGGGAGAGTGTGTGGGGGCCAAGAGGTGCCCTTGGTTTATATTCTGAGAGAAATGGACAGCACTGAGGGATTAGCTTAGGGGAGACGTGCACTGGTCTTAGTTGAGAACTCCAGATTGCTCTTTCAGAAGGACTGCTGAGGGCGACAGTAGAAGCTGGGAGACTGGTTAGCAGGCCACTGAAGTAATTCAAGTGAGAGTTGATGAGACTGGGACCTGAGTGGCGGCGGGTGGTGAAGAGAAATAGTTTCTAGATGGCTAGTCTCCAATTAACTTACTAGGAAGTCACGTGACCTTGATCATGTCTCCCAATCTCTCTAAACCTTAGTTTGGTTGTCTGTAAAACAGTGGTAATAGAACCTATCGGAGAGGATTACAGGGAGAATGAAATGAGATCATACAAATAAAGCCCTTTGCATGAGCTCTGATAGACGGGAGCTACTTTATTCCTTCAACTAATATTTTTTGAGCATGTATTATGTGCCAATCACTGAAGAGGGATTAGCAAATACATAAGCAAATAAAACAATTGCATAGTGGTCAGATAAAACTGTGATAGGACAGAGAGTAATTGTAAGAAGATCCGTCTTAAGTCAGAGAAGGGAAAGTTTTTCTGGAAGGATGACATTAGAATAGAAGCCTAAACAGTGAGAGGGAGCCAAGGAGGTAAGGATCTGGAAGGAATGTTCCACACTGAAAGAACAGCAAGTGTAAATGTCCCAAAACAAGAAGGAGTTTGCTCAGAGCTAGGATTGTGGTGAGTTTGAAGGAGGCATTCACAAGTTGAGCAAGTACAGGGCTAGATCCTGACGTTATTGAAAGTACTGATATTTTGTTCACTGTGAACTTTTTTGGCATTGATTTTGAGTCTTTGAAAAAAGTTTTTGAACATGTTTACTGAGTTTTTTTTGGCACCTCTTAGGGTTTGCCCCTCCAGGGACTGCCTCACTTACCACGCCCCAGTCCCATCCTGTGGGAGGAAAAGCTGAACCAAGTGGTTGCCAGCGATGTTGATGTTCTAGAGAGTTCGGGATACTCCTGTAGAAGGCTAAGCATTTGGTTCTGTGACTCCAAAATTTGAGTATGAGTTGGGTTATTGTAAAAGTCATCTAATGCTAAATCTCTCTCCATTTTTCCTTCCCCCGGCTCCCGTTTTTAAATCAAGAACCCAGATTATATTCAGAGGTATTTGTCATGACATAGACCTGCCGAGATTCCAAGTCCACCTGCTCAGTCACCCCTTCCTCCCTTTTCTGATGTTGTGTGTGTTAAGGGCACACATCAGAGTCCCCTCCAAATTATTCCTGGTTTTGGGGGGAAAACTCTGGGGCCTTCAACTCTGATGTCCCTTCTAGTCAGTCCTTCCCAGGTCCCACTCTGTTCTAATGTCACCCTTCTTCCTCAGCCCCCAGGCAATCTCCCAATTCTACAGAGTTCTTTGAAGAATAAGAAAATGTGTGTGTAGGGCTGGGGATGTGGCTCGGTGGCCTCGCATGCAGGAGGTCCTGGGTTCCATGCCCAGCACAGAAAACAAATAAACAAAAAATATGTGTAAACTATAAAGCCCTAACAGAGTCTCATCTGTTGGCTTTGGCAAAGCCTCAGGCCTCTAACACCATTGGAAAAAAGCCACTATAGTCAGTCTACCCCCTGGGAAGGACCAGCCTGGGAGGTTCACAAGGTTTGGGGGCCCACAGGTAACGTTGCTTTTTCAGGGTTATAGAGCCTGAAAATCTAGACCACATCCTATTTTGTCATTTGCCACTTGCTTCACTGTTTTTCCTTTTTAGGGAATGGAGAAAACCAGTTTTCTTCCTTGTTAATGTGCAGGAACTTTCAGGACTCCTAGCAGCCTTCATGCAAATAGGTCCCTGGGGCTTGGGAGGATATCTTCCTCCTTCCTTCCTCATGCAACAGATATATTTTTGAGTACCTGTGTACCTGCCACTGCACTGAGGACACAGGATATGTAAGACAGACCTGGCCCCTCTTGGACTGAGCTCATAATCCGGTAGGCTGACACATGAAGCAATCCCAATAGGGCTGCTGTGATGGGGGGAAACAGGGTGCTACACAGGTGGCAGGGGAGAAAATCTTGAGCCTTTAAAATATGGAACTGAGATCAGAGAAGGAAAGGATGGTGTCCTCGGGTACATGGTCCATGAGCTCTGGCCTGATTTCCAGACCCACATTTTTTCTTCTCTTTGTACTTTCTAATAAGGATCTCACTTTGGGGCCCATAAGATCTCTATGCGGGAGGGGACTCTAGGTGTGTGACATAAAAGCAGAGGGAGTGATGGGAAGAGCTTAGCAGATGACAGTCTGACAGAGGAGTGCACGTGGCTGAAACCAAAGTCAAGTGCAGCTTCTGCCTCTCCCGCAGAGCTGGCTGAGGCTGGCCTGGGCTCACTCTTACTCCAGTGTCCCTGAGATGTCCAGGGGTTCCTGGACCTGGATGAGACTTCTTACTTTTTCTTCTTGTGCTTCCTGTGCCAACTCTACTTTGATGTGTAAGGCTTGGTCTGCACAGTATTTGATTTCTTAGCAGTGGCTCCAATTCCACGTGGAGACCAAAGTCTGCAATGGACACTGTGGGAAAGGAGATTGTCCATGTGAGCAGACAGATACCTCCTTAAACTTCTCAATCAGAGCCCTTGCATTTTCCACTTGCCCTTGCCCCCATAGAGTAGCTTTTACACATTTCTAGAAACACACAAAATGTTTTGTACATGTCTATAATAATATATTTCTGTAAGCCTATCACAGGGACTTCCCCAAGCAGGCACTGTGGACAGACACATCAATGAATGACTCTGGCAACTGCTCCCCCGCTCAGCCTTATCTTTAGTGGCCTAATCTGAAGTCACTTGCCTCTCCTAAGGGATTTCAGCATAAGCTCAGGAAGTTAGGTCTAGAAAGAGGCACTAACTGGAAAGGGATGAAGGGGTTTCTTCTCCCTCAGCCAGAAGATGGAGATGCTTGCCAAGATTGGAACAGGGGCCAAAAGTGTTTTCTCCAGAGGCAAGCTGACTTAAAGTTTCCCAGAACCTTTCTGACCTGGAATAACCCGTTTCCTTCCTTATATTTTTGGCTCCTAGGTAAAGCTGAGTGCAGGTAACTGGCCAATTGGAAGTAAAGAAGAAAGAGCTGGAAACACAAGCAGAACTTTTTGACCCGAAAAAGACTTGGTTTTCTTGTAGTGTCAGGCTATATAGGGTGGGTTAGTGATTCCTTGGCACTGTTCTTAACTGGCTCAGACTTGCATTTCCAGGGGTACACCAGTCTGACAAGCACACAGGATCCCTTGCTCTTAAGGGCCTTACAGATAGACATGCAGGTCAGGGTTCAGCCAGGCTCTACAGAATCTCCTCTCACTTCCACCAAAGAAATGTGAAAATACCATTCTTGTGTGACAGCTCAGGCAATGACATTCATTAGGGAAAATCTAAATGCAAGATTTATGTTAACTAGTCTGCTCATGGGAAGAATGTGGGATTCCTAAGCCTCTTAAACAACTTGTATGAAGAGTTGTTTCTTTCCCCCCCTCTAGGAAATCAACATTGAATATATCAGTTTGGTAAAACAATATCTCATAAAGCAGCAGCTATTGAGGCTGACTGCACATTAGAATCATCTAAGGGGGCTTGGAGATGTTAATATCTGGGCCCCAATCTAGAGACTGACTTAATTACTCAGGATGCAGGGGAACAATAGTAAAAACTCCCCTGGTGAGTCTACTGTGCAGCAAGGGCTGAGAACACTGTCCTAAGGGGACACCTGATTCCCATGCTAGGTGGCTACCCTAACTCGGAAAAGAGGAAAGCCAAAGCAACATATTAGAGGCACCAAATTAAACCAGCTCACATCTACTGCAGAGAGGTGGAGAAGTAAGACTGACCTGCAACATCAGCCATATGCTTCATGTCTGTAGAAGAAATGGAGATGTTTTGTTGATCTCAGCTTTGATTGTTCCCCAATAGCCAACCATTTCCCCCAAATGGCTACAATATACCTTATTCTTTCCCCCACTGTTTCTACAGTTTCAACATCTATAACTATTCCAATATAATTAGGACTTTTCTGAGGACCCTATTCTAGTTCATTATTTGACCTATTTCTGCATCAGTGTCACATGGTTTTAATTATGTTTCAGGGAACAGTTCTGATGAGAAGCCACAGCATCTTTTTTTTTTTTTTCTGGTTCTTGCAATCATGCCAGAGAGATTTCAGACACGTTGCTCAGAATGGCAGGCATGAGTTTATTGAAGGGATAGGAAAAGGGAAAAGAGGACACCATCAAGGAAGAGAGGAGAGCCACACACCCCTCCTGCCTTCCAATTTTATTGGTGGGGGAAGGGGGTTCCCAGGAAAGTTTCCAGAGAGTCCTGACAAAGTCCACCTTTTGACTGATGGCATAGAAACTGCACAGCCACCTGGGCCTCAAAGAGAGGATGGTATGGTGCGCATAGAGTTGGAGTTTTTAAGGAAATGGAGTCCCCTGCTTTTGGCTCAAATTACTCCCCCCTTAATTATTTTTTTATCCTTTGAATAGCCCTCAGCAATCTTTCTTTGTGAAAGTCTTGATAATGTTTTGGATGCTACGGTGATTGGGGGTTTTGGCATGTTTTGGTGAGCATTCCTGGTAGGGTGTGACATGTTCTTGAAACAGTAGTTTTTCCTAAAGGGATGTGATTAGAGCCAGGGGAGGTTTGGACATGCCAACTCCCAATTCCAGGTGCTTGCCTGTCAGATCAGGCTCCCTGTGATTTTTCAGTTGACCTTAGTTGTCCTTTCTCTGCTCATCCATTCATGGCTGATGAGCTACCTAACAATTACATTAAGGTCTCTCCTAATATTTGCAAACAGTTGCCCCTAGTTGTAAAAAGTAACAACACTGCAATATTCCCTAGAAATAACCTTTAACAAATACAGTTTATTTTAAAAAAAAAGTGCAGTTACCCTGTATCAACCACTCTCCAAGAAGCAACTCAGTTCCACAGGAATTAGGCACTATTATCATCCCCATTTTACAAAAGAGGAAGCTGAGGTACAGAGTGACTTAGTATCTTGCCCAGGGTTACCCAGTTTATAAATGGTGGAGCAGGAGTTAACACATGTGATGTGGCTCTAAAGCACATTTGGTTTTTGGTACCAGAGATTAAAACCAGGGTCACTTCAAAATCACTGAGCTACATCCCCAGTCCTGTTTATTTTTTATTTTGAAACAGAGACTGATTACATAGTTGCTTACGGCCTCACTAAGTTGCTTAGGCTGGTCTTGAACTTGCAATCCTCCTGCTTCAGCCTCCTGAATTGCTGGGATTACAGGCGTGTGCCACTGTGCCTGGTTCCAAAGCACTCTTCTCAGGCTGCCTATGCCTCCCAATTATTCTGTCTTTCTCAGTTTGTCTGTTTGTCTCTATGTATAAATATATAAATATATCTATATATATATACACACAGATATACACATTATATAATGATGCATACACATGTGTGTATAGACGTATATTATTTGTATAATATATATTACATTTTTAAAGGAGATCTTTGGAGCTCACTCCCCACACACACCTAATAAAGTCTTTAGTCATTTTCACAAGGAGAATATAGAGCTACTCTTATCTCATTATGAGAAACAAGTTAGGGAACACACATTGGGGCTCTTGGAGTGAAGCGAACTAGATGCAAGTATCTGCTCCACCATTTCTTAGCTGCGTGGCCTTGGGAAAATTACTTAACCTTCCCTGTGTCTGATACCTCAATTTAAAAAATATAAATGATAATGACAATATTACCTCTAAGTATTCTAATACTTAGTAAACACTTTTCTATTTGCTTGTTATTAGCACATTTTTGTAAGCTAGATAACCTCAAGCAAAGCACTTTATCTGTGCCTTGGTTTCCTCTTCTGTAAAATGAGGGTGATAATGGTACCAGGCTCATAGGGTTGTTTTGAAGATAAAACAAGTTGATATGTAGAAGAAAGCTTAGGACAGGCAAGTGCTTCACTGTTGGTTGGTTCTTACTAAATATTAGTTCTAAGACTTATGAGAGAAGGATCTTGGATTTTTTTTTAAAAAAAGATAAGTATTCCATGTTTCATTTAATTAGAGCCTCACTCTTATTGAGTCAAGTGTCCTAGAATTTCATACAAAATTTTAAAATCTTTAAGTTTTAAGCTAACTTTGACTCTTCTAATCAGAAGAATAGTTTTCCTTCATTCTTGCTAATTTTTGTGCATTTGTATTTTCCCTGTCTCTCTCAACTGGACTTCCTAGTTTTTGAGAATCACTGCTGTAATGTCACTTTCTTCAGATATGTTTAGAAAAAAAATATGTTGAAAAGTTCTGATTTAAATTCAATCTCATATTTATTATATCTTCTATTCTGGTACTTAATTTTTAAAGTCTGTGTGATCTAACAGTTTCTGAGAAGGAAATGTTAAAATTTCTTCCAAAAATTTCCTGAAATTAAGGTGTTTCTCCACCTTAGTTTTGGCTCTTGTTAGCTGATGTGTTTCTCCCTGTCACCATATTGTCAGTATCTTTATACACTTTTAAGTTACCTATGTCTTTTCCCCCAATAAGACAAGTGTTTAGCGTGATCTCATCCCTCTGGTCTAGCCTTCTCTCCCACTGTGTTGGAATGGCCTAGTTTTAGGTATGTGTTGTTATGGGCATACCCTTTTTTTTTGCTTTTAAACTTTCTTTCATTGCTTATTTAGGCAGCAGTATACCTAAAGTTATTTACTTTCCTTATTTCTCTAATGAGATTGTGTCTTCTTTATAACATCTATCATCCTTTCCAGAGTGTTTGTGGGTTTTTTTAATATTTATTTTTTTAGTTATAGTTGGACACAATACCTTTATTTATTTATTTTTATGTGGTGCTGAGGATCGAACCCAGGGCCTCACATGTGCTAGGTAAGCGCTCTACCACTGAACCACAACCCCAGCCCTAGAGTGTTGTGTTTCTAATTCCTCTCCTGTATTTCTGGGGACATTATGTTACTTAATTTGACTATTTATTTTGTGAGTCCTTTAATTTTACTTTTTCAGATGTTGGCTTCTTGGAGTGGTTTTTATTTATTTATTTGTTTATTTATTTATCTTAATTTTGGGGGAGACTGGGGATTGAACTCAGGGGCACTCAACTTCTGAGCCACATTCCCAGCCCTATTTTGAATTTTATTTAGACAGGGTCTCACTGAGTTACTTAGCACCTTGCCATTGCTGAGCTGGCTTTGAACTCGTGATCCTCCAGCCTCAGCCTTCTGAGCTGCTGGAATTACTTGCGTGTGCCACTACGCTCAGCTGGGATCTTTATTTTATAGTGCTCTTGTTCCTCAGATGTCCCATTGTTATTTCTTGTGAGCTCATACTTCTCATGTCTGTTAGCTACCTGAGTTGACCCTGTGTCCTGACTATGGGAATGAGAGCCCAATTTTGTAGTCTTTTTCTCTGGACAAGTGGGCAGGGGGAGGCTCTGCCAGGATGAATCACTCCACATTAGCTGTTTCCCCAATAGACCAAGGCAACCCCACTCCTTAGGGAATCTCTCAAGCAATTTATCCAGGCACTGCTTTTTTGCTGGCACTGTGTCCTCAGGTTGCAGTTTCTCAGCTACAGGTCAGGGGAGAAGCAAGGTAAACACCAGGAGGCAATCCACCACCTGTCAATTTCAGAAGATGCCAGGAATGGAGAGCAGAAGAGCTCTCCCCAATTGACCTTCCATGACCACTACCATCATCTTGCCATTCATCCAGGAAGACAGTGTTGGGGAGAGGAAATGGCAGTGTCACCTAGCACTGTAATGGGAGGCAAAATAGTGTGGAGACAGGAACTGTGATTCTGGAGCCAGACTGCCCACGTTTAAGCCTAGCTCAGCTTTTATGAGCTCTGTGACCTTAGGCATTTGACTTATCTTCACCTTGCCTCAGTTTGCTCATCTGTAAAATGGGATAGTAATTCCTACTTTGTAGGGTTGTTCAAAGGATTGAATGAGCTCATATAGAGATACAAGACTTAGAAGAATGTCTGGCAAATAGTAAACACTTGGTAAGTGGTTATTATGACCACTATTATTATTTTTATTATGATGATGCTCCCAAGGCCCATTTTCTTCTCTCACCAAATCCCAAGCACTTTCTGCTCTGCTTTCCCACAGTTTTACATTAGGTTCTGGAGTTCACTGACCTCTCGCTCACACTTCTCTTGCACATTCACAAGAGAACCTGCAACTCTTGGTAAATGAGCTCATTACCTTGATCTGAATCTGAATCTCTTTTTCCTAAGTGTCTGCTAACCTCTTCTTTTGAAACAATGAGGATATAATACGCTTATTCAACCTCCCCACACACTGAGCCTTTAGTTGGCTGTTCAGGTTCCTGTTTATCGTCATAAAATAATGTTCTTATATAATGTAACTTTTTACAATAAAAATACTTGATTTTTAAATTTTGTTAAGTCAACTTTATTAAAGTATCATTTAGATACAATGAAATGCACCATTTGAAGTGAATAAATGGCTTTTGACCAAGGTGTATACTACTGTAAGCACCCTCACAGTCAAAATAGAGAACATTTTCCTCATTCCAAGTGATTCCTTTCTGCCCTTCCAGCACTGCCAGCTCAAAGCAACCACTAATCTGCTTTAATATGTTAGATTTGCCTTCTAGAGATTCATATAAATGGAATCTTACAGTATGGAGTCTTTTGTGTCTGGCTTTAGCTCAGCAGACATTTTTCGGATTCATTCATGTTATTGGGTGTTAGGTCATATTATAAGTGTAAACTTTATAACCAACTACCAAACTATTTACCAGAATGACTGTAGCTTTTCACATTCCTACTAGCAATGTAAGAGAGTTCCAGTATTGTACATTCTTTCCAAAAATTGGTATTGTCTATCTTTGTGTGTGTGTGTGTGTGTGTGTGTGTGTGTGTGTGCGGGTGGGTACCAGGGATTGAACTCAGGGGCACTTGACCACCAAGCCACATTCCCAGCCCTATTTTGTATTTTATTTAGAGACAGGGTCTCACTGAGTTGCTTTGTACCTAGCTTTTGCTGAGGTTGGCTTTGAACTTGGGATCCTCCTGCCTCAGTCTCCAGAGCCACTGGGATTACACATATGCACCACCGTGCCTGGCTTGCCTATCTTTTTTATTTTAGCCATTCTAATGGGCATGTGATGGTATATTATTGTATTTTTAGTTCTTATTTACCCAGTGACTCATGATGTTGCACATCTTTTCATGTGTTCAATGTTCATTCATATATCTCTTTTTTATAAGTTGGTCATCAAAACGTTTTGAATATTTAAAAAAAATTGAATGCTTGTCTCATTGTTATTGAGCTATAAGAATTCTTTATATATTCTTGATATAAGTGCTTAGGCAAATGTACATATTTCCTCCCAGACTGTTGCTTTCTTATCAGTATATTTTATAGAGCAGAAGTTTTAAATTTTGATGAAGTTCCAATTTATCTTTTTTTGGGGGGTGACTTATGGTTTTTAAGTCTTATCTAAGAAATTTTAGTCTAAGCCAAGCATGCAAAAAATTTCTCCATTTTCTTTTAGCAGACTTGTAGTTTTCATTTTTCCACTGAAGTCTACGATTCATTTTTTTGGTTAATTTTTGGGTATAGGTTCAGGTAAAAGTCGATGTATAGATTTAGGATGAGGCAAAGAATTTCAACAATGTAGTTTATTGAAAGAATGATCTTTTCCTTATTTGAATTAACATGTCACCTTTATTAAAAAAAAATCAATTGGCCAAGTAAGGCTCAGTGGCACATGATTATAATCCCAGAGGCCCGGGAAGCTGAAGCAGTAAGATGGCAAGTTGGAGACCAGCCTTAGCAAGTTAGCAAGACCCTGTCTCAAAATAAAAAATAAAAAGGGGTCTGGGGTTGTGGCTCAGTGGTAGAGCACTCACCTAGCATGTGTGAGGCACTGGGTTTGATCCTCAGCACCAAATAAATAAATAAATATATTGTGTCCATCTACAACTAAAAAATAATAATAATAATAATTAAAAAAATAAAAAGGACTGAGGTTGTGACTCAGTAGTAAAGCACCCCTGAGTTTCATCTCCAGTACAACAATAACAACAAAATCATTAGGTCACATATGGAATATTCTACTTCTGGACTCTTCCCTGTGTTCTGTTAGTTTATTTTTTTATCATTAAAAAAAATCACCTGAGCAGTTGATATTTCCTTCAGAAGTTTTTAAAAAATCCTACAGTTGTAAGCAATATCAAATCAACAAGGCAATTTGAGGGCTTTTCCTTCTGACTGGGGAAAGCAGTGGGGTGAGTCTCCAACTTCTGTTACATTCCAGTTTGGGTAAAAGGCAGCCATGTTGGTGGAAGTCTGTTTAGGGAGATGCTCATGGTATTGTTGTTGTTGTTGTTGTTGATTGGCATGTATTTCACCCCTGCCTCCTCCCCACCTGTCCCACACAATGCTTCTGCTCTGCAGCTGCCTTAAAGACCTATTTAGAGTCAAAGCAGTGTCAAATCAATGAGGGAAGCTACTTGTTGTTGATGTCTTATGGGGGAAATTATCCCAAATGTGGTAACCCACAACTCCCCCCATCTCTGTATTGGATAGTACTATTGGGACCCTCAGAATTTTGTCCCTTACCAAGAACAACAATGCTTACCAACTTGAGTGCTGTACTTTGACTCTTAGCACCAGTTTAGAGTTTGGTACAAATTAAATTGCATCTGGTCAGTATTCTCAATATGTAGAAGACTGGGCCTTCTCTATTTTGGATATTTTTGTTTATTTTAATGGATATGGACAGGGAGGGACCTTGGAAATGGACATTTAAACTACCCTCTTTCCCAGAAATTTTCATCTAATGTATTTTTAACTTCAATTATTTGTTGATTTTCTCATACATTCTATTTTCAATGTAACCTTAGGTCAGTTAAAATTATCAATTGAGTGGTTTTTTTTAAAAAAAAAAAAAACTGGTAAGATTTCTTTAATCTCATATTCTGTGGGAAGAACAGTTTCCTTTCCATTATGTATGTAGATTCCTGGGAAGTTTCTGCAAGCTTCTGGTCACTTCGGGCCCCAAGTTCAAGTTTCACTTCTCTAAATCCTCTTGGTTTCACTTACATTTCACTTCCGGAAGCTGTTCTCTCTCTCCCATGGCTCAGCTTCTGTTTTGTGATTCTTCCTTCTGAAACTGACTCCAAAAACTTCCAAAACTTCACACAGGCATTTTGGGGTAATTATCAGCTTTCCTCTGGGTTTGAGATGCTGCAGGTGGAGTGGGGGTTACATAGTCAATTTTCTGGGCCTCTGTCTCTCCCGGCTTCCAGTTTCCTTTCCTCTTAGAATTCCCCACCCAGATCAATTCCCCTTTTCTACCAGGAAAATGACGAAAGACTATTAGTATCATATTAATAAACACAGGAAATTTACCGTGTGCGGGGCCCTTGAAAGTACTTTAGACATACTGATCATTTCATCTTCACTCCAATGCTGAGAAGAAGCTATCGTAATTAGCCACCTTTTACAGATAAAAACTTAATCATATCTAATTCGCTCTGCTTTTAAAAAGACCATTGAAAGAACTGGTAGACTTTGAAATTATGGGTATCCCTCCCCCCTCCCCCTAGTTTCTGGGAGGTGAATTGGGCAACATGGAGCTTTATTTTGTCAAAGATGTGAAAAATGTCAGTTCCTTTGCAAATAAACACACAGATATAATCAGTGACATTTTAGATAACTGAAAGTTGTCAGCTGAGATCACCCTGCCAGTATAATTTAAAGTTCTCATTCTATAACTTATAGAAATCATGACTCTACCACGCAGCCTGCGCAGTGGTTTCATTAATGAGGTTCTAGGCATAAAGTTAGTTAGACGAGATCGAAATAAAAACACAAGACTCAATTACCTTAATTCTATTGCTAGGTCCCAGACGGCTCCCCTCTCTGGTTCGCTCCTCTAGCCGCCCAGCAGGGCAGCAAGGATTACTCAGGGCTAGCAGGAGAGAGAGAGCGAGCACGCCGGGGAGTAGCCTTTTATTAGGGAACCAGAGATTCAGGGGAGAATTCCATCCAATGAAGATTGAGGGGGGGCTGCACTCCAAGGTCAGGGTCAGCGATTGGGTCCCCGGGGTCAGTGGTCAGGCACACCCCCACACGGATGGGCTCTCTCATCAGGAGAGGGCCGGGAAAAACTTCGACATGTGCCAAAGTGCCTCAGACCCTCAACGGGAGGCACCCGATCACGTGTGAGAATGGCTCCCCACACATGACCTTCCCCAAACTTTGCAAATGTCATGACAAATTACCTTCTCATGGTTTCCATTTTGCATATCCTCTGAATAAATTAAATTATGGGCTATTACACAACACCTGGGCCTAGACATAGAGTACAGCTGTTGGTCTTGATTCTCCCCAACTGCACCCACCCCACCCTCCCACACACATGGTCTTCATCTGAGGAGATGATACTGAACACTTGGAGAAATTGAGGAATTTCTGTCCCCTAATGCTAACAACTCTCTTTGAATATTAGATTCCATTTTTAATTTTTTTTTTGTACCAGGCATTGAACCCAGGGGTGCTTAACCACCAAGCCACATCCCCAACCCTTTTTTATATTTTATTAGAGACAGGGTCTTGCTGAATTGCTCAGGGACTCACTAAGTTGCTGAATCTGGATTTAAACTCATGATCCTCCTGCCTCAGCCTCCCAAGTCACTGGGATTATAGGCATGTGACACTGCACCTGGCTAGAGTCTCTCTTAAAAGTCCTTTTAGTTCTTCCAGCATTGGGAATTTTACTGTTACTGGCCTCTACCTTTTCTCTCTTCCTAATTCTCTTCTATCTTGTTTCTGTCTCTTCCTCTTAGGAGTCTAAAATAATTCCTTTTGTTCTCTAAATGATTAAACTCCCTTCTTTACTCCATGCTTCATGACCAGGCTTTATAATTTGAGAATCAAATTTTTCGAGAATGAAATTTTATGCTTAGAGAAACAATAACAATATTTTTTTTCAACAAAGAGTGCTCCCTCCCAGAGATAAAGTTTGGGACCACCTGCTGAGACAATTTTTAAGCATCGACAGAAGACTTTCTCCTTGTTATATAAAAAATGAAGGTTTGATAACTTCAGAAAATTTACAACTCAAGAGTCACAGGTTGAGTTCATTGGCCCTGCTTGCTTTTGTGTAAGACATGAGAGAGGTCCATGTCTTACACAAACTAAAGGAGAGAGGTTGGGGCATATCTGTTGTGCTTTGATCAGGCAGAATTAGGGCTAGACCTTGTACATGGGAATCTTGAGTAGCAAGAGAAGGAAAGGGGAGAGTTTATATAACTTATGCAACTTTTGATTTACCAATAGTATAAAAACTAACATTTTTATATACGATGCATGATGGCATAATGTAGTATGCTTGTAAATACGTTAGTATTCTGAAAACAGATCTAGAAGAGAGAGGTCTTCAATGAGACTGAAAAGGCTCATTGTCCATACGCTGTTCAATATGCTATATAAGTGAGATAAAATTGAATAATTTAACAAATAACATTGGAAAAGTGGGATAGCCATTTTTTTAAAAAAGTGGCATCACTTGGCATTTACTAGAAGAATATATAGATGAATATTTATGTAAATCTTAAAGTAGGAAAGTCTTTTCTAATTATGGCATAAAAAACACTAAAATAGATTTGACTGCCACATCAAAGTAATATCCAGAGGGCCTTAAGGAGCCAGCAACTAACAGGGAGGATGGGTGTCACCCAGAAATGGAACAGTCTAAAAGTTGAGAGCATATTCACAGGCCCAGATGTGTCCTGATAAGGTAGCCCCAAAGGGAGGGGACGTTCAGAGGAAAAGGGTAGAGACAAACATAAACAACTGAAAATACACACGCACACACCCCTTCGCGCCCGCGCGCGCGTGCACACACACACACACACACACACACACACACACACACACAGCCTTATAAACCACTGAGGCACTGGACACAGGGCTTCTGGGCCCATTTTTAACTACCAGGGGCAGAACACCAACAGAACCTAGAGACACAAAGAATCCCTCAGTCCTTCACACTGTTCAGAGTTGAGACCTGGAGAAAAATCCTGGAAAAATGCAGGGATACCTTGTGCTGTCACAGAAAAGAGAGATCATGTGACCTCTGTGAAAAAAGAGATAATACATATAGCAAGGTTAGGGTTGTGGCTCAGTGGTAGAGCGCTTGCCTAGCACGTGTTCAATTCTCAGCACCACATATAAATAAAGGTCCCTTGACAACTAAATATATCTATATAAAAGATACAGCGATAAATTACTAGAATGAGGCTGAACAAGGAAGTTGAAAGAGCTAAGGAAAGAAAGTGAGGACAAAATCTCCTCCTAGAACTAATACAGATAACAGAAAACACTGACCCAGTAGCCAACCTATGTGTGATAGGAAGAATAAACTTCAGAAAAATCACATAAATCTCAGATGACCACTCAGAGAAGCCAAAGCAATTAGAAGAAGGAAGAGAAGCTGGGAAGAGCCAGCGTACTTTTTTGACAGACAATTGTTGCTTTTCAATCTAGTAACTCTTCCCAACCCGTTTCTTGCCTGCTTAAATTTACTGTATAGGACGCACAGGCGAAAGACTCTCTCTCTCTCTCTGCCTCTTTGGGAGGGCACACACCTTTGACTTGAAAGCATGCTGAAACTGCTCTGAGAAAATCAAGCTGCAGAGATGTACAAGAGAAAAAGGTGTGTGTGTGTGTGTGTGTGTGTGTGTGTGTGTGAGAGAGAGAGAGAGAGAGAGGAGCTAAATCACCACTCCCCATTCACATGTTGAAATCCTATTTCCCCAATACCTTAGGATGAGACTGCTTTGGGAGTTAGGGCCTTTAAAGAGGTAATTAAGGCTGAGGCCATTCAATGTGAGCCCTAATCCATCACTGGTATTCTCACAAGAGGAAATTAGGACACAAACACACACAGACCAAAAAATCACACAAAGATGCAGAAACAACAGGAATGTACAAGCCAAGCAGAGAGTTCTTAGAAGAAACCAACCCTGCTGGCACTTGAACTCAGACTTCCAGCCTTCAGAACGGTGAGGAAATAAATCCTGCCATTTAAGCCCCTCTGTCTGGGGTTCTTTGTTACGGCAAAGAACACAAACTAGTATGTGCTTGCGGTAAAATACAACTGGAAGAAACTATCGAACTCTAACTTAGTTTATTTTTGAAGGAACGGCTGGCTACATAAGAGTCTAAAATTTCTAAATTATATAGTTTTGTTTGAAAATGTATAAACATCCTCAGAGAACAAATAGGTATGTTAACAGGGAATGCAGGGTGGAAGACAAGTTGGGAAACTCCTTTCTTAATAAAAATACGGAATTTTAAAATATGAAATAGAATGAAAGAAAAAAACCCCAAATGCACTGATCTCTCTCTGTGTGTGGTCACCAATTTGCCCCTGAGCTGTCAATAATGCAACTTACAAGAGCACGGTGTTTGTTGCGCAAGTGAGATAACAGCCTGGATCACGTGTTAAAAGGTACCTGGCTCATGTTGGCATAAGAACCCTCCACGTGCTCTCACACAGGTGACATTTCAAACATCCTTATAACTCAAGCTATGATGGGTCCATAGTGACTGGTTTTATATCAGCTCTCAGCATCACAGCAAGGGCAAGCAAAGGCCATGACCTGAGTCTAGGACCAAATCATTCTCTCCAATTTGTCATCTGTCGGGCTGCACTTGGTAACATACCTATTTGTTCTCCAAGGATGTTTACATGTGTGATCCCAGTCTCCACAGACAGAGGATGGAGAAAGGTGGGGCTTCGAGAGCACAGACCCTGTTCCCTCCCCCCCCCCCCCACACCACCTCTGCTTTGAAGGGGATGGCACTGAGAACTAGCTCTGGAAAATCCCAATATCTTCCCAGTCTGGGGGCAAGAATTGGGGGTGGGGATCATTTATTGCAAAGGGGAGGGAAAAAAAATCTAGGCAACTTTTCCCAATGTGTACCAAGCAGTTACTAAACGTGAGTCATTATATTACGTGCTTTTCATTTATTATTTCATGTGAGCAGAATATCAGCCCTGAGTGGTATAGTCTGTTGTGGCAACCATATTTACAAAAAGGGCAGCTGAATCTGAAAGAGGTTGAAAAACTCATCAAATCTCACAGCGGACAGAGGTGGAGCCAGGATTTGGAGCCATGTATCCTGACTTCGGGGCTGATGTTCTTCTAACCACCAGGCCTGGTATCAGGAGGCCCCACATCAGTGCTAGTGCAGCCGCTTGCTGGATGATGGCTTTTGACAAGGCCCTCCGCTTCTCTGAGCCTCATTTTCCTCCTTAGTCGAGGGGTAAGCTTCACCTAGGCACTCTTCTAGCTGGGCAGTGCCAGGCTTGGCCCCATGTCATCATTTTGGCTGATGGCCTTGGCTCCAGCACAAGATTTGGCTTAACTTCCAGAAGGCTCCTACCCCTGGATGATAGAAGTTGTCCCTGAAAAAGATCTGCAGAGAAGAGTATGTCTCCTTCATAGATGAGCCATGCTGCAAGATCTTGGGGGCAGCTTTTAGGATCTTCCCTACCTCCTTTACCATTCTGGCCCTACTCCTGCCTCTTCTTTTGACTCCTCTGCTATTCCATCAACACTGTCTTGCCCCTCAGTGGTGACAGGTGATGACAATAGACGGACAACTGCATTTCCAGACCACGAGCTCTGTCCCAGGCCTACCTGAAATTCCAGGCATTAGGACTAGGAAACCTGTGATGGGCAGATCCCTATTCAGGAACCACTTACCAATACTACCACCCATCCGGATCCTGACCCCATTTCACAACCTAGTTAATTGTACCAATCCATGCTTTTTCTGTTTCTTTCTAAATAGTGCTCTAGGGCAGGCCGTTTTTGGACAGAGGGTTTGTGATTGGTTTTCTTCAACATCACTCCTGCTAAAATCTCTCTTCATTGCTTACCCAAATCTACTAGAAAAGGGTGATAGAATTAAGGGGGCTATGATTGAAATTCTTTGTATCCAGAAATCTATGTATAGCATTTTAGGACAAGAGAAGTCCCAGAGATGAAACAATACTGGAGTATATTCATTTTGTGCCTTCCAAGGTCTGGCTCCACCTACATTTCTATCTTATCCATGGCTGAGGCACCATAGACGCAAGAGCAGTAAGTCCTGTCCTAAGGGCAGTGACGAACCTCAGAGGCCACTTTAAACACCGCAATAGTGTTCAGATGAGAAACAGAGACTAGGAGAAGGGAAGGGACCTATGAATCACTGACAGAGGAAGAGTTACAATCTAGGCTCCTGAATGTCTGAATGTCATTCTAAGGTCATTTACGCTGCAGCTCTTTGAGGGCTGCTTCCTCCTGGTTATCATCTTTCTCCAGTTGCATGGCTTGGAGAAGCCCAGTACCTGGGAATCCGGGTAACATTTTGTTTCCAGCCTTAGTTTTCTCCGGGTTATGCATAGGTAGGACCTTTCAGAACTTAAAGTGTATTTTCTTCACTCGTCCCTTTTAATTTGGAAATTTTGTTTTAAAATTGTTTTGAGAAAGAGATGGGAGTTTAGATGACAACCAATACAATTTGGTTAAATATCTGAACACAAACGTTTCTTCTTTCTTTCTTTGGTTAGCAGCCATTAAAATTTAAAACAATATACATGACTTCACTCTGCACTCACCTGGGTTCCAAGATTTTCTTTGGCTATGGATAAAAGACCAAACCCTGTTTGCTGACTTTACAGCCTTCCAAGGTCTGGCTCCACCTACATTTCTATCTTATCTATTTCCCCCCACCCCCACACTGAATGCCATTCTTCTCTGCAGATACACTGGCCTTATCACACCTCTCAACTTTTTGATCACATGAAATCTCCTCTGCCTGTGATTCTACCCACCCCCTTCATGTCTTTACACCTTTCATGCTTTTCAAGGTCTAGTTTAAAAGTTCTTCCTCCTTGAGACATTCCTCAAACTGGGAGTGATCCCTCACCTAAATCTGGGTTTCATTGCACCTTATCAATTCCTTTCCTGCCACTTCCTAACTCACCGCATAGTTATCTAGTATTCTCCCAACTGGACTGTGAACTACAAGGCAGGATGCCTGTCACATGAGGAAGCTGGGATACCTCACAGCACCGGAACATACTGATGAGTAATGAACAGAGGGTACCTGAGATCAGAAAACAGAGCCATCAAGGGAACATTTATGGGGCTGGGGATGTGGCTCAAGCGGTAGTGCACTCGCCTGGCATGCGTGCGGCCCGGGTTCGATCCTCAGCACCACATACAAACAAAGATGTTGTGTCCGTCGAAAACTAAAAAATGAATATTAAACAATCCTCTCTCTCTCTCTCTTTAAAAAAAAAAAGGAACATTTATGGTGGTGTGGAAATCAATTCCTTTAGCCTAGAGACTCTATGGAAGTATAGGAAAGGAAAAAAAAAGAAGAAAGAACAAATACAATGGTTATGGGAAAGATTTGCAGGTTGCCCACCTAACTGGAGGGAAGGAAAGGGCAAGAAACAGCAATAAATAAATTCTTCTTCATCTACTGAAATTTTCATTCATATAAGGCTGGAATATGTGGCAAAGTTTTGCTTTGCTTTGTTTTGCTGATGGATTCATGGTGATGGGCAGAGGTAGCAGCAGTTAAGAGAAGCAATGGATCGGTTGTGGTGGCACCAGCCTATAATCCCAGCAACTCAGGAGGCTGAAGCAAGAGGATTGCAGGTTTGAGGTCAGCCTCAGCAACTTATCAAGGCCCTAAGCAACTTAGCAAGACCCTGTCTCAACATAAAAATTTAAAAAGGGCTGGGATGGGAAGTTATACTCCATGTATATATGATAAATCAAAACACATTTTACTGTCATGTATAACTAAAAAGAACAAAATTTTAAAAAGGGCCCGGGGATGTAGCTCAGTGGTAAAGTGCCTCTGGGTTCAGTTCCAGTACCAAAGAGAGAAGCAGTGATGGAGAAGCAACACTGATTGACAAGAGAAAGGCTTGAGGTATTAATGAAGCATTTTCCTCAGAAGAAGTAGGGAAGCAGCAATGAACTTTTTACTGTGATAAAGTGAGTTGTTCTCTAGAAGAAATGGCATTGATTTTTGAGTTAGAAAACATGGTGGGTGTTGAGATTGGAATCAGGTGGACCTCTGTTTTCAAGAGTTAGGATACTGAGATTGTAGAGAAAGGTGGTTCCAGGTGGAATGGTTGGCTAAATTTGGCAATCTCTCCAGATGTAGCATTCTTAATGTTATGAAGACACTTTGGAAAGAGGCTGTGTGTGCACCCGTCACTGAAAGATTGAGCTGGGGAACTGGAGAGTTCCCTCATGAATGTGACTGCAGTGAGAGTAGCATTATCTCTAGGTGAGTATCACTTTCTCCCACAGCATGTTTTGACAGCCAAAGCACTTTCTGCAGTGGTCAAGGTCCTCTGAAGTTCCAGAACACCTTATTTTGGTGAAAGTGGTATCTGAGTCTCCATTACACATCCAGAACTGTGAACATAGCAAGTACTGGGCTTTCCAACCTCTAAAGTGAAAGATTGCAAGGGAGAAGGAGGTTTGGGATGGGCTAGTGCATGAGTTTTATGTTGCTGCAATAACAAAATCACCATAAACATGATGGTTTAAAAATACAAATTTATTAGCAAGTCACAATGGTATCATGCTTGCAATCTCAATTACTTGGAAGACTGAAGCAGGAGGATCACAAGCTCAAAGCCAGCCCATGCAATGGAGCAAGACCCTTGTCACAAAATTTAAAAAAAGAAGACTGGGGATGTAGCTTGGTGGTAGGATGACCTGGGTTCAAGCCTCAGTACCACAAAAAGAAAAACACCCTCACAAATCTGTTATCTTACATTTCTAGAGGTCAGAAATCAGAAATGGGTCTCACTAGACTAAAATCTCGGTGTCAGCACTACTGTTTTCCTGCTCGAGGCTCCAGAGGAGAATCCATTGTCTGTTTTTTTCCAGCTTCTAGGGGCCCTTTGTACTCCTTATCTGTGGGACTCTTTCTCTATCTTCAAAGCTCAAAGTATAGCATCTTTCGATATTTTGTGTATCTCTCTTCCTCATTTAAAGGAGCCTTGGGATTAAATTGGGCTCACTGGGATAGTCCTTTATCTTTAAGATCTGCTATTAGCAAGTTTAATTTCATGTGAACCTTAGCTCTTCCTTGCCATATAACAACAGATTCACATGGACCATACCATTTCCCTCCAGACACTGGAACATGGACATTTTTGGAGGAAGGCATTCTTCTTCCTTTCACTGTTGGGGAAAAAAATAATTTTGTTCCCTGGAAGTGTGGAGAAAAGACATTTATCTTTATTTTCTTTCTATCTTCCTCATTAAGTAGAAAGATATTTAGATCCAAAAGAGGAAAAATCATACTAGATGGAATCAAAGCTGAAGATGAATGAAGAGTCACAATAAATTCTAGGCTCCAGTGTTGGATTAAAATTTGCCCCAAGGTACTGAGAGAACTTAGGAATGAAATTTCCAAATTGCTCATGGAGAACTTATAGGATTTATGGAGAATAATAAAAGTGTTAGAAGATTAGAACGAGGCAAACATTGGTCAGTGTCTTAAAGAAGTTAGATCTCATAAACTAAAGGTGAATGAGTTTATTGTTGTTTCTGGAAATAATTCTGAATGAAACATGAAAAGAATGGTTTCTGAGCACCCCAAAGAGCCCTTTACAACTACAAAACAACATAGGCTTACTGAGAATAAACCATACCAGACATATGGTGTTCCACCCTTTCACATGGTTCATCCATGGCGGATCTAGAGGGGAAGTAGATGCTGCTTTACCAGACTAAGAACCCCATGAAGATTTGCTGAGGCAGAGACAATTATCAGTGTGTGCTGGAGTTGGCTTATGCTGGTTCACTAAAGTTGATCATGCACATGAATCTTTTACCAATTCCATGTTCAATGACACCATACTGGTAGTTTGAAATCTGCCATATTGGAAGTAGTTATTTCCCAGAAGTCAGCAAACATGACAAACCAGGGCTTTTCTTCCTGGGTATTTGGTTGTTAAACATTTACCACCACAGCCCTGCCTGCTCTACAAGTATCTAGTATGGTGCCAAGACCCAGAAGGTGCTCAACAAATGTTTGCTGAAGAAATAATAACTTGAACAAGAAACTAAACAAAGTCTTCCATAATAAAATTGCAGTTACAATAAAGACAGCTGGATACTAGTGCAATAAAAAAAAAATTAAAAGAAAAATGCAAACAAGAATGAAAAGAAATAAGGAAAAAAGAAAAATGATTCAATGTCAAGATGAAGGGAACTTTCTAAGAGGTGAAGAAAGAGCTCTATTTTGGCCCAGTGAGTCTTGTGTAATCTTCATCATTCTAAGAGAATGTTAAATGATACAAAGAAGTTTTCACCATCCTGAATGATAAACAGAATCTAGCAAGATGAAATCTCACAGGGGTAAATATAAAGTCCTGCTCTTAAGTGAGAACTAAAACTTAACAACAAAAATTGTGCAAGGTCAGGATGGAGTATGGACAGGCAGGATGAGGTGTGAAAAGTGAATCTCACTACTCAAGCTGGTCAGATGATGGCAGAGCATGGTGCTCAGAACCAGCTACGTAGCTGAGCATTCAAACGGTGA
This sequence comes from Urocitellus parryii, assembly GCF_045843805.1. NCBI lineage: Eukaryota > Metazoa > Chordata > Mammalia > Rodentia > Sciuridae > Urocitellus > Urocitellus parryii. The sequence continues at coordinate 189,954,304 of NC_135534.1, read as the reverse complement.
CTAGAGTGATGGGAGATGCCAAACTCATCCAGCAAGGTGTTGGAGGAATGCAGGAGTGTTGTCATTGGAGAAGTTAAGAGTCCAGAGGATATGAGGTTGACAACAGATATTTAAATAACAGGGCCATCATCCTGTAGAATTTTAGGGTTGCACCATTTTATGTCAGAGTCTATGTTGAGAGCAACCCTGGAGCCGAGCAGGATATAGTCTGCAAAATCAGCAGGACTAGTCCTACTTGAGCACAGCATTGCTGTTTCACATAGCAGAAGCCCCTGAGAGCTATATTTCAGCTCAAAATCAGGACGAATTTATAACTCCTAAGGAGAATTCCCTTGCCTTGGATGGATTCAAAGCAGAAGATGGATGGTCACACGCCTTGGGTGTGGGATGGGGGATTCTGGCAACAGAAAAGCAGGAGGGTTTTGTTGGATAACTTAAAAATCCTTCCAACTCTGACGTTCACTAATCTCTGTTGTGGACTATCATTGATGGGCTTTTACTTGTGCTAGGTATTCTGTTAGGTGCTTCATATACCTGAATTAATTACCTGCTTTATGTACCTGTTGTAATTTAATCTTCTGAAGAAACCTACAAAGTGAATATTATTTTACAGATATAGAAATGAAGAGCCAGAGATTAATTCTTGGTCCATATTGAGAAGTTCAGCCAGGATTTCGACCTGGGAATATTTGACTCCTTGATTTTTCCTGGACCATTGTGGATAGGAGAACTTGATTCTTCCTGGACCATTAGGGATCCTCAACTACCTTAGGACTTTGGATTAGCAGTGTGACCAGTGTCAATACCAGTACTACAGCCAGGGAGACTTTGGAAGGAGTTTACTGCAAAGAACATAAAACCCCGGCTTTGGTCACAATTGACTGGTCGGTGGAGGCCCTATCTTAGAAGTAAGACTTTTGCTAGAGCTGAAAACTCTGAGGCTGAAGCCCTCCTCCTCCAGCCCTAGGATACATAATCCTGGAACCAGATTCTTACTGTGCACCTTCCACTGCGTAGCGATCACAAATTCACAATGCCCTGAAGACAATGAAGATGCTCACAGAATCAAAGTCCCTGACTGAATCCCTGCTTCAGATTAAAGGATGTGAGCCAGGAGTCTCTTTATCTTGCCTCCCCACCTACTCCACTGAGACTCAGGTGTTGACGGTGACTCTGGGTTCACCATCAGCCCCAGGATTGCTCATATGGGGCCAGTGGCAGACTGGAGCCAGTTCCTGGGAGCAGCCAAGTGGCCGATGTCCTAGGAAGCATGATCTTTGACTCATCCATCCTTTACGCAACTAATGAGCACTGCAGAGCTTGGGTGTTCACAGTGTGTCACCACGCACAGAGCCACACCTCTCTGTTGCTGGAATAGCTTGCCTGGCTGGCTCCTGAAGCACTGGAGGATGTTCTTTGAGTTAGAAGAACCAGTGTCTTCCTTATTACCTAACGTGCTGCATCGAGACTGCTATTTCCTGCCTGCCTGTAATGTCATTCTTGAGTGTGAGAATTTGCTATGGGCTGATATTGTGTCTTGGGCAATTACTTTGAATTTCTCTGGAAACACCCTTGTTGACAATGGCTCATACTCGCACCTAGGATTACAGTCTGCTTATTATCAGAGGGAAACACCTGTCCTCCCAGTGACCACAGCTACAATTACAGGCAGGATTCCTATCTTGCTCCCTTCCAGCCTCTCAATGGCTCACTTTATTTTCTGAATAAATCTGTCTGAATGGTCTCCCTTGATCCAGGCACTCGAGTCCCAGACATTGTTCTATCCCATCATCCCACTAGCACGATTCTTCCCAGGTCAGTATAATTGTTACAGACCTTGGCACCACAGATTAGTAATAAAGCACAGGATGGCTGGGCCAACAAATCAGCAAGTGCTGTGATCTTTTCATCCAGTTTTCATGCCCCTCCCCCTTAAATGAGCTGGGGTGATGTGTGGCCAGAACGGTGAGAAGGAAATTGGTAACAGGCAGCATGTCTTTGTCTTTATTTTTTTATAGATGATTCTGAAGTTGCCTTTGCAATTCACCATTCTCAGAACTAAATGAAGATGCCGAAATGAAATGTTGAAAAGGACTAAAGGAGGACTGTTGTACACACTGGCTAAAGACCACGAGGGAGTTGGGTGGGGTGGTGCAGGCCTGTAATCCCGGCAACTCAGGAGGCTGAGGCAGGAGCATCACAAGTTCGAGGCCAGCCTCAGAAACTTAGCAAGACTCCTTGTCTCAAATAAAAGGAACTGGGGATGTGGCTCAGTGGTAAAGTGTCCCTGGGTTCAATCCCCATTACCACCAAAAAATAAATGCAAAATAAAAAAGGCTGTGGATGTAGCTTAGTGATAAATCTCCCCAGTACCAAAACAAACTGATAAATAAAAACTCACAATACTTTCTCATCTCTGGCTCTTCAGAGGATACCACTGGGGACCCTAAATTGGGTCTAATTCTCCTTAGGCAGCCTTCACATCCCTGTTTCACATGGGCTACCTACCTCTTTCTATAGGGCTGCGTGACTAACTCTCTTTCTGCACATGGGGAAGGTCCAGTGTCTAAGGACGAGTGTGGGAGTAGCTTAGTAAGGCTGGCCTTCCAAACTGCCAACCCAAGGCTCTTGGCTTGCACTCTGCTGGGACCCTTGACCTCTAGTGGCTGTGTTCATACAAATTATGATGACAACAAGGAGTTTCGTGGCTAGAGGAGTCCCTTCATGCTTGAGATGAGAACTGAAGATGACTTTTCCATTTGCACAACACTCTGGCATTTGGGGTGCAATGGTATTCAATGCCTCTATGGCAAGTGTAACTTGAGCTACTGCTTTTTAATCACCTCTTGCCCAACATCTCACATTACACAGCCACGATCCTCTTGTCCTCTGTTGTTTGTCAGAAAAGCAGAATAGCTTTTTGGTGAATAGTTTTGAGTTATTCAGCTTCAATCCACAAGGGTGTCATGGGGTGCTATCCAGAGTATTCAATAGGAAAAAAATCAGAAGAAGGTTTGAGGGGAGAGATGCCATCTACCTACTCATTCTCCATCCACACAGATTTGTTGGCTTCAACCTGAGTCATCTCATATCTCAGGCTGCAGAGAACTCCAAAGAATGCCACTTCCTCATCAGGGCCATTCTTAATGGACACTCCCTAAAAAACACTAAAAGTAAAGCTTGCTGCATCTGTGAATATACTCACAGAAGAAATGCCTAGAGTGGACATGCCGGGTCAAAAGGCATGTGTATTTATAATTTTCAAACAGAGGTTGTGAATTTATATATCCACCAGCAGTGTATGAGAGCGCCTGTTCTCCCATACCTTTGTAAATAAAGTGGCTTTTAAACTTTACAATTTTATGGGTGACAAAAAAAAAAAATAAAAGAAAATTTACAATTAACTTAGAAAAAAAATCCATCCTTTTATCACTGGAAACTCTTGGGAGGAGGCGACTTGGATTCCATAAATGCTTTCTTACCTTTACTCATACCACTTAGGATCCTGAAGAGAGAAGGGGACAGGAAGGAGGACAGGGAAAGGAGGAGAAGAGAGAGTAGCAGATGCCAAAAAAAAAAAAGGGATGAAGCAGTGAGGACGTGGGGTGGCCGTGGGTTGGACCAATGAGATCGTGGCTAGAGGATGGAGCTCCTGGCTACTCAGGTGTATTCCTGCCCCTCCCTCGTGAGCTTAGCTGCCCACAACTAGGGTGTTCATTTCCACCCAGGTGCTTTACTTTCTGTGGCAAGGAATTCTGCTGTAGGCATTTGATTGCTCATGCCATTCTCAGACCTCAGGACAGTACTAGATAAGGATGCACCTACTCCCCCGAAGGCCCTGCTAGAAATGTCAGGAAAAAGAGGTTAAGGGTCAACAGTGAGGTTTCTGAAGCTGCAACACTGATGATTTGGATGCAAGAAATGACCACAGCAAATTCTGTGCTGATCAAAAATATCCCAGGGCCAAGTGCAGCGGTGCACACCTGTCATCCCAGTAATTTAGGAGGCTGAGGCAGGAGGATCAAGAGTTTAAAGTCAGCCTCAGCAATTTTGCAAGGCCCTAAGGAACTTAGTGAAACCCTGTATCTAAATTTTTAAAATAAATGAAAAGGGCTGGAGATGTGGCTCAGATTATGTTGGGAATTAAACCCAGGGGTGCTCAATCACTGAGCCACACCCCAGTTTTTTTTTTTTATTTTGAGATAGGGTCTCACTAAGTTGCTTAGGGGTTCACTAAGTTGCTGAGGCTGGCTTTGGAACTCAAGATCCTCCTGCCTCAGCTTTCTGAGTCACTGGGATTATGGCATGTGCCAACATACCTGGCTAAAACCTCAAGTCTTACTATCAGCGGGATTAAAACTATTGGATCAGAAATTTTAATACTAATTTATATGGTCGTATATAGCACAGTTGCTGGGAATGCTGGTCTATTAGCATCTTTTAGTTTAAGGTAACAAATGGACTGATTCAGATTACCCTGAATGTTGGTGATTTACGAAACTGCATTTGTAATGAAGCGTAATATGTTGGCCATGCAGACAGGTCCAGGGCAAACCTGTTACAACTCAATACTGGCCTCTCCAAACACAGTTTGGAAATCAGAAGATAGAATAGAATTCAATGTAGGTCCTTCAACTGGGCAATCACTACTCTTCCCTAGGCAGCAGCCTGAGCTGATTGCTACTCTAGAGCTTCACCATCGTTTCAGTCTCACTCCTCCATCTTTCCTACTGGGAATATCTCTTTCACCATCAGAATGGATTACGTGTTAGATCTGCTGGTGGTCCCTAGACTCAGTGGGTGTTGCAGTGTGGGAGGCATAGTGTTGAGGGAAGACACCTGCCCCATTCCTCATATTCTCATGGAGAAGTGGAAGAAGGACGGGCGGGCTTGTTCCAACCCCTTTATCCTTCACATGGATTTCCCAAGAGAGAAAGAGTGACTAACTAGAGAGGATGAGAATATTCTTTTTTGGAGCATCCTCCTCTCAGCAAATTCAGGTTCTCTGCTTTCCCATGCAATGTACTTACCAGAACATGTTCTGACCCTTAGTAGGGAAGGACTACAATTTTGGTGATCAGCAGTAGGAAATCTGAGCCAGTCATGTCATGGTTGCCTTTATCAGCCAGAAAGGTAAGTGTTTTGATCTTGAGCTGTATAACTCATGAATATATCTCAGAGTTGCTTTGGCAGTTGGCCTAGGAAGAAGGAGCATGGATAATTAGCATCACCTCATTTTCCAATACCCTGCCATCCCTGGGCCTGGATGCTTAAGGAAACTTTGAGTACAGAATAGAGTGATTTGATCTGAGGGTCCAGAAGCAAATTGAGAAAAGAAGGATGACATCCTGCAGGGATATTGGCCTCCTGTGAAGGAGTACCAGGCCCCAACACTATCCAGAAAGATTCTCCATTCCTCTTTCTCCTCTGGGGATACCAATCATTTTTGTTGCCACTAGTTTTTCTGGGGTTGGACTAAAAGACTTATCAAATTCAAACCTATCCAGATGTCAGCATCATTGTATTTTGTGTCACTGGATGGAAATATTCCTTGTTTGGCTTCAAAGACCTCTAAACTACCAGAGCTCACAGTTACGGAAACAAGAATCAAAAATGATCTAATGGTTCCTTAGATGTGGTATTGAGAAATGCTAAACTACTTCTAACCTATATATCTGGGCCGAAGAAGTATCAGTACTTCTGGTTCAGAGCACATACTTTAGCACATACTTTCAAGGTTTTGTCTCCTAGTCCTTTTCATAACTAAGTCTTCGATCAACAATTCCACCATCTTTAAGTCCGGTGAGTTCAGCATGCATGGTGAGGCAGCTGGGTGCCATCCACGTCAGCTCATTTCCTTCTTAAGTTGTAAATTGAGCTTCTTGATCAGAACCTGTGGAGTGTGTGGCTTTTTCCAGCAGAGAGGGCAGAGGAGACGAATTAAAAATCAGAAAAAGCATCTCTTCTAGGGAGGACTACCTTCTATAATGGAAGGAGTCCAATGTGAATAATCTGCCACCAGGTAGCTGTCTGATCCCCTGCATCATGGCATCCCTGCAGAGGCTTTGGTTTGGTGATCCTGCTGGGAAGTGCGTATTCAAGATCACAGCAATGGTCACATCAGCCTTTGCAAGCAGAAATGGGAGCTCTTGAGTTGTACAAAACCTTTTCTCCTCCCTGCGATGGGGGCCTTGGGTGAGCTCTCCTTCCTGCTATGGGGGCCTGCATATAAGGGACTCCACATGAGACCATAGGCATATGTCAGTGAAGAAGTGGCAGTGTGAAAGAGTAGGCACACTGGGACTCTGAGTGGCCTGCTCATATAACTTGCTAGGAACTCCAAGACCTTTAGATGTCAATCATGCTTAACTTCATGGCTTGGAAGGCAGATAAAATCTAGTTCATCATGGACAGTCTGTATTGCATGGGTTATTAATGTCCATGGACAGGATTCCATCTTCTATCCACCAAAGGCAATTGCTTCTCAAGAACAGTTACTTGCCAAAGAGTACCCGTCTTTTCTCTAAAACCTCAGGGTCTTAGTTGTGACTCTCCTATTAAGGGCTGCCACAGCAGCTCTTTAGCATCTTATAATTGCACAGATCCATCTAACACCACTAGATCTTCAAGGCTCCTGAGTGTCAACTGTTAAAATCAGATTTGGGTTCTTCTCTCCATCCTGCAAGCCTTTGAGATGACAGCAAAATGATCAAAACACCAACCATGCTTTAATGTAGCATACATTGCCTCAAAGCCTGAAGAGGTTTACCCAACACTATGTTTCTTAGTGCTACACAATGCAAGGTACACACTAATGCTAGATGTTGCAAGTACACATACTTCTTCCTTTGAAGGTAATAATCAGTCCCTGGACTTTATGAGGGACTTATCCTTTATTGTAGAGGTAGCCCCTACATGTTCATGGGATGCTTCTCTTACTTCAGGCACATGTGTGTCTTTCTCAAGGCATCCAAAACACTAGCTCCATCCTGGCCTCCAAATCCTATTAGCTTGATATCAGCAATATAATAGGCCATCATGATGTCAAGAGAGAAAGATAAGCATGGCCTAAAATGTGGTACATTGGCAGAGGTGATTGTGCCACATTCCAGGCAAGTCAAGGAAGTGTCCAGCCCCGCCTGCCAAGGGAAAACAAATGGCAGGTGATGTTTCTTGTTATTTGAATAGACCACACAGCTACCAAAACCAGGTGTTGGAAACTGTGCCTTGTTCCCCTATTAAAATGCCACATCTGGAGCAGCAGATAAAATTTGAGCCACTACCTAATTATGTTCCTGTGAGTCCTCTAGATTTCTTTGTGATCTATCTCCCAAGGTGTTGTAAGAGGCACCACATCCCCGCCGCTTTCGGCTGTCTTGTGGTTGCACATGCATTTCTGAGGCTTTTTCAGGAACATGGTGGCATTGCTATGGGCTTGCTCTCATGGCAAAGAGGGAGGTGATGAAACTGTGCTGTCCAGTACCATAGCTACACTACATGTGGCTATTGGGCATTTGCAATTTGTTTAATCAATATGGACATGTTCTGTAAAATTATACACTTCTGTTTGAAGACAGTACAAAAATAAGCCATTGCTAAGTTTTATATTGATTATATGTTGAAATGATCCTATGTGGGATATGTTGTATAAAATAGAATGTATTGTTAAAATTAGTTTCACCTGTTTATTTTTTAAAATGTGGCTACAGAGGTTGGGGTTGTGGCTCTGTGGTAGAGCGCTTGTCTTGTGTGTGTGAGGCATTGGGTTCGATCCTCAGCACCATATTAAAATAAATAAAAATAAAAAGAGATAATACATTTTTAAAAAGTGGCTACAGAAATTTAAAGTTGGCCATGTGGCCCACATTATACTTCTATTGGACAGTACTGCTTTTAAGGCCAATTTTTTTTTCTTGCCACAATAGCCCGCATGACAAGCATTAGGAAGTCAATTTGAAAATTAAATGAATTGCTGAATTTATCTATTCCAACTATCCACTCAACCAACTATCCAGCCAGTCACAAGATGAGTTCAAGTCTCACCAGGCCTGGTATGGAGCTGATCAGTTAGAGTATTAGCAACCTGATCATCATAAGGCTGGCACTGACTGGCAGTCCATAGTGGCTTTCTGACCTCTTTTTATTTCAAAACCAAAGGTTTGGATATTTTCTTTCCCTAACTATACATTGACCCTGATAAAGAGTTGTTTCTTTTGGAGAAGATGAAAAGAAAGAGGCAAGTATACACCTGTCATGATATCGCAGTCTTTTTCATTTGAGGGGCTTAGAGCCTCTGTAATGAATGAGACCCAGGAATTGAGTGAGGAGGCAGGAGTCTATTGTACTGACTCGAGTAAGGACTCTTTTTTTTTTTTTTTTTAACCAGACTTAGAGTTTTGGGTTCTATAAATTAAATAAAATTTGGGGTGGGATGCCTATTTGGTTCAATTTTAGATCTTCTGATTAGTTAATTAGATACCACCAAAGAATCAAACTATTCCTATGACCACGTCAGCACCTTTGCCAGTTGTGCCAATTACAGATACCATGCCTTTGGATGGTTCCCTGCTCATGCATGGGTGTGGGTCTTCTTGCCTGTGTGCCTGACTCCCCATTCCATTCCCTATTGAATCCGGGAGACCACTTCAGCACAGTTTCTCCTGTTTGCATCCTTGGCCTTCAGGGGCTTATGAAGACTCTGGTACTCCTGGAACCAATGTATTTCTCAAAGCTTTCTAAAAACCTAACTTGCTTTTCTTGCCATTATAGTCCTCATGAAAGGGTCTAGAAGTCAATTTGGAAATTATTCAAATTGCTGAATATATTCCAGTTATACAATGAACCACGGATGAGTTTGGCTATCATAGGACCCAGTGTGAGGTTGATTATGTTGTTTTGTTTATTGTATATTGTTAGTCTTTATTGGGGAGGAGGGGCATGGTTTTGAGGTGAATGAATCTTATATGATAAATCCCACTCTAAAATCTCTTCCTAAGGCATTGTATTGAATCCTGTTAATTCTACCCAGGAATTTCTGGCCTGTTAGCCTCCTTTGGTGTGGTCCTTCTTTGAGCCACAGTTGTTAGTCAGCAAACTGAGAAAAACAATTAGAATCACTTCCAGCTGCTGGAGTTGGCATTTCATCTGAAATCTCTGAAAAGAACACTGTATTGAAAAATTCAGCTTTATTTATGTCCTTCTTTCCTTGGCCAAGTTCTCATTCTCACACATGTTCTCCAGGGTTTTGCTGATAAAAATGAGCAAAAAACTTAATGCTCTTTTGACATTTTCGTCCTCTTCTTGGTTCTGGATCTTGGAGGGCATGATGGGAAATAATTCTGGTTTTAAGACCAGAGGCAATCAGAGATGGTAAGAAGAGAGGGTATGAAAAGAATCACCTTCCTCTTTCAAGGTAACTAACTCCATCTAGCAAGATCACTCTGGGCTCTCTGACAAAAGAGGAGGAGGAGCTGCATTTGTTGGCCAGAGAAGCGCAGTGGGATTTGGGGTATTCTGAGTCACATAAAAAGCATCAATTCTTTTGGATGTACTTCTTTCTGATTCATGCCATAACTTTTGTCATAGGACTAATGAGGCTGTGAATTCAACTAAAGTTTTAATTCAACATGCTACAGAATCAAACTTTGAGTATCAGGGAAAAGTGGGGAAGCCAAGTTGGTCATCAAGTCCAAGGGGTATGTAGGAGACTAGAACAGGAAGTAAAGCCAGTAGGGTCCTATGCAGGAAGTGGTTGGAGAGTGACCTCCTGGGAGGTAAAGTGAAGGCAGGGAGTTAAATAAGTGGGCTGTGGTCCTGATGTGGACTTTTATTTTGGGAGGTCAGATCCTCATAAGGCTGGTGTAGGATTGATACAGAAAAAGGAAGAATTCCCACTGTGGATAGTGAGGATTTTGTAAAAAGTACATTCCCCTTGACCAGTGCAAAAGGAAAAAAAAAAAAAAAAAAAGTTTATAGCCACCCTTAGGTCAGAGGGGTGGGATAAACAGCATTCCTAACTAGGATTAGAGCAACAACTTTCCTGTGAGTCTCTCTGCCTGCAGGCTCTTTGTCTCTAATTCACCCTCCACAGAGCAGCCAGATGAATCTCACGCACAACATGTTCAATGACTCCCTACTGCCAAATGCCTAAACGGGCCCTTTAAGACATTTTATGCCCCAGCCCTGCCATTCTCTCCATGCTCCACCCTGGCTCACCTCCATTCCCTAACACCTTAGCCTCCAAGTTGAGAGCTTTTCAGTGGCGCTGAACGTACTGGACTGTAACAATGGCCAAGAAGCCTTATTGAAAAATGCAGTCCTCCAAAGAGGGCAGATCTTAAACAGGAAAGAACATGGCCATCAGCTTTCTGCTGGTCCTTTGTATAATTACTAAGGGAGAAGGTCTGTTTTTCATTCAACTGAACATTTTGATGAGTTTTGGAAAAGCATAGGGGCTAAATTTGCAATCTGTGGTTAATTTGTCCTGTGTAAAGAGAAAGAGAAGAATATAGATGATGATGATGATGATGATGATGATGATAAAAATAATAATGAAGTTAGAGGAGTGAAAGAGGGAGAAACTATTACTAGTAAGAAGTCCTTGATGTACAAACAGGTAGGAGTCTCAGAACAGCCATTTCTGAGGAGACCTAAGCCGTTTGCAGTGTGCTGTTGACAGGCACTGCACCCCTTCCTCCCAATTCATAAACCTCAACAAAGCATGAAACCACTTCCACTCCCCCAGGGTCTTCCCACTCCAACTCCCAGGTTTTGAGATAACTTAGAATCTTAGGTGAGGCTCTTAGAAATTCCCTGAGAGACAGTCTCATCCAATTCAAAAATTCTTCCTGTCCCAAGTCAGGCTGGCAACTGTTTAGATCAGGACTATCATAAGATTTGTTAACCTCCATTGTTTTCTTGTACTTTCTCTTCCCCTGGGGCTGTTTATATTTGGGGTTATTTTCTTGAGTATTTTTTTCCCATGATTAGAGATGCATTTTTTTAATTTGTTCTTTTTAGAGATACATGACAGTTGAGTGTATTTTGACATTATACACATGTGTAGTGTAAATTCCCATTCTTCTGGTTGTATGTGATATGCAGTTACACTGGTCGTGTATTCATATATTGAACATAGGAAACTGTGTCTTATTCGTTCTACTATCTTTCCTATTCTCATCTCCCCTCTCTTCCCTTCATTCTCCTTTGTCTATTCCAATGAACTTCTATTCGTCCCTCTCATGCCCTGATTGTGTGTTGGTATCTGCATATCAGAGAGAACATTTAGCCTTTGGGTTTTGGGCATTGGCTTATTTCACTTCCCATAACAGTCTCCAGTTCCATTTGTTTACCTGCAAATGCCATAATTTCGTTCTTCTTTATGGCTGAGTAATAGTCCATTTTATATATATATAAACATATATATGCCACATTTTCTTTATCCATTCATCTGTTGAAGGGCACCTAGGTTGGTTCCATAGCTTAGCTATTGTGAGTTGAGCTGCTATAAACATTGATGTGGCTGCAAGGGACACCTCATATTTAAATTATAATAGCATTGCTGGTCCAACTCCCATTCCTTTGTCAACAACTTGTTCTTTCTACCTGATGGATGGTAAATTTATCCTTGGAGCTAAGAAATTTCACAGCACACTGAGAGTGTATCTTTTCATTAAACTCACCCGGAAGTAGGGCAGTCATTTAGATCTAAGGCAGCAAGTCTTTCTTTAGTTTTTTCCTATCTTGTGCTGTTTCTGGAAATCCTATTATTAGACTATAAGTCTCCACCTGATGTGTTCTCTCTGTCTTGTAAGGGTGATTTCTCTTAATACTCACTACATTTGCTACCATTTTGTTTCGTTTTGCTTAGGGGGGTTATTGGGATCCCACCAAACACTAATTTGGTTCTCAGAAGCATTGATGGGTTTTCCTTAATTCCTACATTGAATTCTAAATTTAGAAACCATACTTTTTCACTCCATTATTTCATTTTTTATGCTCTAATTGTATGTCCTAAAAAGTCCTCATTATGTTTTTTCCCCCTCATTATGTCCAAATTGAAATTTACTTCATTTCTCCTATTAATTCTGCCTCTAGGTTAGCCACAACTTTTTGGTCATGCAATTTAGCCTCTTCCCAGAAAATTACATGCTCCCTTTGTGATCTTTATTTTGCCTCATGATTTGTCAAGCCAGCTGTTGGAATCCCTCAAGCAATGGTGGGCTGCCTGACATTGAAATATGGGCCAGTAATAACTGGGATTTTCCGTTGAGCAATTTGGAGTTAGGTCTTTATTTTCAAATGCAAGAAAGCTAAACCTTTTTCCCACCCCTGCCCTGGTTCCATTGACATCAGTGGAAATGGTCAAAGTCTCACAGAGATGGTCACAGCAAGAAGCAAGGCAGACAGATTTGTATCCTTATCCCTAGATGCTAATGAGCTCCTAGCTGTCTGGCTCTTCATTTGGTGGCTGGGTTATTGTAGCTGTCTAATTCTGTGCTGGCTCTATCTGTGTAGTCCTAGTGACTATATGGGACAAGAATTCCCCAAGGCTGGGCAAGCGCAGGAGTCAGTAGGACTCTGAATGATAGAAAGTGCTTCCTATTTTCATTTGGCAACTTTGGTTCATTTTCCTTAGAACAATGGTAGTCTTGAGACAACACACAAAAAACAAAGCCAAAATTTTTAAGTTCCTGTTACCCTAGTGACAAAGTTCAAAATGCCAGTCTCTGAAAAAATAAGGTTTTTTTGAAAATAAAATCTTCTGTTATCTTTTCAATGAGTTTTCCTCTGCTTCTACTTTCCCTATCTGGTCCAGAGTGCTTGATGGCCAAGTAACATCCACCATTCCACATGGCCTGACTTGCAGATTCACATAGGAATCACTTGCACATAGGAATCACTTGCAGATTCCTATGTGTTGTGGGAACCTCTGGTGATGACATTTCTCCTGGGTCACTTTACCTAGAGATCAACAAAATGGTGCCCTAGGATCTGAGCCTTAACCCTCCAGACCCTAAGCCTGACTTGTATAAAATGCATCATCCTGTTGATCTACCTTTTCTGAGTTGTTCCTCAAAGAGTGGCTGGAAGTGCCTGTGTCTGAGTCTCAGGGAAGCTTATAAAGATACAGTCCTTGGCTTCGCCACATGGGGAATAGGGCACTGCTCTTGGGATATAAAATGACTCTTATTCATACTACAGTTTGATAGCCAAAGCTGCAAAGCCAGGTGGGCCTTTTGATGGCTGGCCAGTTCTAGAAAAGATTCAGCACCCTGGGCTCACTACTCTCAGTGCTCAGAGTTGGAGAACACCTGAAAACTGTCTTTGAATTTTCTAGAACCAGTTACCCATTAAGAGAGTAACAACTCAGGGCACACACCTGTAATTCCAGCTACCCAGGAGGCTGAGGGAGGAGGATCAAAAGTTCAAGGCCAGCCTCGGCAACTTACTGAGGTCCTAAGCAACTTAGTGAGACACTGTCTCAAAAACTAAAAAGGGCTGGGGGTGTGGCTCAGTGGTTAAGGATCTGTGGGTTCAATCACTGGAACCAAAACAAAACAAAAAAATTAATAATAATAAAACACAAGAGCAACAGCTAGAAATATCATAGCCAGATAAAATCTCTTCAATGTTCTGCATGTGTCTTACTCCAGGCAGTAAGTACATGCTATGCTTTGCTGGGAATACCTTGGCTTTCAGATTTTGTGGACTATTTTTGTAAAAATACAGGTCTGTGCAATGATGTCTTTCAGGTTCATCCATTGGTTCAAACACTCAGGACATATTATGCTGGCTACAGTAGCATACTTATATGCTACTGTAATAATCTGACATTATTAGATTATTTTCTCTGAAAATAATCAAGGGCTGAGGGTCAGTTCTTCTAGAAAAGATCATGTAACCCTCTGCTTCAGACCATGAATGGTTCTTTCCCTCAAGTCTTGGAGGAAGAAAAGCTTCTGTGTCTACTGGGTCATTGGGCTTTTGTTCTCACTTAGTGACCAGGACTTAGTACTTGAGATCCAAATCATAACAACACAATTTTTTTCTAGAAAGTATGATTTTTCAGTGCATTATCTCCTAATCTTCATATCAACCCTGAGAAACTGATAACATTGGCATCCACTGAGACACAAAGTTTGTACAAAAGCAGATGGTGATGTTGGAAAATGAAACCCAAGACGGCTGCACAGTCTGTACTCCTTGCTACTACGATGTGATTAGCTGGCTGTATAAAATTGGTGATAGCAGTGTGCTTATCTTTATTTGTTCACTAATTTGTTCAATGAAAAGGACTTTGTGTCAGGTGGGTGCTTGGTACGAGCAAAGCCAAGTAAGTTACTGATCCTTCCTGCCCTTGACATTCCCCATCTAAGATGAACCCAATTAAAATCATTCCTATGTTAAGCAGAAGTGAAGGGTGAGGCTGTGGAGGCACCGACTCTGGGGTAACCAACCTGAGGCTAGCGTCTGAGTGGATCCCGAAGGGAAGAGTGGGAGTTAGTCAGAGGAACTGCGGGGTCCAGTGGAAGAAGCAACACACACAAAGGTCCAAAACAGGAAAGGCCAGATGTCAGAAATGGCAGGAAGTTCATTATAAAGGGAGTTTCTACGAGTGGATGAGAGAAAGTGGCAAGAGTCTAGGCTGGAAGTTGGCTGGGACTTAACCTAAAATAGCCTTGATGCCATGAGAAAGGGTTGGGCTTCATCCTGAAGGAATGGAGGGGTTTTAAGAGGAGGTGCAAGGGGGCCTGGTTTTCTAGATAGTTCCTAGACATGGGAGAGATGGCCTTGCCTTCGACTCCGCTCTCAAACCATAGAGGCCCAAGTTCAATCAGCACAGGGGCTGCAAACCTCCCGACTGACAGTATATATGATCAGAAGAAGAAAACGTGTAGAAATAATGATGAGATTGCTATGTGCATCTCTAGGGTACAAATGACTAAAACTGACTTTTGAAAATATGAACTGATCATCACCAATCAAATAAACTGAAAGTGTTATGTAAGTGCCAGGCATTCCCCCCCCCCCAAATTTTACAGATAAATTCTTTCAAACTTTCGAGGAACAGAGTTCCTAATGTCAGGTAGGTGGCGGTGACTTAGGAACAAAGCACCAAGCAGCCCACAAATGAAAGAAACATCAATCAGGCGCCCACGGAAACACCTGTCAATCAGCGGGATCCCCTGGCCAATCCTGGAGTTCAGCCAGCTCCCCCGACCAACTCCAGTGGGACAAGGGACTCCAAAAATCCCTTTTCCTGTCCCAAGCCCTTCCCTTCCTGCCCCATAAAATTCCAGTCTGGCCAAGCCCCCACGAGTTTTCTCCTCAGACCCTCCTCCTGTCCACTCTGTCAGTTCCGGCCGGGAGTGAGTCTCAAAGCCTCATTCAGCGGCCTCTTTAAATCTTCCTCCTTTGGTCACCACCCTTGCCTGACCTTACACCTAATTTTTTAGATTTTTAGAGCATAGGAAAAAAATAATTTTTTTAACTTCAATTAGGAAAACAGATGAAAACAGAATTCAGAAATGTACTAAAGGCCAAATGTGCTTTATTTCAGACCACAAATACATACAGACTCTGAAAATACTGTTACTTAAAAACTAAAAATGGTTTTCTTTGGAAGAGAGGGAGGGAAATCACATTTGGGAAGGCTGATCTTTTATTTGGAAAACATATGTGGGCTGTTGAGTACCACAAATGCTGATCAGTTATTTCCATATCTACCCCATCCTGCCTTGAGGACACCCCTAAATACAAAGTGTTTCCAAGAGGGAAGGGTTCTGTTTGGCCACATGCATTGTTTTATATGGTTAAAATGAAAAGAGATATGGAATAAATAATAAGAAATTAGATTCTCACTTAAATAAGATTAATAAATGGAAGAAATTCCAGGGGCTAATGATTGCACATGTAAAAATATTAAATCTTACCCTCATCAAAAAAAAATTAATCAGGGTACACACCCCCAAATCCAAGTTACTCAGGAGGCTGAGGCAGGAAAATCCGAAGTTCAGGGCCAGGTCTGGCAATTCAGTGAGACACCATGTCAAAATAAGAGGGCTGGGAATGTAGCTCAGTGAAAGGTACTGGGTTTAATATCCAGTATGGGGCATCAGGGCAGGGTGAGGAAGAAAAGAAAAAGAAAAATTCATATATTTAAATAATGAGGTCAGAAAAGAAGCCAAAATCAGAAGTTAAACTATAGATCAACATAGAAACAAAGCAGGAAATAAAACAAGCAACATAAGCAAAAATTAGAGACTAAAAACAAAATGAAAATGTGCACTGTGGCCAGGGCAAGGAATTCCCGTTGTTTAAAAAAAAAAAAAAACAACTCAAGATTCTTTTTTTAGCTTACTATTACTGGGACCTTGTATGAGAAATGCATCATTGTTGCAGTTTCCAAATATATGTGCCCATAACTTTCATTTCTTCTTCACAAGCTCCTAACCCAACAGTCCCATCCCTGCTTTCCCTCTCTATAGTAGAGGAGCAGCCATTCTTAAAAGGTATCTTTGGCACAATGGGCTTTCTCAGGGGCATGAACAATTTCTGGCTCTGAAAGTTCCACTCTTTTCTCACTCGTGGAATAAAATGTTATTGTCAATCAAAAATCATTCGTAAAGAAGCTATGCTAGGGAAGAAAAAAGAGAGAGAGAGAGAAACGTGTCACAGTAGATTGGGTAGAAAGAGGTGACTGGAGGGGAGGGGAGGGGAGGGGAGGGGAGGGGGGATAGGAAGGGCAGCACAATACAGTAGACACTAGTATGGCCCTATGTATAAACGTGGCTGTATAACCAAATCTGTACACGAGGAAAAATAAGATTACGTACCCCATTTGAATCAAATGTATATGTCAGGATCATTGTAATGTTTTGAGCAACTAATAAAAAAAAAATTAAAAAAAAGAAGCTATGTTAGCCCCATGCGAATATTTCACCTGTCACAAGACAACTCATAATGAACTGAGCAGGGAGTAGGCCGACTCCAGAACTCACCGGCTGGTCCTAATTGTCTGTGACCCTTCTCTTGAGCATTTCCTACTTGAAATTTCTCTTTCCAAGGCACCCCCTTGTCTCTCCTTTTAATATTTCTTACTTTTTTGGTGGTAGAATGCAACTAACTGGCTCTGTGCTTTATTTCATTTAATCAGTAGGTGCTTTAATAGCCACCATTCTACATGCAATAAACTCAGGCTCAGAGAGACTAAGACAGCTGCCTGAAGTCCCACAGCTACCAAAATTCTAGTCTAACCCAAGGTTTGGCAGCCAGGCTTTCTGGATGTTTTTCTCCCACTGCACCTCTACACAGGTCCCCAAAACTCTGTCCTTAGCTCTCATCAGTTGACTCTGTGGATGATCATGTTCACTATTTTCAGGCATCAGCTCTGTGGAATGACTTTTAACCCCACTCCTTTCCCTTGCTGCAGAGCTGCACCAGTTTGCTGGGCTTCTCCAACATCTCCATGGGCCTGATGTTGTCAGTCATGAGGGAAGATGACAGAATTCCCAGGACTGAAGCACAAAGATCACATAATTGCAATGGGAGGTGTTTAGGCAGCAGAGAAGGTTGGAGAGGAGACTCAGTCCTGTAGGAAAAAAATGACCTCCCCACACTGATTAAATCAGATATTAGATATAGTTCATTGCTATCAGCACAGGTGTCCTGATGACTAACGGCCTAAAGAGCATAACCATGTAAAACCACCCCAGGGGCACTCAGTCTCTGCCAATCTCTCCCAGAACTGGCAAGGGACCCTGTGAAGGTTAAGTACATTTTGGTTCTATTAAAAATATTTCTATTTGTCTTTAGAAAGTGCTGAAAGTGATTTTAAACTCTCCCGCAGAAACCAGTATTTGTAAAGCAAATTCTTCAATTAAACACATATCCTTGCAGTTAGTTCCACAGGCGTAGTTGCTCACCTTTTTGTAATGTTTGTTTTCTTTCCACCACCATGAAATTGGTACAGGCAATGATAACTTGAAGTGAGTAACAAATCAAGCACTATATCCTGATAAACTTCAGAAGGAAAAGCCTGAACCACTTTCATTCACATGAATGTACTCGTGTGGTATGCACTTATCTTCTCTATTGATAATGTATGTAAAGCATTTTACCTTAAACGGCTTTATAGTAATTTACATTCCTGTTTTGCAGGTTTGAATCTGGTTCTCTAGAAAGATTTTTAAGTTAGAATACAAGCTGGGCATGGTGACTCACGCCTCTAATCCCAGCAGCTCAGGAAGCTGAGGTAGGAGGGTTGCAAGTTCAAGGCCAGCCTCAGCAATTTAGAGAGGCCGTGTTTCAAAATTTTTTTTTTTTTAAGAGAGAGTGAGAGAGGAGAGAGAGAGAATTTTTAATATTTATTTTTTAGTTCTCGGCGGACACAACATCTTTGTTGGCATGTGGTACTGGGGATCGAACCCGGGCCGCACGCATGCCAGGCGAGCGCGCTACCGCTGAGCCACATCTCCAGCCCCCATGTGTTTCAAAATTTTAAAAAAATAAAATAAAAAGGGATTGGGGTGTGGCTCAGTGGTAAAGTGCCCCTGGGTTAAATCCCTGTAACAAACAAACCAAAAAAAAGGAGTTAGAATACAGATGGTTATTAAATTTTAAAATTTAGATAATTTTTAAACCTGTTATAGGCCGAGCTTGAAATGACCCAGTGGAGGAACATACAGTACTATGGCCTGATTATCTTATATACAGGGGCTACTCCCAGTTCTGCAGGTTACTGAGCCCTTGTGACCACAACTCTCAATGGACACCTGGGCTGCTTCACTCTAGAGTAAGGATGAGGGAATTTCAAGATTTGTCTAGCTATACTCAACCTTTATTTCTTAAACTTTAGAGGTACACAAACTGGGAGGAATGAGCTTGTTTTCTGGGTCAAGGTGCTGGAGTGGAGTCTAGCAGTTTGCAGCCAGATCCCTTTTAGATTCTTTATCTGTTGTGCCTGAATACCAGACTGGGTGGCAGTAAGTTTATTGACTGTTCTGTCAGGATGCTGGTGGACTCAGTGTTTGGTAAGGGCCAAACAAAAGCCCCACCCTGAATTACCTTCACACTGGGCATTAGATTTCAACAGGATTTTGGAGGGAGGTATAACATGGTCTACTCTTTCTCTTCATATTTGAGATATGATTTCCAGCGAAGGGTATTGTTTCTCACGGGCTAGTGGTAAAACAGGCCTGGGAATGCCACAAGCTCCAGAAAAGCCTGCCCTGGACTTTGGGTGCAGCTTAGTTGATTTCCCAGTTAGGTCTCCAGCAGCAACATTATCCAAGTCCTCTTGGATTTATCGTTCCTGGTCACAGGAGTGGTAAGATCTCAGAGGTTGAGTTGAAGTTATAAGCCCAGGGGAGAGGGGCCAAAGGGACCACTGGGTTTTTCTTATCAAGTGCCAGTGATAAGAATTTTTTAAAAAAAATAACTTTATTTTGTTTACTTTTATGTGGTGCAAGTGCTTTGCTACTGAGCCACAACCACAGCCCTAGTGATTCTTATAGTAGAACAGGAAGTTCAAGCCCCTCCCAGAATAACTATCTCTACGGGCGGGGCCCAGGCATCTATAGTTTCTAAGAAGTTCTCCAGGTGATTCTAACATACAACCAATGTAGAAAAGTCCTACTTTAAGTTACAGGACTGCTTACAGCACGAATAAAAGAAAGATTTCAAAATCAATACTTGACAGAATCCTTCTAGTAATTCTGATGTGAATGGTGGACCATGTTAGATTACTTATAAAAATATAAAAGGAGAGAGTAAGCAAAAAAGTACACTTGAGAATGATTTGATTGTATTCAAATTTTTATTTTTTGAACAAAAAACTTAAGACAACGATTTTAAATAATAAAACATGTATATTCTATACACTTATTGGGTTTTTTTTAAAAGACAGTTATTAAATTTGGACTCCTACAGTTCTGTTGTGATGCTTTCTCCAACATTTGTATTATTTTTTTACCATTTTATCTGCACTCCAAAATTGCTAAACAAAGAATCAACTCTGCTAACGTGGCGTATTCCACTGCCACACAGAAAACATTTATAGAACAGTCATTTTTATATTTACAAGACACAAGAAGTTTGTCCAGCCATTTTGGTTTTGTTGTTACTCTGCCCATACTGAGATCAGCAAAAAAGCTACGTAAAAGCAAGATTTCACTTCAGCAGTGCAAAGGATGGCATCAACCAAACTTCATAAAACACACCAACAAATGACAAACATGGTCAAGCAAAGCTCATCTACGAGTGATTGAAAAAATAAAGTAGTGGGTCACAACTAGACTGGTTTTCACTGTGCAACTTTCCTTAGGGAACAAAATTACTCATTTCACATAAAGAAAGGAAAATGCATCCAAGCCTTTGTTCGCAAAGAAAATGCCCTTCAAACAAACTCATCATAAGGCAAAAAAAAAAAAAAGGCAGTTTGGCCCAGAGAAAAATTTCAATAAAATGTGTATGTAGAATATACACATTTATAGATATATTGCAATTTAATGTGTATAGTTATTAGACAATTAAATGAGTTGGCTCAGTAAAGTGAAGTTTCTATAAATACGTAGTTATTGCTAATATGCTACTTTTTATGCTTTGACATGGAACCTGTAGTAACTTAGAATTCGAAGCTGCCACATTGCCAGTGTTAGCCCTGCAGTAGGCATCATATAGACAATATGCCACCCAATCCTGAAGAAAAGCAGACCACCACTACCAAAATAATAATAATAATAATAAAAAGGCTTATGCACTGTCCCTTATATTTTTAAACAAAAACAAGTCCAGTTCACCACAAGTTAAGAACAACCTGACAAGCAAGTTTAGCTGCATGACTGGGAGAGAAGAGTGAAGTACAGCATGCATTCACAACTAGCACTGATCTAGTCTATTTTGTCATACAAACTGGAATACAAAAATCCAATTTAAATAAGACTAGACTATCATAGTAAAAAAAAAAAAAAACACACAGTAGACTTAGTTTGATACTGATTGAGTTTAAGAGTAAAACTCATCCTGTCCCCTCTTAATTAATACTCTACTGCAATTTATTTATTGATGGCTAGAATATTTACTTACTTAAAAAAGATATTAAATACCTGTATCATGAAATTACATTCTTATTAACAATAAGACATACTGTGTAAGAAAATAGCTCATGTGTGAAATGTATCTGAAATGCATTTTTCCTGACAACTATCAAAACATCCACTCATACTAAAACAAAATCACCCCAACACCCCCCCCCCTGAAAAAAAAGTTAAGGAAAGATGGGGTGGGCCCAGCAAGGAGCAGGGAAGGAAAGATTCAGCTATACTAATTACAGCACAGTGATTAACAATGGTTCAAGACAGAACCAACAAGAGTTGGTCAAAAAGATGCCTTCAATACATGGCTACAATTAAAAACCAAACTCAGCCCCTTTTGGTTCATTGCAGTGAGACCAAAAAAAAAAAAAAAAAAAAACTCTCACAGATTCCATATAAATACTAGACTCCAGCTCTTTTATTATAATTATTTTTTAAAAGTTTTCCCATTTGTTTCTGTAAGGCCTAGCTACCTTATTACAATTTATATTTGCTCTGCAACAACTACAAGAGGTAGGCATAAAGCATGAAAAAGTTTCTCAGTTAGTACCTCACCATGGGTGGTTCACTGCATGACACCATTCACTTAAGATGTGAAAGCTCATGGCCTTCCTAAACCCTCAACAACGCTGCCATCTGCTCATCCATGAGCTGAGAGAGAGGACTCAAATAAGAAACTTTCTCTACTGAAGGATACTGTCATAGTGTCTGTTGCAGAGCATTCATATACATATATGTGTGTGTATATATATATTTATATATATTTATTTGTTTAAAAAAATAAACAACAAAAAACAAACCAAGGTTCCTAGAACCAATTCTCTTGATTCTCTACTTCCACAAAATAAAGAGTACCATTTGGCCAAGACTACAGATGTGTTTTTTTTTCTTTTTTCTTTTTCACAGATGCAAGTGCCATGCAAAATAAATTAAAGAATAGATACCAAAACATACATGTGATAAAACTACTGAAGGTAGATCTTTAAAAGCATTTATATAAACATAATTTATAATACTTCTCTTTTTTCTTTTATATACAGTCACAAAGCCATAGTTATACATCTAGGATTTCCTCTGCTGTACCTCCACAGCGCAACCTATAGCGACCAGTTCTCCAGCTTATAGTAGGGTCCCATAATGCCGACAAAAAAATGTATATTGTCATGGATTCTCGGATGAACCAAGCAACTGCATAATCAAGTTTTGAAAAACACAGTGTGCCACCCTAGGAATTAGAAAAGAAAAACCAATACATAAACTAATTTCCTCATTGTCAGACTAAAGACACAGTTTTAAAATGAAATTTCTAAGTATATGACATAAAATCAAATCTGTTTCATTAGGTAATTTAACTGCCATGCAATACCATTTAAGAAAATGCTGATTATC
Source organism: Urocitellus parryii (assembly GCF_045843805.1). Classification (NCBI taxonomy): domain Eukaryota; kingdom Metazoa; phylum Chordata; class Mammalia; order Rodentia; family Sciuridae; genus Urocitellus; species Urocitellus parryii. Next base: position 189,931,820 of record NC_135534.1, on the reverse strand, counting down.
AGTAAAAGCAGCATTAAAATAACTACTACCCCACTATATGCTTAGTTTCAATATTTACTGATTTTCTTATCATGATTTTTTTTTTCTGGAACTTAATAAAAGTAATTGTATAACCATCGGAAAGTTGCAAATCAAGTTAAATTTTGCGTCAAAACATTCCACTAGGGAAAGTAATGTTTAAACCTGTTATTAACCTTCACGGAGAAGCTGAAGAATGGCGCTTAGATAGATTTCCTTCAACCTTTTCTAGATTGAAATAGTTTTAGTTCTACCAAATGAATCGTAACTTTTTCATGCCTGTCCACATACCTGGACACCCCTGAGTTGAATGTAGTCAAATATAAACCATGCCAGGCAATGACACATGAAAAATACCATAATGTCCCATCTGAATACATGGTGGGCAGCCCATCCGATAATTAAACTGGCAACAAAGCATTCTGAAATTGGCTCACAAATAATTGTAGCAGGAAGCATGTTAATTCGCAATTTGGTCCACCTAAAAAAATAAAAAGGATTTTCTCTAAGACAACAGGCTAGAGACAAAAACTAGTCAATTATATTTCCCAAAATAATCAACTTTTCACCCTGTCATATAAAAGCTTTCTTCTTTATAAAAAGTTTTGTGTGAGGGGAGGGTATTTGGTTTTGTTGTTGTTGTTTGTATTTATGAATCTCTATTTAGTATATCAAAGAGAAAACTATAACTTCATTTGCATGGCCTACACTTTGATGAATACAGATTATAAAGTTTAATCAAAGTACTGAAAGTTAGACAACAGAAATCAGCATATAAAAAAAATTCAAAGTTTCAACATCTTTTTTAAATATTTCAGTGTTATACTGGGCATGGTGGTGCATGCCTGTAATCCTAGCAGCTCGGAAGGCTGAGGCAGGAGGACTGCAAGTTCAAAGCCGGCCTCAGCAACTTAGTGATGCACTAAGCATCACGTAGAGCTCACAGAGAACCACTCTAAATAAAATATAAAAAAGGGCTGAGGACGTGTAATCGCCAGTACCACCCTCCCCCACACACAGATACCAAAATTCAGTGTTACACAGTAAAAAAATTATATTTAGATTCAATTTATTTTAATAAAGAACCTAAGCCTATTTTCTGGAAGCAAACAAAAATCTCTCACTTTCTGCCTTTCTTTTAATAAAGTATAATAAGACAACAGTTGATTTACCTGATCATTCTGGATTGAAACTGAGAAATTGAATATGAACCAGAGTTTTGCATTGCAACTTGAGTGGACATTGCAAATCTCCAACCTCTGAAAATGAAGATAATTATAAAATGAACCAGGATGATGAACACATGCAAGCTTGACTGGGTATGCATTCATTAATCACCATAAGAGTGAGCAACTGCTGGCATTCAGGGCGAGCCCAGCCCTCAGGATTAGCACACTACTCACGGATGTTTGAGCAATTACGTCGGCCCAAGAGAGCACCATCTACAAACTAGAAGAAACTATAGCCCTCTTATTTCACAGTGTAAGATAACATAAAGGGCAGTCATTTGGAAAGTACTTAATGGAGAAGGCTCTGTATTTGATAGTTTAGTCCCTGACCACTACTTCCTGCCTTCCCCAAAAAGGCATGTCTGTATTCAAGAAGAAATATAAACAAAATGTGGCATTATATATCTCATGGGAGACACTAGGAGACTTTGAACCACATGAACACCATTGTGAGAGAATTTTTAAAAAACACTTCAATTTTAAAAACCACATTTTAAATAAACTATCATGCAAAGCAGTGATGTCCTTTAAACAAACAAGCCTTTTGTGATATAGAAATGCTAAGTCAATCATATGAACCATTAGAGCCTTCTTAGCAAATCATCAAACAATCTGCTAAGAAATTTCAAATGCTGAACTGATATTTTAAGCCTAATGGCTTATGATTACACTGATAGCTTAAATTCTTTTAAAAGAAATTTAATTGAAATTCCTATCTATACTAGTGAAAATGCACAATCACAGAGAAGCTTCCTGTTCACCACTTCAACTGTACTAATTTGAAAATAGAGAAATCAGAACATGTATTTGGCTTCATTAGTACATATCTACGAATAACTAATATAGATGCTTTGCCAAAATTATTAACATATCTTGTACTCAATGACAAAAGATAAAATAGCTCTAATCCATGATTTGAACAGAAACAGTAAACCAACAAAAGTTAGGTACTAAAAGTAGTACAGCTTAATTTAGCTTTCTTACCGGTCAGCTATTGCTTTAGCCATAAAGTAATCTTCAGCAATGTACTGAGCAAAAGCTATAAGTCCTCCTGCTTGATCTAACACATCCTTTCTCATTAAACAAGACATGCCTGTCACACATTTGAAACCAGTTACATTGGCAGAGATATAGGACCTTGGATGTGAAGTTCCAAAATACACCTGTCCAGAAAAACACAAATATATATGATTAGAACTTGACATTAAAAATATGGTGTTCATAAACTTTTTTTCCTAAGGATTTTCTCTGATTAAGTGAATATCCTATCATTTTTAAACTACCTGAATACAAAGCAGGATATGAGTATTTACATTTAGTAGATGATAAGTATTTTATTTGGTTGATTAGTTTTGTTACCACTATTACAAAGAAATCTTTACTTCTAGAGGGAAAAGCATATCTTAAATACTGTCTTCTAAAACTGAGACTCAAAAATTTATCCAAATAAAACTTAATCTGGATATTAAATCAAACAGGTACAATGTTATTAACTGGCATATAAGTATTAATAGTTACTTAATGTATCATGTTTTTAGGATGTTTAAAAAAACCTACACGTCTTCTTGTTTTATTTGATCAGTGTATCTATACATATGTTTCCATGCACACATGTACAGGTATGTGTGGGTATATACATACAGAATTCTACGTATACACACATCATCTATAGTTGCATGCATACAGGTACAGGTGCATGTGTGTATATACATGCAAGTCTCCTGGTGCCAGGGTATGATCAGTCCAAAAGTAGGTAACACCAGTATATACAAGTCTGAATGTATATACATGCATTATCTATAGTTTTATCAACCTTCAGGACAGTCCTACTTCCTAATTCCTTTTCTGGCAACCTTTCATTGCTAGCTACTTTCTGTCCTGAATCAATGAGATTCTTCCCAATTTCTACAATTTTGCTTTTCACTGTACTTTTCACAAATAAGGTGGATACTAACATTCTGTCTTCTACATCTTACTGCCCGTTCTCTACATAGGCTTTCTTGGTACACACTCTAAGCCCAGAGCATACTGAAGCCATGGTGTAAGACTGAATCAAACCTAACTTCTGAGACCAGAGGCACACATCTTAATCCTTTAACCAGTGAGGTTTTAGGGCTAAGTGGAGCTTGGGACTGGGTTGAAGATTTCTTTTACAGTCCAGAAGGACTTCTCTGACTGATCTTCACTCATTCTAACTATGGCAGAGTGACTTTTATGGATTACACCTACATAGAGAGTAGATGTGTTCTGGGAAATGTTTATCACTGACATATACATCAACTTGGATATTTCTTAAATGAAAGTACAATATGGCATAAAAGAATATACAGTATTTTAATTTAACACAGCTACACACCGAGTTTCTCTTACTAACCAAAAAAGCTCAGGAATTTAAAACTAACAACCTCTTGCAGTAGGAGAAACATTCATAGGCAATATTAAGAAAAAGATCATGGCTCAAGTTGCCAAAGGTCAAATGCAAGTTCTGACAATGTACCTTTACCCCTTCAGATCTGCAGCTATCATAACACTGCAATTCAAATACTATAAATGCAGATATATTTAAAGACTGAAACCATGTAACCTTCTGTATAACATGAAGATAAGTTTTTCTTCCTAAATGTTTACTGGTAGAGGAATTTACATATGATAGACTATGATACAGGTAATAAAATTACCTTTATAAAAGATAATTAAGTTATTCAGATGGAAAAGACCTATATAAAGTGACAAATAAAATGAAAATTACTTTTAGAATACTATCAACTTTGTTGTTTAAAAGGCACATAGAAAAAAATTAGAATTCAAAGTACTAAAATGTTAAAATGAAAACAAACTTTAATTTTGAAAAATATTTCCTCTAATTAGTTGAGTGATAAACTGTTTGTTGTTATTGTTTGTTTACTACTTCAACTTTTCTATAGTTTACAGTTGCCTACACACAAGTTAAAATTTCTTTTATAAGTTGGAAAAAAGGGCCTGGGAATTTAGCTCAGTGGTAGAGTACTTGCCTAGCACACAAGGCCCTGGGTGTGATCTCCCACACCAAATGCAAACAAAAAGTTGAAGCAAAATAGGGTAAATCAAATGGATTGTATAAGGACTTGTACAAACACCTTTTTTGTATATATGAAATACTTCATGATATGTAAAAAAGGATTTTTCAGTTTGAATCTTTGAAAGAAGATTCTTTTATGTAAATCAATAGTCTAGAACAACTTGGAACTAGGTGAGGATCATAAGAAGAATATACTGTGTTCAGCTGGCAGAAGGAACACAGGGCATTTCCCGGGCACAGCTCCTGGTGCCAGGGTATGGTTAGTCCAACAGGAAGTAACCCTAAGGGCCAGAGATGTCCTCACTAAAGAAACAGCTACTCTCACCTTGAGGATTCTAGTTCTCAGCAGGTTCCCAAGTAGATGAAACTTCAGGTAGCCAATTCTAACTCTCAGAACAATCTCAAGCTTCTAGGAGATTAGTGATCTAATAACCAATATTATTTATAACCACCATACTTACCTGTTCTAACGTGGCGGCAAAGCCCTGTCTGTCAGCTACATAAGGCAGCCCATGAACCAAGCCTACTTTTTCTGTCATTTGATTAACCATGTCAGTTAGTGTGTCTGGAATTACTAAAATTAAAAAATAAATAAATAAATAAAGATGAGGAGAAGGGAGAGAAAAAGTTACTTTTTAGTAAAATGCTCATTAACGTAAAATAACTCTTATGAATTGTTATCACATTAAAATAAAACTTAAACATTCGGATTTAATAAGATTAATCAATCACTTTTCTAAGAGCAGGACACAAAATTTTGAAAAGGCATACTTTATCATAATTTCCTCTACACATATTCAGTCCAGTATATATCTAATACATATCACACTCTAGGAATACTTTGCAAATGTTCCCCTACTCCAAAAGGAATAAGGATGGCAATGTGTTCTATGGAAAAGATTCTGGAGGAGGTCAAAGGACTGTAGTTTTTGTCTCTACTCTCCAACCCATAAGAAGTGGGACCTCACCCTTTCTCAGTGTTATTTGTACCTGATCTCTTAGAACTGCTAATGGGAATGGAGTAAGAGTATATTTAACCAAGATTTGTACTTTGAAAGGCATAACAAAAATATGAGTTAATAACATAAGATGGCAAATGTGAAGAATGAGTGGAAGAAGTTGAAAGAATGAACATAAGGACTCGACCAGGTGTTGACAGGTTTGTAATGATCCTGAAATTTGTAGGAGTATCGCATGTGTTAATTTTCAAATTTGCATTTAAGCTAATAAAAAATGTAAGTCTTTGCCCTATTTTCAAATAGCAAACATCTAATTTTTCATGACCTTAAATGTTTCCTTCTAGTGTTTTAGAACTAAACCTACTATATATAAAACAAAATTGTGCTTGGACCTTAAACAAGAGGTCAGTGTTCTCTACCAGGAGCAATTCTTCACCACAGGGGACTCTTGACAATGTCTGGAGACATTTTGGGTTCTTCCAGCTGAGAAGTGGGTTCAGGGGGCATTTAGTGGGTTCAGGCCAGGTATGCTGATAAAACATCCCACAGGACAGACCCCACAACAAAAATTACTAGGCCTAAAATGTCAATAGTGTTGAGGTTGAGAAACATAAGGTAATTAGAATATGGCAAAATATTGTAGTAACTAATGTAAGTATGAGTGTTTAAAAGTGCAAATTATAATTTCAGTATATAAAAGGCTTCTTGCTAAAATCATCTAAGAACACATGGACAAACCCTAATAAGTGTATTCTAGTACAACATGCACTTAGTGGATTTCTGTCCCTTTGTGTGAGATAGCGTATTATGCAAACCATGACAGATTGAAGCAGAAGATATGCCTCACACAAACAAGTGAGAACTACACACAAGAAAGTTTGTTGATTGTATAATGAACTGTAACCACTTTTTTTAATGGTTGGAATTTTCTCTTCAAAATGAAAACACTTTAATGTGTATAATATTCTGGGTTAGGATAAGAAAAAAATCAAAATCTTAGTAAGTATAATAACTGAACATACTATCATGAGATAATGATGAAATAAATTATTAGGCAAACAAAAAGGACTGATCAATTTAGTTTGATTTTTTTTTAATCATTAAATGAATAGTTTTATAAAATAAATAAGAAAACCTCACCTCTTATTCCACTATCACAAATCCATATAAGATCATACTTTGCAACTTCATATCCTGGCATTAAATTATTAATTTTAGGATTAATGCCAACCTTTTTGCCACCTAAGAATGTAAAGGTACAACAGTAAAAAAAAATTATAATACTGAAAATATTTTTATTATAAAGAAAGATGGTAGAGAGAAGTTAAAAGTATTTTCATATTTAATAATTTAAGCAAACATACTTCTGCATTTTTTACATTTTCTATTACTCATAATATCTAAAAGAAATGTTTCATTTTCAAAAGGAAAATTATATCACTTAGCTTTGAAGATTCACTGTTTTAGTTTAATTCTTAAATTATTACATTAATAATATGAATCAATATTTAGTAGCAACTGTACAACATGATAACTATGGTTAAAATAACAAAGTGTTGAATATTGGAAAATTACCAGGAGTAGATTTCTCACCACAAATAAACAAGAATGTGAAGTAGTTCATAGGCTGATTAGTTTGATCTAGCCATTCCCCAAAGTATACATACTTCAAAATATCATATTATATACCATAAATGCATATAAATTTCTGTCAATTTAAAAAAGTGATAATAAGAAACAAAAGCTTTAAGACTCATTTTGAAGCTGTTAAAACAGCATAGAGAAACTGACCATTAGGATGAAACAGTGAAATAGAATGGAATCAGACCTATGTTTAAAAATTTTTTTAAAAATTAATGGTAAATATACTTCTACTAGCCTCAAGAATAAGCCTATAGGCTTTTGCAAAAAATATTCATTTTGCAATATAATAAAAATGATTTGTTTTGCTTACTTCCAATTTCAGTCAATGATACCCAGAAAGGGTTACACAATGAAAATATTGCCAAAAGAACATAAGTGTCTGGTGAGTAAAATATCATTTTTTTTTTGGTATGTTATGTAAATCACAGGTTTTGGGGAAAAAAAAAAACCAAAATCCTTTGTTTTGATAACTTTTCTCAAAGGAATGTAAACATCTTTCACTCCTCAAAACACATGCTTAGAGCAAACATGCTAATAACATCACTGGGTGGCAAATACATAATCTATAGTTTAATGCAGAAAAGACTAAGAATATTAACAAAACAAAATGGTTGGTGTAGAATTAATTTGTTGCTTACCTATAAATAATCTAGCATCAACATTTGGATATTTTCCAAGTAGCTTCTTACATACATCAATGGCTGGATCATCATGATCTTGTACACAAAGGAGTACTTCATACTAGTCAAAGAAGATGTTTTATATAAATTAACCTCTTCAAAAATAAGCAGTTATTGATAGCATTTACAAATGATCAAAAGCATAAGAAAAACAATCATATATACAAAGTTTACAAGTTAATAGAGTATTTGCAAACACTGATGGTAACGAGTGTTGCTTAAATGGAGGGAAGATCATCCAAGACAGGGACCTATTTGCAAGCTGAAGGAATAGGGCAGAGGCTGGCAGTGCCCAAGGTTGAGGTCTTGCCCATTCCCAGACAGGCAGGCTCTAGTGGGTAAACTGGCTTTTCCAGGGCCTTCGTCACTGAAGGCTAAATGCTCACAGGGCACCAGCAGAATAAAAAGCAACATTGAAAGGAAGCAATATAAATACATCCTCTATCCTCTGGAAGCTTTGTCTTGAAACTCAATATTATTTCATAAAGGTGCTATAAATTACAAGTAAAAGCCCATTATGATACACTTAAAGGACAAAATGAGATGAGATCTTTTTTATTATATAATTTTTTTGAAATAAAATAGTTTTATTTGATTGAACATTTACTATCATGAAAAATCATGCTTTGCCAGCTTTATACCTATGAAAATACTCAGGATTTCATTTTGCTCAGTGCTACGTTTAGTCAGAAAGTCGTTTCTTCACACTTGAATGGCTGTGTCAAAATTACCCTAGGACATTTTTTTTTAAAAAAGAGGATTGGGTCCTATTCTTAGACTTCTGAATCAGAAGCTCTGGGGGGTGATTCTGATGCGTAGCCAGGTTCATAACATCTTGAGCTGAAATTCTCAGTTACCAATTAGTAAACTACTAAATGTGAAAAGTACTTGCTCTCACATATAAAGATGTTTATTTTGTGGGATATATATTCTAAGTATAATATTACCATAAGTGGTGATAAAGTCATGCTGACTCAACAACAAATTTCCTACCAGATTCTCTTTCTAAAACAGGTTGAACATTTTTAAGCACAGAAAGGAAGCTAATTATGTCCGTGAAAAAAATTACAAAGCTGTGTGTTCTAAAAAACAAAAAGAGCTACGGACATAACATTTTAAGTGTCTAATACACAGGAACTAACTTGGATTAGACATATAGGAAGGACTATTTTATTTAAGTCTATTGATTATTTAAGACTATTGATAAGCATACACAAGTAAAAAGTGGAAATGAAATGTTCACAGTACTGTTGAGCATAATGATTAATCACCACTTGCTAAGTACACCTTATTTCACCAAAGGTTGGTAATAAAGAAATTTGCAGGGCTCAGGATGTGGCTCAGCCTGAGTGCTTCCCTATAAGAACAATGTCATGGGTTCAATCTTCAGTACTGTGGGGCTTAAGCCCAGAAAGACCAGGACTAAGGTCAGTGAAGAAGGTTTAGCTAATATATATATATTTTTTAAGGGACGTACAGCTGAACTGTATTTAGATGCAAGGTTTAAAGTTTTAAATTTTTATTGATGACACCTCTTAGGCTTAATTCCAAAATATAAACAAATACCTTCCGATTAGCCAGAGTGCAAATGAAACTCAATATCACATTATCCAAAAAATGTTCAGACTCTTAAGACACATAGCTTTTGTATATGTTTCTGATATTAAAAATGACACCAAATTGGAGGAAGCATTCCAAGTGTTTTCTAAAGTATCAAATTTTAATGAGGACTCTTTGCTTTTCAGCTATGATAACCACCCCTTTGTCTTCAGTTTATTTGATTTGCTAGAAATCTCTGTATTAAAATAGTTAAATCATTCTAACTACACTGTAACTGACACAAGATATTAAATTGGTGAGAGGCTTTTTAGCTCATACAAAAATAACTTTCAAGTATTTTTACACGCTCTAAAGGATTAGGTATAAATATATATGTTAAAAAACAGTGTCTATTAAAAAACACTTTTAAGGTGTTTCAAGAAAACATTTACTTTATACATCTGCAAGGGATCTAAGAAAATAGATTCTACTTTAAATAGATACTGTTTGAATACATGAACTCTAGACTTAAAACTCCAAACAAGGCATAAGGTTATTTTCCATTAAGTCTTTAGTAAGATTGCTATGCAAATAGCCAAACAAAGTAATTCCCCCCCACCCCGTTTTCTTTAAAAACAGTGAAATGACTAAAAAGCTGAGAACAAGATAGGCATAAAAAAGTCCACAAGCAAGAACATCCAGTCTTTTATTGTTTAAGAACTGAATATATAAAATTGCAATAATGATGACTTTTTTGCATTTATGAATATATTAAGCTGCATAAGTAACAGATTTAAATGTACAAATATTTTAAAAATCCCATTGATTCAGTCTTGTTGACATTAGAAAAGTAAAGGTTTTACTGTAATAAACAGGATAAAATATCTCTTTAAAATAGAAGTTTTGTGGTTTTTTGTTCGTTTGTTTTTTGTTTTTTTCCAGTGCTGGGGATTAAATCCAGGACCTTGTGCAGGTTAACCATATGTTCCACCACTGAACTACACCTCCGGTCCTAAAAAATGTTTTCATGCATGGATCAATTAATTGAATTATCAAGTAGAAATACCTTGAAATAGCTTAAGTTATTATTTACAAATAACTACTTCTCACATCATATTTACAATTTTGTAGTATTTGGGTTACAATAGAACATGGATCCTATGACAGAAGGTACTTTAACCCCAAATGCCTAGAACATTTACTGGCACAGAGTCAGTGGTGAATAGATTTGTTAAAACATTTGTCTGGGGTAACTTCTAAACAAAAGAAAGATGCCAGAAAGAAGATGTTTTATAAGAAAACTGCTCCAAATTCAAAGTTTTGACAGGTAAGGTTGAATATTTGTTATCTAGTCTCAAAAAACAGATTGTTGATACAGTTTTTCAAATTCATTCGATAACTTCTTCATCTTTCAGACTTCATTTTACTACATGTATTAACAACACTTGTACTTGAGCTTTCAACTGATCCTATTTTTAAGTCTTTTTTTAAAATATTTTTTTAGTTATACATGGACACAATATCTTTATTTTGTTTATTTATTTTTATGTGGTGCTGAGGATTGAACCCAGGGTCTCTCATGTGGGAGGCGAGTGCTCTACCATTAAGACATAACCCCAGCCTCTATTTTAAAGTCTTTTAATTCTTTGTTAGATGACTATTGCATTAGAAAAATATTCCTCATAAGGATAACTGCACCACCGACAATGAGGAATCTAAAACATAGCTCTGAACTTGTAACATTTTAAACCAATTCTACATTTGCAAAAGAGAGAGAGAAGAAAAAAAGTCCAATTACCATAGCTATATTGTTAAAAACTGACCATTAATTTTAAAAGTGTTTACATGGCTGAAGTGAAGCTAGCAAGCCACTTTAGATGCATAATGCTGAATCCTTCTGCTACTGCTGGATCTCCCCCAAACCTCTCCTATGCTGATGCCAAATGAGCATTCAATTTTGCAGAAAATGAATTGTATCATTTTTTTTTTCATTTTTGTGTCTTCTAAAGAATGTGCATTAACATGAAGGTGGATTTATAAGACATTTCAAGCACAGAAATCTTTCAGGGCAATTAGTATAATCTTACCAAATTGAAACCTAGAAATTCAGAACAAATACCACTAATAAATATTCTTGCAAACGCCCAAAATTAAATAAAAAATTAAAACTTCAACATATGTTCTACCCTTTTTCCCCAAAATGGCCCATGAGGTTCCAAATCAAATAGCAGAGGAAAAACTTATGTCCAGAAGGAAGATATTTCCATACTTTTGTAAAATGACCTTCACACTCAACAAAAAGCAAACACTAAAGTGTGCTGGGCCTGGCCGTCATGTGACTGTTTATTTTGTGATTACTTGCCTCCGGTGACACAAACATTGCATCTGTTCACACTCAGAATTGTGATTTCAGTGGTCTAATTTATTACTGCAAATGTTTCACTACAGAGAGAACAAGTAAAACGCTTGACCAAGCACAGTAGTACCTAATTCACATGCACTTTGCACTTTTCCTCTGGTTTCCAAATATTCTATTTACACAGCTTTTATAATTATAAAATAAACTTGTTTGCCTTAGAATAGGAATAATCTTCTGCATATGCTGGTTCTCATTTCATAAAGAGCACTAAAATAGTTTTCTCTTCAACTAACTCAAATACCTCAATGATATACTGCAAATGGTAAAAGACCTAAGTGAAACTAGAGCTTGAAATAATCCTGAATTATAACATTTTTTTAAAATTTCATTCAGAAGAAATCAATTACAGATTCACCCCAAGTGTTCATAATTAATGGAACATATGTTCCCAGGGTTATTTTTAAGAACATGTTCTATAACTAAAGGCTGCACAAACTTCCTCAACTATTTAAATCCCATGACTTATCACCTCAGAAAGGCTGCAACATAAAAATTAAATAACCAAGGCTTAAAAGTGATTGAAGCAAAGCAGTCAAATCAATGTTGGTTGAGGCAACATTTCATGTATAGATCAGAGGTGACTTTGCACAAAACATAATCTTGTTTTTAAGCCTGGAATTGAAAGGTTACTAGAATTCTAGAATTCAAACTCCTTTATTTACACTTGAACATGGTCTTAGTTATTAAGTGACCTGCAGAGAGACAACTACAGTAATTTAACAAACTTAGTATTTATTCTGGGCATTTTATGATTCAGTGAATTGGAGCAAACCACTTATCCTCTCTGTACCTTGGTTTGCTAATCTGTCAAATAATATTATCATTTGCTTACAGGACTGTATCATATGTAATGGTTGGGAAGGAGCTTTTGGCCATGTGAAGGCAAGGTAGTACTATATTTGGTCAAAACCTTTTTCAAAACTGAACAATTTCTAGGAAGCAAAGCAAGAAAAGAATGAAAACACTATATCACGACATATCCCACTATTATGTATAATTATGCATCAATTAAACAATTGCAATGCATGGAAAAAAAAGAGTGACTGAATGTGGAGGAGGGTGGGATGACTGAATGGGGAAAGGATAAGATGATGGTTAAGAAAGTAAAATATGAGATCACATTCCACATCAATAAAGGTATATGATTTGTAATTCTAAGCTTTGCCCTAATACTTATTCATAATGAATGAAAATATTTCATTCAGAAAAATAGATTTTCCTTTGCATTTACTTATATAATGTGGGTCTTGAAAACTTCCATTTTTCTTCTTGTAAAAGTTACTTTGTTATTCATTTAATCTTATTTCTATCACTTTCCAAATTGTAATTTATAATTAACCTTATTTCTACCATTTTCCAATTTGCATCTCTAGTCAGAGGGGGAAAAATATAATTATCTTATTTTTTGAAAATGACATATTTATTTGACTATATAATATACACATATAATTCAAATCTCTAAATTCTTTAATATAAATACACAATAGGCCAGAAGAAAATTTTGCTTTAATTAGTTCTCAATACATAAATCTAAAACTCACAAAGTGATAATATAAAAATAACACTAAAAAACCTGAATGATACTCATGTCCCCATACTTACTAAGAACTATATTAAGGCTACCATAACTGTGTCTTTGCTATTCTTTTCATTGGTGCTGCACCAAGAAAAATAAGGGCTAAAAGAAAGAGCATGAACACTGATCCCCCTGAGAAGTGTGGTATGTTCATCATCATCTGATAGTGCAGATTATAGAGTACTAAAGAAACAGCAGGGAAGAGCCTCCAAGCAGCAAAAATAACTAAAAAAAAAAAAAAAAAAAAAAAACTGAGGAAATGGTAAAAAATCGAGGCGAGTGAGTATTGACAAAGGGAAAATTAAGCTGTACTGAAAAATCAAGCATGTAGAAATTTAAAGACACTTTGTTCTTACAAGTAATCTACACCCTTTGAAAAGCAGTGTCTCAAATAGGCTATTAATTGATTATGTTTTTATTTGTTCTTTTTAGTTATACACGACAGTAGAATATATTTTGACATGTCACATGGAGTATAACTTCCCATTCTTGTGGTTTACATTATTTGGAGTTACAATGGTCATTATTCACATAAGAACATAGGAAAGTTTTGTCCCATTCATTCTACTGTCTTTCCTGTTCCCATCCCCCTTCTCTTCCCTTCATTTCCCTTTGTCTAATTCCATGAACTTCTATTCTTCCTCCACTTATTGTATGTTAACATCTGCATATGAAAGAGAACATTCTGCCTTTCCTATTTTTGCGATTGGTTTATTTCACTTAGCTCAAATAGGCAATTTATAAACCTTCAGTAAAGCTAAATATGAAAATTCAACATGTATTAAGTTTTCCTAAAAAACTCAAAGTGAATACTAAAAGGAATCTATAAAAATATTACAATCTATCTTAAGAAAACTGGAAGTTCTCCAAAGAAGGGACACACTGAGTTGTAGATGCAGAGTATATAGGTAAGTGGTATGAGCAATACAATTAAGCATTAAAAATCAGAATAAAGAAATTAAAAATTAGGTAAGATGAGACCTCTGCTTGCCACTAATCATATCCCCTTCTAGGCTAAAAGCCAGTTTCTCAAGGGGATTCATGTTAGTCCTAGCTGTCTTCATTCCATTTCAGACCACTACACCCTGTTTCTCACTCACATCCTCCTCTTCCTTCTGTTTTCATATGAATCTCACGGAACAAGAATATTTTGGGGGGTGGAGGTGGGAGGTACCAGTGATTTAAACCAAGGGGCACTCGGCTACTGAGCCACATCCCCAGCCCTATTTTGTATTTTATTTAGAGACAGAGTCTCACTGAGTTGCTTAGCGCCTTGCCATTGCTGAGGCTGGCTTTGAACTTGAGATCCTCCTGTCTCAACCTCCCAAGCTGGGGATAATAGGTGTCCGCCACCATGCCCAGCTGGAACAAGATTTTTATACTCATACCACCAACACCTGACCATGTCTTAAGTTCCAGGAGGCTCACTACTTTAGATGGACATACAGGTGCTTAAGACAAGGAATTTACACGCCTTGGTCATCCCTACCGCTGTCCTGTGACAACTACTACTGAAGCTTAAATGTTATGAGTCCAACATCACGGTGAATTTTCAAATCTTTCACTGTATGCAGTGTGAAAATTCCTAAGTGTTTATGAGAGAAGAATAAACACATGGTCCAGCCCATTTCTAGTGAGTACAGTGTTGTACTTACTTTGGGATAATCCAATTCAAAGAATGTTTCCAAGTTGTTGATGAGGTTAGGATCTACCCCTTTCAGTGGTTTCAGAAGAGAGACACCTGGAAGCTTGCTATATGGCTGTTTGTCTGTCGCCTTCTTATTGAGGTGTAATCGGCTGTAAAGCAAATGACACGTAATTTATTTCTAGAGAATATATTAGTGTCAAATCAAAATAAAGCACATAGCAAACTATCAATAAATTACTAAATCCTAAAATGAGATTTTTAAAAGCTGACATCTTTCCAAAAAAGAAGACCTGAAAATGAAGAAAGTAGAACCAATTAAGCTTTTGGTTTAGGAAAAATAGAACTAAGCAGAACAAATGTTCCAATGAAGAACTCAGACGACTCTCTGTTTATTGTTGTGTTCTTGGTGCTTAAGAATTATGCTGGGCATAGAGGAATGACATGGTGAAGAAATGAGTGACAGTGATAGCCCACATGTTATTGCTCTTCCTCTTGAACTGCCATCAAGGTGGGCAAAGAACTATAGGTAAAATAAATACCAGGTAAAATAAAATTCATTATCTATGCCAGAAAAATATGAAACAAGAAAGTTTTGAGAAAATTATAAACAGTCCAGATAATATATAATTGAAAGGAACGTCAAACATCTTAAGGGGAAGAAGAAAATGGGAAAATGACTTTTGATACTAATAAGCTCAGAGTGGCAGGAGTAGAATAAGGGAAGTTGAAAATAGGAGAAAAATTCTCAATAGAAAAATGTCTGTTAACCACACTGGAAGATATGCCAGTGTCAAGGTGACCAAGGTTCTCACTAGTGGTGCTTCAGCACAGGGCCCTTGCTGAAAAAATTCCCTGCCAATCAGTGTTCCACTGTACCTCAGGCTGTCGAAACAAAAGATGCCACATGAGACAGGGTGGTGAGGTTTCTAAAGCAGAACACTAAAGACTTCCTCTCTGCTTCTCATAAGTACATTGCAAGTACTTCTCAAAAGGAAGTCTCCAAGTGTTAACAGAAACTAGATGCTAGAGCAATCACGGGTCCCCTGCAAGATATTCTCAGACACGGTTTCCCACATTTTACTGTGTCTAAAATTAATGGCATCTTATAATTACTGCCAACCAGATGGTAGTCCTGACAGAATTGTGAAAAACAATAATAAGACCTTTGAGGGGCTGGGGATGTGGCTCAAGTGGTAGCGCGCCATGCCTGGCATGCGTGCGGCCCGGGTTCGATCCTCAGCACCACATACCAACAAAGATGTTGTGTCCGCCGAGAACTAAAAAATAAATATTAAAAATTCTCTCTCAAAAAAAAAAATAATAATAATAAGACCTTTGAGAAGATTAGTAAAACAAAACAAAACAACCCCCCCCATACACACACCTAGTATCAATGCATCTTTTAATCAAAGAATTACACTATGACCCTATGAATGACTTGGAAGCACAGCAGGACGAGCAGCCAGCTGCAAGCTCACTCCCACCTATTTAAGGCGAGGATGTGCTATGATAAACACCTCATGTTTCAGAAATGGCCATGGAAACATCTTTACAGGAAGAAAACAGGCTACATACAATGGAACCATTTTTAATTGGTAAGAAATGCATAGAACACGGTGGTGTTAATTTCTGATCCACAACATCAAACACCAGAAAATACAGAACATCCTTTACAGCAGTGCTATTCAGAGTGTGCTCTGGTCCACCAGCTGCCTTTCGCTGGTCTGCAATGAGAAGAAACTAACAGAAAGCAACTTACAACAATTTATTTTTACTGTAGTTTGGCAAACTTATCTGTTCACGGCAGTCTGGAAAATATAAGAATGAATCTTTTGCCACAGACAGTGTGGAAACCACTCATCTCCAGAGTGCACCTAGAGGGCCACACAGAGGCAAAATTAGGATCTATGGAGCTGGAATACCACAGAAATCACCCTTTGCCCATTTCCAATAAAACAGCAGACCAGCTGTCTGGAAAAACCTACCCGATACAGGAATTTGGATGGCTGAGGGGTAAAAAGTTCGTATCACACATTTTGATTGATTAAATCAGTAACATGTTCATATGGTTGAAATCACTAAAAATATGAAATGTTCTCCTAAAAGAAGTCTCCCCGTCACCCTTACCCCATCTGCCCCATTCTAATCATTACTTACTTCCCTTGGGGTTATTAGTTTTTTACTCATCCTTCCAGAGATTTAAAAAATGTGTATAGAAGCCAAAACATACATACAAACTGTGTGTACGTATGCATGTACGTGTGAACAAAACATAATTTTCTCCCCTCCCTTTAAATTCAAACATGTTAAAAATAAAGCATGTTTTAAAATATATGATTGAACGGTTAGGAAAATATTTAAAAGGCCTCCTATGTCAGAAACAAGAACTTTTCAGTGAATATGTGCCGAGACCAATGCTCACCTCCAGGCCATCTGCTGGTCCTGGGTGACCTAGAGATGGAGACAAGCCTGACATAAGAATGACAGGCAATCTGTTCTGAAAGCCTGGTATAAATCTAGCATCCCTGAAAGGCAAGGCAGAAAAGGCCTGGCCCTAAGAGGAAGCCGGGGATGCTGCTTATCTTAGATTCAGTCCTAAGTGTTATAAAATAAAAGGAAAAGTCTTTTTGGAAAACACCCCATCATGTGGGTTTGGGGCCCAGAATGCAAAGTATCTGTGTTGCCTGAATAAAACTCAAGAGAAGGAATGAGAAACCATCAACTAGGACCACGAAGCTATGAAAAGAACCACGCAATACCTAAAAAGGAAAGTTGTCTCGTTGACATTAGGAATTCAATGGACAGGTTAAGACAGAAGTTCACATACACCCAGTGTAAGAGAGAACTAGAACCTAGATCTGTAGCAATCACCCAAAATGCATCACAGAGAGACGAAGAGGCAAACACACAGAGAATCATGAAAAAGTTTAGGAGTGGACAACAGAACTCTGAAATCTCATTAGTTTTTATCCATTTTCCCCATTATGTGACCATTAAATAATAAGAAACTGTCTCAAAACACTTACATTAAGTGCTGACCAATTTATAGTGAAACCCAGCCCACTGATAATTCCATTGCATTTGGCAGACATTAAATTAAGAACAGAACAGCAACAAGGGCCATTTAAACTACTCAGCACTCTTACAGTTTTCAATTTGTGAAAATGTTGAGAGTGAATCCTATTTTCCTCTTCTTCTTCCTTGTCTTAAAATATTTTACTTCAAATATTAACATAGATGCACCTGCTATCCTTTTAAGAGCTTTTCATATTGAGAATGCAGTATTTTATCATAAACTCATTCTGACTCTCCAAATAACAGTGAAAGCTTGTGGGCAAAGAGAACTGATAAGTAGTATATCTGAAATTTCTAATCAAAAATAGTTACAGGTCAGACTATATGGCAGAACCCTCAAGATTCTCATCTGCAATCGCTCTTTAGTAGGATTTTCTTTCATAGCCCAAGGGGTGAGCTTGTCATGTACCCCCCCTAGGATATAAGATTCTACTTTGCAGAATACTGTTTTGACTTATGAAATAAACTGACAGAGGCCCATAATACAAATTACATAAAATGTTTACCAAAATAATGAAAGAATACCCATTAAATCACAAAGCATGTGATTTTGATTAAATCACAAAACTTGCATGGTGTTTGGCATATAGTGATGCTCCACGTTATTTAGAGTTCACTTAGTGAAAAATCTATTTTGAGCCCGTTCAACATTATCCTATAGACTGGAGATACAGTGAAGAAGAGGCAAATTATCTACAGTCAGCAAGTTGTGGTTTAATGAGGGGAGTTGCACAAATTCTTATAAAATTCTTATGGATGACAAGAAAGCTATGGTCTGGAGCAAGGATGTAGTAACTCTGCCTGCCACACACAGAAACGAGACCTTGGCCATGATCAGTGTGTTGTAAATCAACCTACAGCTGTATGTTTCAAATTGTGATCAGCAGCCCATTTATACTTTTCTCAAAAGTGGTCTGGGGTGGAGTCCTCCAAGTGGGCCATTTTTGATTGACTGATTGATTGATTGATTGTTTTGTAGTGGGGATTGAACCTAGGGGGGCTTTACCACAGAGCTACATTCCCAGGTCCCCCACCACCACCACCACCTTTTTAATTTTTTTTTTTTTTTTTTAATCTTGAGACAGTCTTGCTAAGTTGCCGAGGCTGGCCTCACACTTGTGATGCTCCTGTCTCAGCCTCCTGAGTTGCTTAGATTACAGGCATGCACCACTGTGCCTGGCTCACTTGAGCCAGTTTCATGAGTGTTTCTGACAAAGTACTGCAAAGTTTACTGGTTTTGAGCCAGTTTTTATTTCAGTATCTCAGATCAGGACTTCCGCATTAGGTACAGTATGAACTTGAGCCTAAGGCTCCTACACGTTGACAGAGTTTTTCCTGGTTACCCGTTTCCACTCTCAGGCTAGCACAGATGACTTGCTTTCTGCTAGGATTGTAGGCACACACTGCTCTCTTGACCTTTTTATTAAGGGGTACTTTCTTATTGAAGTACAACACAGGTAAATTTACAGTCTGAAGAATTTCCCAAGGTAAAACTCCCTGTAACCTGAACCCATATCATGAAAAGAAAGTCTCACCAAAACCCCCAAAGTTCATGCATGTCCACCTTTACGGACTCCCTCCTCTCCAAGGTAATTGCTATCCTGACCAACAGCAGATTAATATTGCCTGATCAAATTTTATATAAATGGAATCCCTTTAGATATACTCTTTGTGTCTGGCTTCTTTTGCCTAACAGCATCTCTGTGAGATTTATCCACATTATTACATTCAGCTAAAATTTATTCATGCTCAATACAATGTAGTATTCCTTGTACTGATATGCCTAACTTTATCTACTTTTGGTTAGTGGACAGTTGGGCTGTTCACAGTTTGGAGCTAATAAAAACAGTATGCAGACTTGTGTGCTTACACAAATACTGCACAAATATTAAAAAACAAGGCCCCCTTCTTCCAGACTTCAACTTTTGGACAAGATGATAGATTAGAGACTAGATTACTCTTCCACTTGAAGCAACAAAAAAACAGAAAAAAATCAGGTAAAATATAGGGAAGGATGGCTTTGAGATACTGGACGTTAGATAGAAGAGCACATTCTGGAGACTGAGGGAGGATGAGCTCTACAACTTACCCTGTTTACTGCTTCAGGCCATTTCCAGGCCACGGTGCAGGAAAGGGGAACCCAGGCAGAGTCCAGCGGACTCTACCACTCAGAGGGGATGGTACTGAGTCCAGAAAAACATTCAGCACCCAACACAAAGTGAAATCCGAAACACGTGGC
The DNA here is from genome assembly GCF_045843805.1 of Urocitellus parryii. Lineage (NCBI taxonomy): Eukaryota > Metazoa > Chordata > Mammalia > Rodentia > Sciuridae > Urocitellus > Urocitellus parryii. The sequence continues at coordinate 189,911,736 of NC_135534.1, read as the reverse complement.
ATCTAATAAAAAATTGCCAGATATACAAGGAACCAGGAAAATACAACCAATGATGAGGAGAGAAATCAATAAACAGAAGCCAACGCAGAAATGTCACCGAGCAGGTGACATGAGCAGGTACGGCAGACAAACTGCTCTGCATTCCTTCTTTGTTTGTGAATCGTGATGGAGATTTTCCTTTCTTATTTTCAGGGCTGCGTGTGAACGCGCATGCTCATTCTCAATCGAGCACGCATGTTATATGACCTCAACATCATCTCCATGTGTTTAGAATAGGATTGGTGGTTGTCTCATTTAAAAGTAATTTCTGCCCAAGTCTCTGTACATACATGGTACACGCGATCATTAAAGTATGTTTAGGCTGGGTGTGGTGGTGCATGCCTGAAACCCCAGCAGCTGGGGAGGCTGAAGCAGAAGGATGGCAAGTTCAAAGCCAGCCTCAGCAAAGGCCAAGGTCCTAAGCAACTCAGTGAGACCCTGTCTCTAAATAAAATACTAAATAGGGCTGGGGATGTGACTCAGTGGTCAAGTGCCCCTGAGTTCAATTACAGTACCAAAAAAAAAAAAAAAAGTCTATTTACACACCCTGGATGGAGAGAGAAGGAAGCATCTAACATTCGACAGATGGCATTCCTTTAAGACCGTCACACTCCAAGGGTGGTGCACTGACCAGCAGCCCTGGTATCTCCTGGAGCTTGTGAAAATATCTGTCTCAGCTCCCCTACCCCTCAGAACTATTGAAACAAGATTTTAACAAGATCTCCAGGTGATTCATGGGCACATTCAAGCTTGGGAAGAAATACTTTAAAATTCCTTTGTACTATAGCCTCTTCCTCCACTTCACAGACAATGCTGAAAAGGAGCCCAGCCTCTTGGCAAGAAAAAAACATGAAAGACTAAAAGGAAGATAACAGGACTATTTTTGTATTCATAGAAGAAAAAAAAAGTGCCAAGTATGGGAGAAGGCAGGGGGCAATATTCTAAAGGTCCCCCCGCAAAAAAAAAAGACAGGTACATAGCCAAAAAAGCAGCAGAGGGAAGAGCAGGAAATAAAAAGTCAAGGGAAAAATGAAATTTCAGAATTCATGGGGTCTGGCCAGTGTTCAATGAGGGGTGGAGGAGGTGATGAGGACGTGCACAGATGACTCTCAGGTTTGGGCTTGGGTAACTAGTGCCATTCATAAAATCTGGCCACAATCACAGATGGAAGAAAGCAATGAACATTATTTTGAACACAATAAAGTTACTCTTAAGACATGAAGTGGTATTCTCTTTCTCAGGGGGCTAGTAGTTGGCCACAGTGAGTAAGGTCAGTGCCCACAGGAAGTGAACACACAATTTAATGAACCAGCCTGAGCCTAAGGTATGCATTTTCCTAAACATCCCAAGTGATTCTAACACAGGATGACACTGCACAAGAGAAAAACCACAGTAAACTATAAATTCTCCAGGCCCCAGCAAAACAATGTTAGAGAGTACACTCTTAGTACTTCTTTAGGTTGTTGAATAGATTACAGGTAAATAAACAGATCCAGCGCTCAAAAGGTAAGACTGGTCTAGAGACAAAAATATGGGAGTCATCCATATACTATCTACAGGTGGTCAAGAATGAATAAAATATCATGCAAATCGAAATAAGCCATCCCAAAAAACCAAAGGCCTGAATGTTTTCTCTGATATTCAGATGCTAATTCACAATAAGGGAACAAGGGGCTAGGGAAGAATAGAGTTACTTTGGATTAGGTAGAGAGAGAAGTGAAGGGAGGGGAGGGGTATGGGGATAGAAAAAGTAGTAGAATGAATCAGACATTATAACCCTATGTACATCTATGACTACATGTCGGTGTGATTCTACATGACGTACAACCAGAAAAATGAGAAGTTATACTCCATTTATGTATGATGTGTCAAAGTGCATTCCACTGTCATGTATAACTAATTAGAACAAATTTTTAAAAAGAAGTAGAAAAATTACATGAAAAAAGATGAATATAGCTTATATTATCAAACTAGTAATGTATGAAGCGGATCAAGAGTGAGTGGTGATCAGAGGTAGAAAGACAGCCAGGATGAAGGTAAAGTAACAGAAAGATTTATGTGGGTGGCTGTTTTCTTCTTCAAGGGATTAAGAAAGAACAACATTGAAAGTTGCCAAAAGGTCAAGACAAGAACTGAAATGTCCACTAGATTTAGTATGTACTTGATGACCTCTGAGCACTTTTGGCAGGGATGGAGTAGTTGATGGAGCCTCGGGGTACACGGGCTACAAAGGATAGGAAGTGGGACATGATGATGATAGTGAATAAGATTAGTTCCCTGAAACCCTGCAGGGAGGGAAAGGGCCAAAGAGTGACTAGATGAAGCACAAAGATTTGTTTGGTTTTGTAAGAATGCCTGAGGACACAGGCTAAGGGGAAAGAGCTAGTTAAAAGAGAAAGAAAAGAAAAAAAAAAATTTAATGGCATGATAGGATCCACAGTGTGAAGTGGGAATTAAGATAAATCTGCCAAGAATGTGGTAGAATGGTGAAGACTTAGAAGAGGTAATGGATGACAGAGCTAAATAAAGAAACAAAGTACTGCCAGATAGCACTGTAGGCTTGGCTGAGATCTGAGACCATGAATGTGTAGTAGTACTAATCCACATGGCGTGTGATTACCCTCTGCAGGATTTGAAAGTTGAGAAGCTATAAATTATTGGATGGATTCAGGATAGCAGGGCAGACTGATATAAGGCCAGGCAAGGTGAGGCGAGGCAAAGCGCAGGATAATAAAGTGATGAACTGCAGGTTCCGGCTACGGGGAGAACTAAATGAAGCCAAGAGGTAGCACATGCAGGAAACAACTGTGGATCAACAGTCTAGGGCAGCTGTTCTCGGTCCAGGCTGTACATCAAAATCACCTGGGGAAGTTGATTTTTAAATCCTGATGCTGAGACCAATTAAATCAGAATCTCTTGGGGTGGGGTCCAGGTGGCAGTATTTTTTAAGCCATTCATGTCATTCCAAAGTGCCATCTGGGTGGAGAGCCACAGACCCAGGAAGACTAGGTTACTACTATAAGAACAGAGGAGGGCCCAGGTGGAAACTTAAAGACTAGCAATTATGGGATGGACTGAAAATGTGAAGAGTAGGAGAGGTGAATGAGCAGGGGCCTTCTCCACCATAATCTAAGTGTTTCCAATGCCACAGACTAAGACAGCAAGTGGAGAAATCCTCATTTAGATACCCTATTCCTATGGATTACTTCCGGGGTTATTTTGAAGTCACCTCTGGCAGTATATAGCATAGTGATTTAAGAGCCTGGGCTGGTGGCAGACTGCCTAGGTTTCTATCCCAGCTTACTAGCTGTGCCCTTGGGCAAGTTACTTCTTTAAGTGTTTTTTAAAGTGTGTATAATAGGCCATAGGCCAGGTAAGGTGGTGCACACCTGTACTCCCAGTGGCTGAGGCAGGAGGACGGAGAGTTCAAAGCCAGCCTCAGCAAAAGAGAGATGCTAAGCAACTCAGTGAGACCCTGTCTCTAAATAAAATACAAAAAAGGGCTGGGGATGCAGCTCACTGGTTGAGTGCCCCTCAGTTCAATCCCTGGTACCAAAAATAAAAAATAAAATAAATAAAAGTGTTCATAATAGTATCTTACAGGGAAGCTGTGAGAAAGACATGAGATTAAAGCCACAAAGAAAAATATACCTATTACTATCCATAACTTTAAAATAAGACCTATGCTATAATTTCAAAGACTTTTCCACCAAAATATAATTTCTCTGAAGTATCATAGTTTTGATTAGGGATTTAGAGATGTCAAATATTGCTGAGACATATGCCAAATTGGAAAGACTAGAAATTCATATTTCCAAAAGATTCATATATATTTATATTAAGCCATTATGATGAATTTTTTTGTTTTCATTTTTTTATTTCTTTCCAAGTATAATCCTTGAATGCTTTTTTTAAAAAACATAAAATAAATTGTATGTACTAAGAAAGATTAAAAGGGGAGAAAAAAATTATCCAAAGCCCCCAATTATGGTTAAAACAAAATTAAGTCAAAACATGGCATAAAACACACCTAATGTACAGTTTAAAATCATGCCCACTATTTAGGTTAACATTGTATGTAAAGCTAAAGTCACACCATATATTTAGGAAATTTAAAGTGCTATAGACATCCAGAAGCATAAAACCATGCAAGTTTAAGAGTAAGGAACACTGAATATCACAAATTATTTTCCAACAAAAATGGCCTGTTACTGTTTTGCTCATTTGTTTTTTAGCCATGCTCTCCTCTTAAACCATGAAATGGGTTCTTAGCTGGGCAGAGATGCTGCATAGTCCTGGCTTCTCTTAATGCTCCTATCCTCAGAGGCTGACTCAAGACACTGGGTAACAAGAACCCCTGTCCCTTGGCTAGTACAGGCAGAAGGTGGCACCCTCAGAGCTAAGACCAGCAAGGCAGAACTGTTTCCACTCTGCAGCAGATACAAGGCAGAAAGCAACTGCAAGTTATTATGTAACTTCAAGCTACTGCCTTTTAGTATGAAGATGTTGAAAAAATTCCAGAAGATACTGTAGCGACTATGTTTGTTCTATTGACCATTATATTCCAATGGCCAGCACAGCCCCCAGAGAAGCTACCCACCAGCTTTCCCACCCCAATCAGGGTGGGAGAGAAAGCCCCTTCCCCTAGTCTCTAACACCTAGAAAGCGCTCCGTGGCAAGGCAAGCTCTCAGGCATTTGGACCACAAGTGTCGAAATTATTTGTGATTTTTAACAACATTCTTAGTTCTCTTGAAATATAATCTGCCCTCCTAACACATATATCCATTTAAATTAATTTAATTTTCAGAAATTTGATTTTATTACACTTTCAGAAATGCAGTGGGTATATAAAGGGCATAGCCTTCCTATACAAATCATCAATGACTTGATTCCATTTTTCATGAAGAGTAAAGTGATCCTGATACAGGTAGGCAATTCTGGGGAGTTAGAAAGCATAGTAAAATTCCAATAGATGTATCGTTTTCCCTAGGAATTGTTTTTAAATTAAATTTTAAATAGGGAGCTAGATTCACCACCTTAAAAAAAAAAAAAAAAGGCATTCAGGTGTTCTAAAGACACTAACACCCCCAAGGACAGGGACAGGGAAGTGCTCAGGACTGGAACTGCCAACACTAGTGACAGAGGAGGAGTGGAGGCACCAGAGTGGTGCTTCCTTAAAGCAACTTAGTTCAGCCTAAAGTCCAAAGGTGGTAAGCCATGAGTCAGAGGCAAAAGAGAGAGACCTTCAGGATCCTGCTTTTTCCATTGTGAGCTAGAAGGACATCTATCTATTCAGGGAAAACTTCAAAGAACTTCAAGTGACAGTAAGAAATATTCAGGGGTTCTGCCAGCATTATACCTGCCTTAGCTTAATGATCCTAACTGCCTCGGAATTGATGGGATGGCCTTATGTTAGCTTAGTTGATTCTCCAACTCCACCACCCCCCCCTTTTTTTTTTCATGGAGAAAGGCAATTTTATTCTTTCAAGAGAAGATAGCAACAGAGGTTGAGAATAGGAGCAACTAGCCCTGTCCCCTGTCCAAAGCAGGAATCTGAGATAAGGTCATACCAGAACAGTTTGGGGAAAGCCAATGGGCTTGCTCCCTGTGGCAGTGGGGAGGGGAAGGCAGGCTCAGGAGTGGGACTTTGTTCTGTCAGTACTGGGAGCAGCCCACACCTAGACTTGGTGACAGGACAGAGTGTAACCCTTCTGTTGCCACCTGAGCAATCTGAAGAAGGGCTGGCAGAAGGCTCCTTCTAGGTCCCCTAAGTATGACTCTCAAATCAGACCTCTCCACCCATCTGCCCCACTCCTGCAAACATGAGAACAGGCAGGTGCCCAGCTTTGTTTTTATTTCCTAGCATCCAAGTCTCTAAAATTGTTACTTTTTCATCATGTTAGCTGATTGTTTAGTCTTTTCATCTTTTTACTCTCATCAACCACGATGATTTTTCAGTTAATGCTTTGTACCATTTTTAACTGGTTTCTTTTACAGTTTTCTATTCTAATTTAGTTTCAGCAAGAGGGAAGCCTGATAGGAGGAGAAGCCCTTGGAAAGAGAAGACAAAGTTGAACGAAGGCAGTGGTGGGCGGTGCTCTTTCCCTTCAGGTGGCTGGCAGCAGGCTCTGCAGCAACCTTATATAGATCTTCTCCACCAGATGTGAGGCACAAGACTTACATTTAACAATTCCAAGAAAGAATATGGATTCCACAAGGACAAAGGTCACCTTGCTTAACAGATCCAGACTGCTATTTTATAGTTCTGCTATGGAATTCAGTTAAAACAATTTATCTAAACCCAGGAATTTATCTCCTCTGCTCCACGCCACCACGTTGGTTAATATTTCACACAAAATTAGGTTGATTCTGATATCGGCAGGCCCATACTATACACAGTCCATGTCAGCAGTTCCCAGTGATTAAAGACTAAAGGCCTTTGTTGTTGTTGCTGTTATGATTTTGTTCTGGAAGGTGGTGGTTATGTGATTCTGGTTGGTATGTGTCATGACTAATATTATTGACACAGTACTTATCATTTTAAAATGGCATTGCAACAAAATGGGCTTCAATAGCAGCACAAAGCATACCTTCCAGTGTAACCTTGATTCTCCAGACAAGATTCTCCAGAGAAAGAAAAATAACTGACAATGAGTTAGCTGTACAGGAAAACACAACTATTTCCACTGGACAATAAACACCAATATTACAAAATATAAAGGAGTCCACCACCATAGAAAACAAAGAGAAGATCCTTATTAAGTTCTCAAACAGGATCATAAGACCCAATTCAATAACCCTTTAGTGACAACAGAATTAGCTCCAGTGTATAGAAAACATGTAGAACACAGCATTTTGCTGATTCCTTAGTAGATCTGCACTCACTACAAAGCACTTCAAAACACAGCACCCACAAACACACCACAGGCCCAAAGTCACCTTTGCATCAAAAGGAAACTAATGAGACTGTCTCTATACTCTTCTACAAAATCCCCTAAAATTACTCTTTTAAAGTAAACTTAGGGCTGAGGCTGTGGCTCAGTGGTAGAGCACCTGCCTAGCATGTATGAAGCATTGGGTTCGATTCTCAGCACCACATATACAAGTAAATGAATAAAAGTAAAGGTCTATACATAAAAAAAAAATATATATATATATATATAAAGAAAAAGTGAACTTAATGTTTAAATTAAACTATTCATGTATAAAATAAAATTCCATGACTGGAAAAAAAGCATTTGTGATCCAAATCAGGATAGCCCTGGGCTATGACTGCCCCAAAGATAGATCTGAGTATCAAGATTATTTATGGGAAAGACAGCCAGTCCATTGGAAAAACCTTTGGAGGAAAATTCAGATTTAACAAAGAATCTGAAGGTAAACAAGTTATTGATGTAGCCCTATTCCTATTTTAACTTGTAACTAGTTAGAAATAGTGAGTTAAAGATTTTACTTGTGGGGCTGGGGTTGTGGCCCAGTGGTAGAGCACTTGCCTAGCATGTGTGAGGCCCTGGGTTTGATCCTCAGCACCACATACAAACAAACAAATAAATAAATAAAGGTCCATCAATAACTAATAAAAAATATTTTTAAAAAAGATTTTACTGTTCTAATCAGTTTCATCAAAATCTATGATCACTGAAAGCATCCCAAATTCTATGATGTACCTCAAACCACAATGGCCATCAGAGACTGAATTAATGAATAAATAAAAATCCAGCATTGCTACTGGAGAAACCTCAAAGATCATTCATTTAACAGGTAGTAACTGAGTGCTTAGTAGACCCTGAATACACAGTAGTGAATAAGACATCATCTCTATCCTCAAAAATCTAATGAGAGAAGAGACATTCATTTACAATTTAGATGAGTAAATCCGAAGTACTAAGAAAAGACACAGAGGGAGCATCTAATCCAGTAGGGAGCTACACATAATATGACAAGCCAGGGAGCCAGGCACAGTGACACATGCCTGTAATCCCAGCAACTCAGTAGGCTGAGGCAGGAGGATCACAAGTTTGAGGATAGCCTCAGCAACTTAGTGAGGCCCTGAGCAAGCTCAGTGAGATCTTGTCTCAAATTAATTAATTAATTAATGGTTGGGGGTGTGGCTCAGTGGTAAAGCACCTCTGGGTTCAATTCCCAGTACCAAAAAATTAATTAATTAAAATATAAAATGACTTGAATGAGCAGGAGTTATAGAAAAAGGAAAAAAGAAGAGAGAATTCTACAGAAAGTCCATCGAATATTCAGACAAACGCCACCAACTCAAAAAGAAGAAACAGGTAGGTACAAGGGCATGGTATGCTAAGGAGCTGTGCATGTCTTGTTAGGGAGTCTGATTTCTAACCTGAAGGCACTGGGAGTCATAGTAAGTCTTCAAGCATATGAACCAAGATCAGTGTTCCAGAAGGATAGACTAGAAAGAGAGCAAGGATGTAGGTGAAGATACCAGTGAGCAGAAATAGTTTCCATAATCTAGGGTAGGTAGATAGGTGTATGGGAGACTGGGGATGTGGCTCAAGCGGTAGCGCGCTCGCCTGGCATGCGTGTGGCCTGGGTTTGATCCTCAGCACCACATACAAACAAAGATGTTGTGTCTGCCAAAAACTAAAAAAATAAATATTAAAAATTCTCTCTCTCTCTCTCCCTCTCTCTCTCTCTCTCTTTAAAAAAAAAAAAAGGTGTATGGAACTAATTATGTAGCAAAAGGGAGGGAGAAATGAATCAATAGAATTATCACTGAATATTTAAACTAAATTATAATTTTCATTCTACTCCTTAAAGGTAACATACGATTGTTTCTAGGCTCAGGTTAAAGAGGCTCAACTGCTGAAATGTTTAATTCATTCATCATGAAGTGGTCCTGCCACAATGACTTTGACTGATCAACTATTTTTTTTTCAGGTACTAGGGATAGAGCACTCCTGGGTTCAGTACCTAGTACCTATCACTGAGCCAGCCCTTTTTATATGTTATTTTGAGATAGGATCTAAATTGCCAAGGCTGGCCTCGAACTTGTAATCCTCCTGCCTCAACCTCCTAAACTGCTGGGATTACAGGCATATGCCACCACACCCAGATCTGATCAACATTTGACCAAAGTCCAAGTGCATCTTCAGGTTTAAACCAGAAAAGAAGTTCTTGATTTTTATTTCATCAAGGTTTAGAAGACCAATGTATACGTGAATTTTAAGCCCCAAATCATACCACCTAAATATTCTAAATACTAAAATTTAGATTAAAAACACAACTAGCTTCTGACAGGTAGTTTATTGCAATTGTAATCACAATGAACACATAACCTCCATTCAAAAGTTATGCAAATGGTATAAAATGCTCTGCTAGAAACCTTAGAAATGTATTTGTACAAGGCAGAATTCACTTGAAAAACCCTCCAGGAAAAGGACCTCTGCTTTACTAGGACAGTTAGTACCTGTGGATACAAGAAGTTACTACCACAGCAGCCTGGCACCTCTAGTCAATGAACAGGAAACACAGAGTCTAATGCTAAACATTAGGACATTACAAAAGAGGGGGAAAGTGATAATCAGAGGGTCAGAGTTGGGTGGGGAAAAGAAAGGAGAAAAAGAATAAAGGGCAGTAAAAAAAGGAAAGGTGTCCATCCTGCCTAAGCAGATACCCTCATCATCCTGCAAGATGGCTCTGAGGGGCTAAGAGGGAAGAAGACACCTAGTTTCAGACCTGTGTTTGCTTTCCCCTCAGTCCCCAACTACCAAGCCATGCTTACTCTCACAAAAAGGAAAGGGAGAGGGGGACAGCGCGAAGATCACCAAATAACTCGGCCTGCTGAGGCTCATCAACTATTTTTAGGAAATCAAAAATCTTGGGAATAAGACCCTTCCAACAAGTATCTGCCATCTAAAATGTTAGGAAATGACTAAGCCTCGGTTCAGTATTAAAATTGGAAGGAGCAAAGCGGCTGGTGGAGATAATGTCATGTGAAGATGGTTCTAAACACTGGAAATATTGGTTTTCTAGTTTGTAAGTTATCACGGCTTTTAAAATTGCAGGGTTACAGCCTCAGCACCTTATGGAGGCCCTAGTCTAAGGAAGTCTCTGTCTCAAAATAAAAATATAAAAAGGGCTGGGGATGTGGCCCAGTGGTTAAGCATCCCTGGGTTCAATCCTGATACCAAATTTTTTTTTAAATTGCAGGCTTAAATGAACTGTAAGACATCTGTAAAATCAGAACAAATAATCTCACTAAATAATAGTTGTTTATTGTTCTAATCAACTTCAGCTCTATTTTTTTAAAAAAATAAAGCCCAATCCTTAGCTCTTTATTTGAAAGAAGATACAAAAAAACCATTATACACTGACATACATGGTGTTTAATATTTCTAATATAACCAGTTTTTAAAATGCTTTAATTTTCCTTGTAATCTCTTTACAATATTTATATTACTTAAACATTTTGATTAAGGAGAAGCCATGCTCCTTGATCTGACACCTAGATAGAGAGCCATAAGTTTTTAAGAATAGGTTCCATTTCTACCAGTGGCAAGCATACATTTTCAGAAGTATCAATACCTGCTAACTGGTATGCTGCCGTATTTTAAAAAAGGATTTGAGGGGATATAGAATATGTATTCAGAAAACATATCCTTTAATAAAATATAAACTACCTAGCACAGTATTTTAACCAATATATTGTTGCCAAAGTTCTTTAACCTTGTTTGTCAAATGTTGAGATTCAACTGCAATTTTACTAAATACAGTTGGGAGAGGGAGATGAAAAAGTGCTTAGTTATCTGTTTGAAAACAACTCATTAAACTGGGAGGCATCTTTTAATTCAATAAAAAAAAAAGTATCAAATCAAAAATCCTGATGGTGGAATCAGACCAGAAAAAAAAATACTTATCAAAAAAGATGAGACTTAATTTATACACAAATTAATCTGTTGATTATCTACCTTCCATCAATTATTCAATCATAAAAATATTCACAGGTTTACTGTAATTAACAAGGCCCTCCAAACTGTAACAAACTAATTGCGTTTTCTTTGATTTTCACATGCTTTTCAGGAACCTGTTACTATCAGTAAAAAAAGGCAATTTTGTGGGGCTATAGACAATACAAAGGCTGTCTACATTATCTCAACTAAGCTAAAAATTTGCCTAAAAGTAAAAAAATTTAAAAAGTATTTTAAGAAAACATCTGTTGTTTACCATTAAGCCAAAGGAAATAAAAAAATTCCAGAGTGGTCTCAAGTTTAAGAACATTTCCAGATGCTTATCTGAAATGGGGTTAATTTTAATTAAAGAGGTATGATATTTATAATTACAAATATATAATGGAGGGAGGCAGAATATCATGGTCCCATGTGGAAATTCAGGCTTTTCCAAATGAAGCTATAAATTTAATTTCAACCAAAACAATAAGAAAAAGATTACTTAAGAGTCTGAAATAAAGACTTTAAAGTTCACCTTTAAGTAAAAATGTGTACCAATTCAAAACGTTTTGCAAAAGAACAAGGAGAGGTTTGCCTCACCAGTTAATAAAATTTCATTAATTAAAAATAAAAACTAGATTAATAAATCTGTGAAATGCCACTGAAAGCCCTCTAAAATACACAAGTATAAAGAAGAAAATATAAAGATGGTATTTTCAAAAAAGTGGAATTATCAATAATTTGAAAAATGATTTTGGGACAAATGAAACTAAAATAATCAGGGCTCTAGAATCTCATAACAAAGCAAAATATCAGGTGCACTAAAGAGTAAAATTAAAAATTTAAGAAAGAAGCAAGGCATGGAGGCACACACTTTAATCCCAGTATCTTGAGAGGCTGAGGCAGGAGGACTGCAAGTTCAAAACCAATCTCAGAGACTTAGCAAGACCCTATGTCTAAAATAAAAAAGTACAAAGGGCTAGGATATGGCTTAGGGCTTAGGTGCCCATCCCTGGTACACCCCCCCCCAAAAAAAAAAAACTACTTAGGAGCAGGTAGTATATAAATACATGAAAAATATTTGACAGGACTGGTAATTAATAAAACAACAAAAACAAAACACAGTGAAAAGCCTAATACTTTGTGAGAGAGAAATGGGCACCATTATACAATGTTACCAGGCCTATGAATAGATACAACATTTTTACAGAACAATTTGTATTACAGTTTAAAAGACACACCACTTCTACTGGGTGTGGTGGTACACTCCTGTAATGCCAGCTACTCAGAAAGCTGAGGACCACAAGTTCCAGGCCAGCCTCGGCAACTTGGTGAGACACTGTCTCAAAATAAAAATTGAAAAAGGTCTGGGGATGTAGCTCAGTGGTAGAATCTTTGCCTAGCATCCACGAAGCCTTGGGTTCAATCCCCAGCACCAAAAACAAAAAACAAAACAGTATTGTTTTATAAACTGCAAACAACCTAAATGTCATCAATAACAACGAATAAAAATGTTAGACTCTCATAAATCTATTAGAAGTAATGCAGAGATGGGTGCAGCGGAACACTCTGTGAACCCAACTACTTAGGAGGCTGAGACAGGAGGATCACCAACTTTCAGGCCAGCTTGGGCAACCTGGTGAGACCCTATTCCAAAATACAAAAATAAAAAAGGGACTGGAGCTGGAACTCAGTGCTAGAGTACCCCTGAGTTCAATCCCCAGTACCAAAAAACAAATAATTTTAAAAACTGCAGAGATATTCATTATTGACATAAAAAGAAATGGTCATGACATTTTGCATGTCAGCTCCATTTCAACAATGACCTTGGATGTTTTATTTCTAGTACCTTGAACAGTGCTTTGTACTAAACTGACGCTCATAACCATTTATTAATTAGATGAATTTGAAAAGGTTTCCCCCTTCTTTTCTTGCTCTCGCTGTCTCTCTGACACACAGAGAGATATAACTGGAATGACAGTCACAAAAGATTAACAAGGTAATGTTTGGGTATACGTATTTTTAACTCTCTTCTTTATTCCTCTCCATATTGCCTAAATTCATTATATAGTGAGCATTTTTATTTTTATGACTGGAGAAAGTAACACTTTTTTTTTTTTAAAGAACCCATACATATACTTAAAATGAACACCAGTACATGTTCAGTACCTACAACTCAAAAACTCCAAAAACCAATATCAACAATATGGAAGTGGCATGTTTTCTTTCACTTTCAAAGAAATATCAATGTATACTGTACAAGGAGCATCTTTCTATAGCATCAGGAAGTGCCACACTCTATTAATAAAAAGCAATGTTTTCAAAAAGAAAAGCACACCTTTTTTTTTTTTTTTTCTGTAGTAAAAGGGGGAAAAAAACCTAGAAGAAACAAATTTCTTCAAGTCCTCTGGTCTCCTAAGAGACTCCCTGTTAGGATAAAGTTTAAAAATGTTCTTTATTTTTACTTTTTTCCTCCCAGGCTAAAAGCCAAGTGCATCCACATCAGTAATGTGCGCTACACAATTCTTTCATTTATTTACGCAGGCAAACTTAATTTTAGAGACACTGAGTGAAATATCAAAACTAGCCACAAATCGCATGTCTCCACCTTTTCACCCTATTCTGTTTTATTCACAGGCTTTATAGCTACCCGGAATAAACTTCTTTGAATTTTTGTCATCGTATCTTCCTTCAAGAATGTAAGCTCCATGAGGACAGGAATTATGTCTTGCTCACCAAATTGTGTCTTGCTCAGCCAAGAACAGTAAATGGTATCTTGTCGGCCTCAAGAAGTATTTGTTAAATACTGTAGAGATAAGGAGGGCAGGAGAAGGGTACAAATCTAAACAAGACAATAAATCAGGAACTAGAAGAAAAAAAGAAAACCATACTGAAATGTAGACACTAAGAATGACTCAAAGCTATAACAACCAGATCAGAGGTTTAGTGGACATTTTTCAAGGTGGACAGGTGCTTCACACCTATCAGAGCGCACTGAACACTTCCAGGAAGAAGAAAATCCACAGGGAGATCTCCAGGTAGCTGTGACCAGCTCCCGGAAGAGTGGAATCGATCATCACCGTAACAGAAATGTGGTCCATGCCGAGAGAAAAAAACAATACACCATACATCTTGGCCCAGATGAAAAAAATCACACAAATCCCAGTACAATCAGTACAAGCAATCTGATATGTAAGGAACAGCCTTCTTTCCCCCTGGCTTTTCAATAGCCTGCAACCCCTTCACTGGTCACTTTTCCTACCCAAGGACCCTCGCTCCTCACCCCATCCTGTATAAGGGAAGAGGGGATGGAGGGAAGCGTCTGAGAACTAGCTTTCTTCACCCCTCCCAAGCACAGTCCCCTCCAAAACACAAATACCTCCCACTCCCGCCTTTCCCCGAGGCCCAGACCCTAGCCGCGAGCCCCTCCGGCTGCCCCTCACTCACGTGTAGATGATGGCCATGAAATGCATCAGCCACAGCACCAAGAAGAGGACGAACCCGAACACGGCCATTCCCTCTAGGGCCAGGTCCAGCAGCGCCATCCCCCGGCCCGCCGGCCCGGCCCGGCCCGCTCCGGCTGCCGCCGCGGACAGCGCTCCTGCCGGAGGAGGACAGGGTGGGCGCCCGGTGCGGGGGCGCGGGAAGCGAGAGGAAGGTGGGGAGAGGAAGGGGCGGAGGGGGGTGGGGACGGAAGGGGCGGGCAGGGCCTGCGCGCCCCCGCCCACGGGCACTCGCCCGCGCACTGTCCTCGGCGCGCTCGCGGCTGCGGGCGCTGCGGTGGCCGGGCTCCGTGATCTGGGCTGCCGCTGCCCGTGGCTCTGATTCGTGTGTCCAGACCTTTGCGGCCGCTGGCCGGACCCTGTGCACCGCCGCCGCCCTGCCTCCCCGCTGCCCTGCTTCCTCGCCGCTGGGCTCCGGGCGGTGCAGCTCCGCCGTCCTGCTCCGCCGCCGCGGCTCCGCGCACTAATCGAAACCAGCGGATCGCGCCCCGACTCCTCGGCGGTGCCCGCCCCGCCCCCGCCCTCCGGAACGGCGGCTCCCGCCCCTCGGAGGGGCGGTGCACCCTCTCCTCCCCGCCTACCCCGCCGCTCGCGCGCCCGCTGCGTCGCCGGCGCGAGCGCGCCCCTGGGCGGCTTGTGCTGGACGCGCGCCGGGCTTTCCCCGGGCTGCTCTGTCCAGATGCCGCCCACCGAGCCTCCAAGGCGCCGGGAACGGGCTGCCTTACAGCTTGAGCTGTGCTCGTTCCTTGGCGGCGGCGGTGACTCGGGAACCGGGTGCCGGGATCGGAGGCTGCTCCTCCTCTCTCCGGCTCTGCAGTCCCGTGGTTCCCCCAGAAAAAAAGACACGGTTAGCTTCCCGACCTTGTCTCGAAATTCATCTCTCAACGCCGCGTCTGCAGCCTCCCCACCCGGCGTCGCTCCGAGCGGCTAGGCCCTCCTCCAGGCCACGTTCAAGGACCCGAGGGTTTCCCCTAGACTACCCCCCCACACACCGCGCGTCACCCCCTGCGCTTAATGCTTAGGAATTTTGGTTCCAAACGAACCCAAGAATTAAATCTCCGTGTGCCTCACAGATCTTTAAGCATCTTAGGGACATTATGTAATAAAATTCTCAAACTCAAAGTGTACAGAATTAGGTTGAAATTGAAACCTCCCAGGACTGCACTGTTGCGGACGGTAGCCACAAGAGGTTAAGTGAGCGCTTGAAATGCAGCTGGTTCGAAAGCGGTTGTGCTGTTAGTGTTGACAATACACCGTGCATGTAGATCATCTGGTTAATAAATCTTACATCGATTACACGCTGAAATGGTAAGTTTGGGATATATTGCGTTAAGTTAGTTTCACATTTTAAAAAAAAAGTTTTTTGAAAAAAAGTGACTAGCTACTAGAAAAATTTTATTAAACATGTGGATTGCACTGCTTTAGAATGGAAAAGAGAGTTACTTCAGAAAATAACGTAACTTAGTGTTTATCCTAAGTCCAGGGAGGTGCTAGTAATAAATGTTTCCGTTTATTTCTTTAGCCTAGATGAGTTTATGTTGTTTTCGATTGTTCTACATTTAAACAGTGTTTATTATTTCAAGTGATTTCCTTTTAAATAATCCATGACCTCCCTTGAGAGGTTTTAGAATTGAATTCAGTTTCGAAAAGTAGTTATTTATTTTATTATTACTATTTATTGTAGTTACTAGTGATAGAGATACTGCAATCTTTGATTAAATGATAAACTACAGTTTTTTACAGATTTACTAAAAATAGTAAATCTGTGTTGAGAACCAATGCTGAATGCTCGATGCCCTTTGTTCTTCTAGTGTAAAGAGAGACCAGTGCTTAGAAATTAAATTTTTAGTGTTGAGAACTACTGGTTGATAAAGTTATAGCAGAATAAAAGCCTAACATTGAAATAACTACAAATAGAAATTTTAGCCTGTAATCCCAGCGCCTGGAGAGGCGGAGGAAGGAGGATTGCAATTCAAAGCCAGCCTCAGAAGTTTAGCCAGGCCCTAAGCAATTTAGCAAGACCCTGTCTCTAAAATAAAAGATAAAAAGGACTGGGAATGTGGCTCAGTGGCTAAGCACCCCTGGGTTCAATTCCCGGTAACCCCCCCCCCCCAATTTAAAATGTCATTATTGTAGTTAATCGGGTCTAAGACACTTTTAAAAAAAATGTATTTTAACATTTCTGAAATGCAAATGCATCTCACAGTCAATGACATCTTACAAAAAATAGGATATTTTCCCCCTTTCTAATGTGCATCTTAGTGATATGTATAATAATTTTGCATCTTATAATTCATGTCATCTTTGATTTGGTGAACTCCATCAGTTGCTCCGTTTAAACATTTTGTTACATTTTGCATTTTTCCAAAATGTTTTCTGCAGACTTAAAATAGAGTTGAACAATAACACAGAAAGTGAAGCCAAAGAAAGTTATAGCGTGCTTAAGAGTTAACCAGAATTGCTGTAATGGAGTGTAATCAGCTAGAGATCAGCTTTATCATACTTGACCCTAGTTAAATTAAATCTGCCCAAACCTGGTTTTTAAACAACAGCTTTAGAATAATAATCCTAATATTCTGTAGATTATGTACTTTCCAAAGCCTAAATTTCCTCCATGTAGTGTGGCAGCAAAGACCCTGATTGCTAATCTCCCGTGGGACAGTTAACTTGTTAAAAATATATTTGTTTGTTTGTTTGTTTAAAGGGGCTTCCATTCCAGAAAAACAATTCCATCAAGTTCAGCACTTCTGACTTTATCCAGTGGTGATTCAGTAACATTTGATATATATTAGATTGATGTATATTATGGAGCAAACAAAACCCAAGTTCAACTCTTAATGACCATAGGTAGTTTATCAAACCTTAATGAAAAAATAATTCAAAATGTCTGGTTCAAACCAAGTGGTTGAAGAACATTTTTGGCTTGAACCAAACCCAAACCAAAATAATTTAATTATAACCAATTCTAAATTATAACTGAAATGAAACTGTATTGGTTTAATATCCCAGAAAAGAGCAATGGACTGGGAGAACACAGGTACATAAGTTATTTCAGAGAAACAAAACAATTTAACCTGCCATTTGATACGTAGTTACATTTTGCCCAAAGTGCCTATATCATGTTATATTTTTTAAAGGTTATCCCATTTTGGATAATTAGGATTCTTGATTTGGGATGTGTCTAAGAAAAATATCATCTGTGATAAGATTTCTAGAAAAAGCCAATATGAAAAATTTCTACATACCATATGATTTCAACTATATGACTCTCTGGGAAAAAAAAGCAAAAATATGGAGATAGTAAAAAATTAGCAGTTGCCAAGGGATAGAAGGGAAGGAAGAATAAGCAGAGCACAGAGGATTTGGGGGTAGTAAAATTATTTTATGTGAGTCTATGATGGTGGATACATGCCATACAGTTGTCAGACCCCCAGAAAGTACACCAAGAGTGAATCCTAATATAAACCATGAACTTTAGGTGATAATGATACATTGATGTAGGTTTATCAATTGTAACAAATATAACACTCCAATAGGCCATGTTGATAGAGGAGGCTGTGGGAGAGGGAGGTATATATATGGAAATGCTGTAATTTCTAGTCAGTTTTGCGGAGAACCTTAAATCTACTCTTAAAAAAATTATTTTAAATCATAGCGGCCCTTGCCTGTAATCCCAGTGGCTCAGGAGGCTGAGGCAGAAGGACTGCAAGTTTAAGGCCAGCCTCAGCTATTTAGCAAGGCTGTAAGCAACTTGGTAAAACCCTGTCTCAAAATAAAAAATAAAAAAGGCTGGGGATGTAGCTCAGTGGTAAAGGGCCCCTAGGTTCAATCTCCAGTACAAAACAAAAGGGGGGTATTTTTTTTAAATTATTGTACACTTATATACATTATATAAATAATATTTATCATATTTAAATATTTAACTTGACATTGTGTGTGTGTGTGTGTGTGTGTGTGTGTGTGTGTGTGTGTAAGTGCTGCAAGTGTCTGAATAAACAAGATAAACTAGTTTACCATGAGATCCCAGGGCTTTGCACCTTGTAGACACTCAAATATTTGGTGAATGCTTGAATAAATAAACTAATCTACATTGACAAAAATCAATGGGAAAAATTTTCACCTTGTAAACATTTTAAAAGTTTTTCTTTGTGAAAAAATAACCATTAACCACCATATTCCCTCCTTTAGCTTACAAAATTAAGTCACAGAGATAGAATAGAAGTAACTGTGTAGGAGCTGGGGGCTCTAGGTTCCATCCTCAGCAAAATAAATAAAGTAACTAGGCATCTGTTCACTTAAACTCAGCCTGAAGACCTACAACAAAGCTCCTGCTCTATCTGACAGAGTCAGTAAGCAGTGTTCATTTCAATATTGGACATATTTTCCATCTTTGTTATTATTATAAGAAACTTTCATATAAACATTTTAGAAATCACAGTTCAGTTTCTTACATTTAATCTGTTGTTTTAAAAAGGTAGGCGTGTTGTAAAACTTCAGCCCCATAAAAACATTTTAAACCAAGGTGAGAAAAGGTGATCCCTCCAAAGTGAGTAAATTTGAAGTTTCAAAAACAAAATGAGAATCAATTGCAAAGAGAAACAATGATTCTTGTCTTGCATTATTTTCTAGGCCTGTTTGGAATCAGTAGAAAAATACCTTATCTATGTATCAGCTCAGGTGATTAACTTACATTGGTTTGTCCATGAAGTAGTATCTTTGTAAAAACCTTCAGATCCAAAGATAAGTTACTACCCTGATCACCCTTCAGATGCTACAAAAGTTCCAGGCAGGTTGTCAGTTCATGGCCTGATCTTGTTGATAAACACTTGGTGCTGTGTTTACATTTGTGGGCGTGGTCCTGGGCAGAGCCTGCAGGTCACTGCAGTTCACATCATCCTAGGCTGCTTTCCCAACTCTTATCCAAATGCTCCATTGAAATCTATTTTACCACATACTCATTTTTCTTTTAAAATGTCATATTTGAGGGCTAGGGATATAGTTCATTGGTAGTATTTGTCTAGCCCTGGGTCCAATCCCTAGCACCACCCAAAAAAATTTTTAAATTAGATTTGATTTCATTTTACCCCACAGTTTACTAGGTTGACGCATTTATGTTCTTTCTTAAAGGAATCTAAATTTAAAAGATTTCCAAATATGACCCACATAAATATCAACTACTTTTTTAAAGATCTTTTTAAAAATTCTTTCTTTTTAGATAGATGGATAGTTATGCCTCAGTCCGGTTTATTTAGTACAGTTCAGGATGTTAGAATTGTCACCTTGGTTGTGTGTGTGTGTATGCGTGTGTGCGCGGGTACGCGCTTTGTGGGGGCTGTTATGAAAACAAATAATAAACTTATTGTGGAGAGAGAAAGAGACAGGGGTGGGAGAGAAATATTTATTAAATATAAGAAAAATTACTATGTGCCAGCAAATTAAAAAATATATTAACAGTCATGAAATGTATAATTAGAAGCTCAAAAGATTAAGTAAACTACCCAGTTGATATATCGATGGAGTTTGGACCCAGGTCTGTCAGACTTCGAAGTTAATGCCATATAAGTAAACATGACAGTGTAGAGTTAATTTAAACAATATACAGTAGATGCTCATCCTCAAAGTTCCATTTGCAAAGTAATGCTGTCTAGCATTTGTTAGTTTGGTAAGCAATGTTATATATAAGTCAGTGTCACTATCTGAGAATTAGGAAACTATATTTTTTAATTTTTTTTCAGCTAAGATGCACTGTTAATTTAAACATCTTGTTCTTTCCTTTTATCGCATCATTTACTTCAATTAAAAGGAATTTCATGAAATATATTATCATTTTAAAATAATTCATCTAAGAAAATAAGAAACAAATGGAAGAATTTTAAAAAAGGATTTTTTTTCATAATTTTTTTTTCATAAAATAATTTAAGAAAATACCAATAAAGTCTGTTTTTCATTACAATATTTCAAAGAATTACCAATAATATGGTTAAAATGTGAATTTAACTTTTACTAAAGAACAGAGCTGTTGAGATAAACTAGACTTCCTGAGTTTAGAATTTCTACAAAATATCTTCTATTTTAAGAATGTTTTGTTTTAGGATACCATGCAGATGCTTCGTTAAGCACATACTCCTTGAAGGGCAGACTGGCTGGGTTTAAATCCCAGCCCTGTGGTGGGCTTCATCTATAATCTCAGCTGCTCAGGAGACAGAGGCAAGAGAATCCCTCAAGTTCAAGAGTTCAAAGCCAGCAAGAGTTCAAAGCCAGAATTTTTATATATATGTGTGTGTGTGTATATATATATATATATATATATATATATATATATATGCAATATAGTGAGATCTTATCCCCAAACACTGAAGCTCAGTTTCACTGCTTACTAGTTACATGACAGAGCAAACCACTTAACCTCTTACCCCAGTGTTCTTGTCTATAAAATGAGTTGTTAACATATGTAAAAAATAATAGCCCAGGCTCATGTATATTCTATGAATTTCATTATTATTTCTTAATAAAGAAGATTCACTCATTTGGCATCTCGTTCACTCATTTTTTGTTTTCTTGAGTTCTTCCTTTACTATTTCTACCTGTTTTTAAAAGTTGGGTATATGTGCTGGGGTTGTAGCTCAGTGGTAGAGCACTTGCCTAGCATGTGTGAGGCACTGGGTTGGATTCTCAGCACTCCATATAAAAAAATAAATAGGGGCTGGGGATGTGGCTCAAGCGGTAGCACGCTCGCCTGGCATGCCTGCGGCCCAGGTTTGATCCTCAGCACCACATACAGACAAAGATGTTGTGTCCGCCGATCTCTCTCTCTCCCTCTCTCTCTTTAAAAAATAAATAAATAAATAAATAAATAAATAAATAAAATAAAGGTCCATCGACAACTAGAAAAAAATATTGAAAAAAAAGTTAGCTATAGTTCTAAGGATATTTTTTAGCAAATCAGTTTCTCCATGACAGAAACATAGAGTACTTCATAACTCTTGCTTATTACACAGGCAGAATGTCCTATAGATTTCTTCCTTTTGATAATATACCTGATTTGGTCAATCAGAAACAAATGCAATTAGATGACAATTGATTAAAACAGGAGAAATATAATTAAACAGTAAGGAACAAACAAATAGACTTTTATTCCATGGGAAAACGAAATTTCAGGCCTGAAATTATACTACACAACTGAAGTATAAGATTAGAAAGGTATACAAGTACTTTAAAACACACACACACACACACACACACACACACACACATATGTTGTAGATGGACACAATGCCTTTATTTTATGTATTTATTTTTATGTGGTACTGAGGATTGAACCCAGTGCCTCATACGTGCAAGGCAAGCGTTCTACCACTGAGCTATAACCCCAGCCCTACAGGTACTTTTTGACATACAAGAAACAGTGATATCAAATAGATGTTAAAATTATTTTGGGTAATAAATGCCTTAGGAAATACTAAAAATAAAATATATCAGAATCAACACAAGGCAAAGTTTTCAGAGTCAAGTTTATATAAACTCTTTTCTAGTCCAGAATTAGCAGAAACCAATTAGTAATATTTATATGAATGGTACCAAACAATGAATTTGTGAAGAATAGAGCCCTCTCTCAAGTCTCGTAATTTTAGGGTTCAAAAATCATGTCTGAGGGCTGGGAATATATCTCAATTCATGCACAAGGCTCTGTGATCAATTCCCAGCACCACCAAAAAAAAAAAAAAAAGCCACAAAAAATCATATCTGATTATTTTAAGCCTTGTGGTTATGCATTGTAGTATCATCTCCAACATGAAAAAGCATGCAACAATTCATTTTGCAATTCAAAGAAACAGGAACAATTATCAGGGCCTTGTGGATCATGTAAGTTCATTAAACTCAATTGCTCATCTGAACAATTTGGGATCATTTAGACTTGGGAGCCTTCTTTAATGGTCAATCACTATACAATAAAAAATATTGAGTAAAATTATTTAAACATTCTATTCAGATGATGAAGCAACATAAATGAATGGACTTCTTATCTAGTTATTTCTTTTCCTTTATTCCTTGGCCAAAAAAATATTAAAATGTATTACATTTTAAGCACACAGTGTTCTCATGCTTTGTGTACAAGTTAAAAATGATATAGTCCCCCCCCCCAAAAAAAAAAAAAAAAAAGTTCACAGTCTGCTGTGGAGGATAAATAAAAACATTATTGTAATGCAATGAGTGTTGATATAGAGGTATGGATGAGGAGAATTGTTTTGGCTTTGGGAATGATTGCTTTTATTTTCAAAAGTCTAGAAAGACTTTATGGAGAAGTTCACCTATGTCCCAGAAAAACAAACAAACAAAAAAAAAACTTAAGATTTCCAGGCAGAGAGAGTGAAAGCAGGATGTCTCCTGTGGTTACTTTTTGAATCTAAGTAACTTAAACAACTGAAGAATTCAGGGAGCCTGTTGGGAGCCAGGCAGAAAACAGTCTGAATGGACACAATTTGAGAAACAGTTGACCTTGGTTAACTACTAAGTTAATTGATATGTAGCTATAAACCCAGTTAGAGGGAACATGACCATATACATTATTTATCTAAAACAGGATACTTTTGAGAAAGAAAGGGGCACTATTAACAATTGGGCTAGCAGAACTATTGTAAACTGAGACTGTCCCAGGCAAGCTAGTCATACAGTCACAGTCTATTTAAAGGACACAGGAGTCAGGCAAAGCTCACCCGGGCTCTTGCTCCATTTTCTTGGGTAGTCTTGCCTCCCTCCTTCTCTATATATTAGCTTTGT
Source organism: Urocitellus parryii (assembly GCF_045843805.1). Taxonomy (NCBI): domain Eukaryota; kingdom Metazoa; phylum Chordata; class Mammalia; order Rodentia; family Sciuridae; genus Urocitellus; species Urocitellus parryii. The sequence continues at coordinate 189,888,499 of NC_135534.1, read as the reverse complement.
CTTTCACCTGACTTGCTCATGGTTTAAAATGGCCACCAACAATTACACGTACTTCACAGTTTTCGCTTCATATTCAGGAAGAGAGAATGTGTTAGTTATTCTCAAGTATCTAATAAAAATCTTAATTTTCTTTTTTACAAATTGCATACCCTTGAATATCATTTGCTAATTAGCTTAGGCTATGGCAAGCAAGTTTAGAATGGTCAAATTAGGATCAATTGAAGCATGGCTGTAATAGATGAGGGATAAATAGCATTAGAGAGGAAACCACCAGGCCCACAACACTGAGTTTATCCAAAACAATGGAGAACTTCTAGGACATCTTAAATACAAAGATCTCAGGTAACCACTTTGACCTTTGTATTTTGTTTTTAAAACAACAGCTTGCTAGGTGTGGTGGCGCATATCTATAATCCAGTGATTTGGAAGGATGAGACAGGATTGCAAGTTTAAGGCCAGCCTCAGCAATTTAGTGAAGCCCTAAGCAACTTAGCAAGACCCTGTCTCAAAATTTTAAAAAAAGCTAGGGATGTAGCTCAGGCCCGGGTTCAATCCTCAGTACCAAAAAGCTAATTAATTAATTAATTTAAAAATAAACCATCTTTATTGAGATAGTTACACAGCATGAAATTCACTCTTTTAAAGTATATAATTCAGTGACTTTTAGTTTATTCAGAGTTCTGCAACCATTACCACCTATGTTACCCAGCTTTTGTCACTGTGACCAAAATACTTGAAAGCAAACTTAAAATGGGGGAAGTTTATTTGGAGCTCACAGTTTTGGAGACCCCAATCCATGGTTGGTTGATTCCTTTGCTCTGGGCCAGAGAGAGGAAGAACATCATGGAAGAAAGGCATGGTAGAGGAAAGGTGCTCACTGCATGGCAACCAGGAAGGAGAGAGATAGACAGAGACAGAGGAAGGGGCCAGAGACAGAGTTCAAGGCCATCTAAGGCCATGCCACTTGGATGGCCAGGCCCCAGCTTCCTCCAACTAGGTCCACTTTCCTAGTAGTCCATTCAGGTATTAATGGATTATTCCAGCAAGTAGATTAATCCACTGGTGTAGTCAGAATATGAATCATTTCCTAAAAGCCCCACCTCTAATGCTTGCTGTATGCTTTCTCTATGTGAGCTTTTGGAAACATTCTAGTTCCAAACCATAATATCACCTAATTTCAGAACATTTTCAATCCTGCAAAAAGAAACCCCACACCCCAAAGCAGTCATTTCTCATTCCCACTACACCCAGCCCCTGGAAACCACTAATTTAATTTATCTTTATAGAGATTTGCCTATCTTGGAAAATTCATAGAAATGGAATTATATAATAGGTAACTTTGTGACTTTTGTGACATTCTTTCACAGTATAATGTTTTTAAGGTCATTCATTCTGAAACATGTTATCAGTACTTTATTTCTTTTTATAGTCAAATAATATTCCATTGTATGGAAATACCACATTTTGCTGTCCATTCATCAGTTGACTTGAATTTGGATGGTTTCCATTCTTTGGCTATTGCAGATAATGCTATGATGAATGCAGGTTTTGTGTAGACATGTATTTTTATTTTTCTTTGTTATATAGCTAGGAGTTCTGGGTTGTATGGTAACTTTATAACCTTTTAAGGAACTGCCAGTGGCTCTACCACTCTACAATACCAGCAGCAGTATATGTCAGTTCTCATTTCCCCCCATCCTCACCAAAGTTTGTTATAGTCATTGTAGTAAGTGTGATATGGTATCTCACTGTGGTATTGATTTCATTTACTTAGTGGCTGATAACATGGATCATATTTATATGTGTTTATTTGCATTTGTATATTTTTTGGTAAAATGTCTATTAAAATTCCTTGTTGAATTTCCAGGTGCGTTTTTATCTTTTCATTATTGAGTTGTAAGAGTTCTTTATGTACTCTAGATACAAGTTCCCTAACAATTATATGGTTTGTAAATACTGTCTCCTATCTGTGGGTTGACTTTTCCCTTTCTTGATTCTATCATAGGAAGCACAAAGCTTTTTGTATTGATAGTCCAATTTATCTATTTTTTTCTTTTGTCACTTGTGCTTTAGTGTCATATCCAAGAAATCATTGCCTAATTCAAGATCACAAGTTTCACACTTTTGTTTTCTTCTAAGAACTTTATAATTTTAGCTGCTATATTTAGGTCTTTGTTTCAGTTTCAGTTGGCTTTTACATACAGTGTTAGATAGGGGTCCAACTTCATTCTTTTGCATGTGGATATCTGATTTTTCCCTAGCACTATTCTTTCCCTACTGAATGATCTTGGCACCCTTGTCAAAAATCAGTTGAATATAGATCTAAAAATTTATTTTTAGACTTGAAATTCTACCTCATTGATTTATATATCTATCTTTACACCAGTACCACATGATCTTGATTTTTGTCAACTTGTAATAAGTTGAAATTAGGAAGTAATAGTACTCCAACTTTGTTCTTGTTTTTCAAGATCATTTTGATTCTTCAATGTCTCTCACATTTCAGTATGAATTTTAGGGTCAGCTTGACAATTTCTGCAAAAATGCTGGGGTTTTTTTTTTGTTGTTGTTTGTTTGTTTGTTTTGCTTTGTTTTACGGTGGTTGCATTGAATCTGTAGATCAATTTGGTTAGTAGTGTATCTTAATAATATTAGATTTGACCCATGATTGTAAAGACTTATCTCCAGCTTTGGCATTCTATTAGACAGTTTCCATCACTGACAAAATACCTGAAAAAATCAACTTGGAGGAGGAAAGATTTACTTTGACTCACAGTTTCAGTCAAGGGTCAGCTCTTTCCATTGTTTCTGGGCCTGTGGTGAAGCAGTGTATCATGGTGGAAGGCTGTGGTAGATCAAAGCTACTCACCTCTTGACTTCCAAGGAAACAGAGCGGGAGAAAGAGAGCCAGAGAGAAAGGGAGAGGAGGGAGCTAGGGAGAAGAAATCCCCTTCCAGGGCATGCCCTCAGTGGCCTGCTTTCTCCAGTTAAGCCCCTTCTCCTACTCTTTTCTCCACCTCCCAATGTCATCAGCTAGAAAATAATCAATGATTGGTCCATTGATGAGGTCAGAGTTTTCATGATCCAACTGCCTCCCAAGAGCCCTACCTCTGAACACTGCTGCACTGGAGACCAAGCCCTTAGCTTGTGCCTTTGGGGGACATTTCATATCCAAGCCATAAACTGTTTTCATACTGGCTAGAGTTTATTGGAAATTCTGTTTAACTAGGCTCTAGGTGTAGAAAAATAGTGGGTAAAAACGGTTCAAAATAGTTTAAATAAAAATAGTTTAAACAAATTCCACTATTATGTATAACTATAATACACCAATAAAACTTGGAAGTTATCATCAATTAAGTTTAAAATATACTGTTTATTTTTCTTTTTCTCAGCCCGTTAGCCTCACTATTTATACTCTAAGGGTAAATAAGCCTTTAGAAAGTTATTCTAAGGGTTAAAAATGATGATGGTAATGATTTGTCCAAAACCATCATGCTAAAGGAAGAGGAATGAATTCTTAAATAATCTAGAATGCTTGCATGTAGATGAGTTATTTTTACCAAATTTCTTTTATGTGCACATTAGGCATAATTAAGAAGTTGTTAAGCAATTTTCTATTTAGGTTGCCTATTTCCACAGTTGTGGTCCATAGGGAGGCAATCTTATTCCCCACAGCTCAAAGCAGAGCCCCATCATTAGGCCTTGTATTTATTCCTTTATAAGTTATTTTATAATGAGGTAGATCAAATAGATTAAAGTGAACTGTGTGATGAACTGTATGACCATTTGACAGGGCAGTGAAAGAGGAGGGGTATTACAAATAATCCATAGAGTTGGCAACGAGAGGTTTTGGGGTGCCTAACTGACATATTAATGAAGCACAGGGGAGTTAAATAATTTACCCAAGTTCAAACAGATAATAAATAGATATGAGGCTTGGATTTTTAAAAATTTGTGAATTGATAACATCATAGCAAAGAGGGTCTTATTTTAACAACTTGAACTCTCTTCTGGGAGAGTTTTGAAATTCACTTTGGCTCTTCAATCCTCATTATTGCTGCTCCAGGCCAAAGGTTCTCAGACTTCAATATGCATGGGGGGAATCTGCTGGGGACCTTCGCAAATATAGATTCCAGTTCCATGGGTCTGGGGTGGAGCCTGAGATTCTACATTTTTAATAGACACCCAAGCAATGTCTAAGCTGGTCTATAAATCTTACTCCAAGAACTGAGGATCTAGCCACCTGTATTATCAACATCTGGATTAACAGTAAGATGTTTCTAAATGGTCTGCCTTCCAGATGATCAGGAGAATTTTGCAAAATGTTTTTTTTTTTTCTGTTTATTTGGGATTTTTGGTTTTGTTTTACTTTCTCAAAGTTGCTCCCAGTGTCCCCTCATTCCTATTCTTGTGTTTCTCTTTCCATACTCCATTATCCAATCTTTCTGTATCTATGGCATGTTGGCATTGTAAAAAGAATGTCTTTTTCTTTTTTCAGTGCTGGGGATTGAACATAGGCCCTCACACATGTTAAACAGGTACTCTACCATTGTTATATCCTTAGCTCCTAAAATTTGAACTTTATGTTAATTTGAGATATTTTACTGGCCACTTAGCATACGTGGAATAGTGAGAGTTGATCAATGTCCTAATGTAAGACTGACAAGGAAAGAAAAACTTTCACTAGCATTTACAAACTCCTTGAGTTACTCCTTGATCTGTAGCACTAACTAGCCTTTGCTTGTACATACATTTAACAATGAAACTGGATTCTTACCAGAGGACTATAAAATGTACAGGCAAGAAAGAGATAGCAAATAACCTAACATTCTAAAGAAACAAAAAGCTAGTCATTGCAATATGTTCGGCAATTCACAATTGTACAAAGACAGTCTGTTATTAAATCACTAGGCAAAAATGAATGAAAGGTAAATTTGAAAAATTTATGCCTTTCTTTGATTTGCATTTGAATTACTACATGACTAATGTTAATGAAGCTTCTGTTCCATACTGAATCAAATTATACCCTAGAATTTATTGAACATCCTTTTTTGGCTCCCAGTGTTGGAACACCCAACAGACTGACTAAGCCCATTTGTTTATTTATTACTTCAACAAATATTTATTGAGAATCTGTTATGTCATAGGTACTGTTTTGAGTGATGAGGAAATAGCAGTAAATAATACTAAGTTCCTATTCTCAACTCATATTCCAATGGAGCAGGTAGGCAATGAAAAATAAATACCTAGGATAGTGTGAAAGAAAGAATAGAGAGCAAACCTAGGTTCTGTAGTGATAAGTAGGGTTTCCTCTGTAGAAATGACTTTTGAGCCAAGACCTGAACAAAGTGAGGGACAGAAGTCTGAGTAGACCCCTCTCAAAAATAGGTAGTAAGTGCAAAATATATTGAATTGCAAAAGAAGTTAATTATATTGGAATATCATTTTACCCACAATTCACTAAATTAGTATGTATGGGTATAGATATACATTCACACACACTAGCACACATATTACCCAAATAGAACATTTTATCCAATGAAATAAAGACAATCATTAGATTGTTTAATCAAAAGACTAAACAAAACCAGAAGTCATAAAATGATATATTTAATTTTTTTTTTTTTTGTACTAGGGATTGAACCCAAGGGCATTCAACCACTAAGCCACATCCCCACATTCCCAGCCTTTTTATTTTTTATTTTGAGACAGGGTCTCACTAAGTTTCTTAGGGTCTGGCTAAGTTGCTGAGGCTGGCTTTGAACTTGTGATCCTCCTGCCTCAGCCTCTCCAGTCACTGAGTTTATAGATTTGTACCACTGCGACCAGCTTAAATGTATGTTAAAAATTTTATTTTAACTCAAAATCTTTTATTTGGATTTGAATTTATTGATTAATCTCATGTTCTCTTTCTTGCATCAACTTGGCATAAAATGCGTTTTCTAAGCCCCCCATTTAAAATGAGACTTTAATTTTTGAAACATTATTTATGATTTGTTAAGTAGAATGAAGACCTGAACAATTAAATAGCTTGAAAATAACCTCAACACAAACTCATTTTTGACTTTTTAGTTTTCCTCCAAAAATTTTTAGTTGCTTCTCTCACAGCTAAAGAAAATTTTTTAAAAAATCACATTTATTAAGTTTTTCCAAAGAATTTTTTAATAAATACTGACCTTTTTGCACTAATTTTGATCAATTTATGTACAATTTATTAAATTACTTAAATATAATAATAACAATTGATACAAAAAGATTTAGAATAAACACAATAGACTTGGAAGCATGAAACTCACCCAGTAGAAGTGGACTTGTGGATGCTGTAGTCATTCATTGTGTGTATTCCAGAGAAAGTGAACAGTGGTGGTTAATCTTATGAGTCAGCTAAGTGGAGGTTTGCTTTAGAAAGCATCTATTTTGAGTAAAGGTATATGTTTGTGTGTGTATGTGTTTGTATATGCAGAGAAACTTTCTGGCTGGATATTCAGGAAATTGCAAACTATGGTTGCCTCTAAGGAGGCTGACCAAAGTCTGACTCGGCAAAGAGAATTACTTCACATTGTATACTCACATACTGTTTGAATTTTTTGTCCATGTGTACATTTATTTTTCATTTAAAATGTTTTTAGAAATTATCTGTATTCTATTACAGATTGCTGCTTTTGTTAGTTAGACATTCTTTCTACTCCTTCCCCTGGTAGGACACCCTGAAACTCTTTCCCCATCCCATTCATTCTGTCATCCCCTGTGGAGAGTGACTGGTGCAGGGAAGAACATATGATATAGGTCAATTATGACTAGGCCAATCAGATTCTTTCCTGTGATTTTTTTCCTAATTAAAGCATCTTTCTGGTGAAGAAGCAAGTCCCAAAATAACATGACTCCCACTATCATAACCAAAAAAAAAGTTCAGATAATCTATAAAACATGTCTTCTTGAACCTATCATCACATAAGCCCAAAAGGAAACTGAATAAATTTAATTCCCATAGTGACAAACTCCTTCAAGGGGAGATGAAACACAAACTCTTCCACCTTTGGCAGATATTAGAGAAAGAGGTTGCTGCCATAAAAACAAATAAGAAGAATTTATCTAAAATGTTAATTCTTAAAGGACAAATGTGAACTAGTATATCATTTTGGAATGGCTAGATATTGGAGGAATTTGTACTCACTGGCAAAACCTATTCTATGACCTCCTTTTGATTACTCACAAGAAAGATGAGGACAGAGCAGGATACTTATGAGAACCCTCTTACGTGTTCCAGGCATGAAGAAGATAATTAGCTACTATTAGGGAACAGGTACAAAAATCTTACCTAGTTTCCTAGATCTTTCTCTCAAAGGAATAAAAAGTCTTAAGCCATTGGGAAGGGATAGTAATTTGTGGAGAGTGGTGATTTGGACCAGAGTCTTCTACTGCTTCAGAGCTGTGGCTGCACTTTTCCCTGGGAACATTCTGTGCAAAGGTGTAGGACAAGATTTCCAAGGAGCTATAGCAGTGCCCTGCCTGAGGAAGATCCATGCAGAGATGCAGAGTGTTTCATGCAAAGGCATGGAACAATAACAGTCTTAACCTTGAGCTCAGACAGCAGCTGCCAGGGATACAGAATTCTGAGCATAGCAAGATAACCACAAGATCTTGCATGTGCTGCAAACTTCAAGCCTGTCTGCTTTACAAAAATTTTCCCACAAATAATCTTTTGATGATAAAACCTATATGATAAATGTGCTGTAATAGCTCTGGGTCACTGTTCCTCCGTCAGAGGTCATAGTCCCACCTGGTCCAGCTTTTTCTTTGTAAATGCTTAGGTGTCTTTCTTAATCTGTATCGCCCCTCACTGGTTTCTAGGGTTTGGCCACACAGGTTGCGGCAGTAATTCTTTTTCTTTAATTTTATTTTTATTTGGAAAATGCTAATTGTATATATTTATGGAGTACAATGTGAGGTTTGATATATGTTTACATTGTGAAATGATTACATCAAGCTGATTAACATATACATCACCTAACATATTTATGTTTTACGGCAAAAACATTTAAAATCTACTTTTCTTAGCAATTTTGAAATATAATTATTTACTATAGTGGCCATTCTGTGAAATAGGTCTCTAAAACTTATTCCTTCTATCTAACTGAAAGTTTGTACCCTTTGATCAACATTGGTTTTTTTCCCATCTACCTACCTCCCCCAGCCTCTGATAACCACCAGGGCCAAGAAAAATACCATTGCCACTGGGAGAAGAGTAGAAGAAAATCATCTTACCAATAAGACAAAGGCAAAGACCTATTGCTGAGGTGGAAGGGATAGAAGCAAAAATTCTTTGCCCTTGAGGAAGGAAGAGAAAACTTCCTATGGGCTTATTATTGTTCATTGAAATGAGGTTGAGGTCTGCTACCCTTAAGAAAGCACAAAAAAATTCCCTCATTCCCAAGACCAACCATAGATACAAGGCAGAGTTTAACTGGCATGGGAACTCAAGGCAGAAATAGGAAGAAGAGACAGGAATGTGAAAGAACTATAACTCTGAGCACAAGAGCTTAGGGCCTGGCTGAAATGGAAGCTGGATCAGAACAACAGAGAATGCTGCTTGCTCCTATGAACCTCGTGTCAAGTAACAAGCAACAGCAATCTACCTCTTAGGGAGGTACAATAGCGTAAAGAGAGACCCTCTCTGGGCATAGGCTGTACCACTTGCATAAGGTAATAGCAACAAACTGCTGGAGGAATATGAAGACTGTGGTTCAGCAAAGATACTAGAAAAAACAACAAAATCCAAACTCAGCTCAATTCAAGACTAGGTTGACTCAATTCTCCATAATATTAGCCTGACAGAAGAAGAACTATACCTACTTTTTGGCATATGTACCATTAACTCATTCCTGGCATATGTACCATTAACTCATTCTTTTCTATGCACAGTGACTAGCATTAAATTTAAAAAAAAATGTGGATTACATGGAAATCAAGAAATTAAACTATCCATTACCCAGAAGTAAAACACTCAACAAAACCAGACACAGAGATTACATAGATCAGATGAAACTATCATGTAGGGACTTTAAAACAACAGGAATAATTATTCAAGAATCTAGTGAAAAATGGTACACAACATGCATGGACAGATGGTAGATTTCATTAAAGAAATGGAAACACTAAGAAGAAAATGAATAATTCCTTTAATGGTCCCAGCAGCAGACTGAATACAGCTAAGGAAAGAATTGATTAATAGAAGACATGTCTGCAGAAATTGTCCAAACTGAAACATTGAAGGGGAGGGGGAGAAAAATACAGAAGAGAGTATCTTAGAATTGTAATATCAAAAGCTTAATATAGGGGCTGGGGACGTGGCTCAAGCGGTAGCGCGCTCGCCTGGCATGCGTGAGGCCTGGGTTCGATCCTCAGCACCACATACAAAACAAAGATGTTGTGCCCGCCGAAAACTAAAAATTAAATATTGAAATTCTTTCTCTCTCTAAAAAAAAAAAAAAAGCTTAATATATGTGTAATTGGAGTACCAGAAGAAGAGAGAACAAGGCAGAAGAAATATTTGAAGAGATAATGGCCAATAGTTTTCTGATAACAAGACATAGATCCACAAATCCCAGAAAAACCACAATCAGGCCATTAAAACCCTTTATAAGTCCTGGTAACTTCATAGTCAAACTTCTGAAAATGAATGGGTAAAGAGAAAAATCTTGAAAGTAGCAAGAGGAAACAAATTGCATTCAGAGTTTTAAAGATGAGAACTACAAGAAAAAAATTTAATTAGAAAAAAATTACAGCATATTTATCATTAAAAACTATGAAAACCAAAAGACAACGAAACATCATGTTTAAAAAGAAAAGTAATAGAAATAGAACAAAACAAAAAAAAATCAAGAATGTAAGTCTAGAATCCTACATCCAGCCAAAATATCTTTCAAAAATAAAGGCTAAAGACTTTTTCTCAAGAAAAAGGATGAAAGTGTTACTGCTGTTTACCGGTGATGAGTTCTTGCTTCCCCAGTGCTGAAGTATAACACCAGAGAAGCAAGGAAAGGTTAGAGTGGAAAGTAGAAGCTTTATATTAAAGGACAGCAGAAAAGACTTCTCCCCGGAGGAAAAAGGGGACCCAAGAGGTGGAATCCATGGAAGGGGGAGGTCTTCCCTCTTTTATAGCTAAGGTCTACTTTCAGCTTTCCTGTATTCCTGTCGCCTACGTTTCTGTCATTTGTTCTGTTATCTAGCAGTGATGAAATGTAAGTGGGAAGGCCCAAAAGGTGAGGGACAGGTGGGCCTGAGGAGTAATCTGGGCAGGAAGGGCCTGGGGCTGCAGCTTTTTGATTAGCACCTTTTGCTAAGAGGTTTGCTGAGAGCTGCTTCATTAACATTTCCTTAGGATGGGCTCTGGGCCTTGGGAACATTAACCTTTCAGTTTCCCCAAGTGCTGCTCTGCTTTCCTGGGCTCCATTCTCCATTTGTTTACCTAACTACACTAACTACCTATCTTTAACTCTGGCTTCAAAAGGATTTATTGCCAGAAGTTCTATAGATTAAGAAATGTTACAGAAAGTTCACCAGATGGAAAAAATATGATACCAGATGAAAATCTGGACCTACACAAAGAAATGAGTATCAGAAATGATAACAATTATGATAAATACAATATTTTTTTTCTTGTTTTTAATCACTTTAAAAAAAAAAAAACAATAAGACCATTAGACCACAACTGCTGTTCATTTTCACTGGAGAGGCTTAAGAGAATAGAATCAATAAAGAGTAAATAAGCAGAGATGACAGATGGAGAGGGAGTGTGTATGACAACATTCAATTGCTTGGCTCCAGTGACCCTGAAAAGACAAACGTCATCTCTTTCCCATGATTTTGTTATGGGAGCTCATAAATTCTTTTTCTGCTTGAGCTAGAACACGTCATATTTCTGTCACTTATTTATTTATTTATTTTTGGTACCAGGGATTGAGCCCAAGAGCACTTAACCACTGAGCCACATCCCCTTTACATGTTTTATTTAGACAGGGTCTCGCTGAGTTGCATAGGGCCTTGCTAAATGGCTGAGGCTGGCTTTGAACTTGCAATCCTCCTTCCTCAGCCTCCCAAGTCACTGGCATTTCAGGCATGCACCACTGAGCCTAGCTTTCCTATATATTTGTAGCAAGGTGACTCTGGGTAAGACTGGACGCCAAGATTTTTTAATATTCAATAAAAAAAAGGATTGAAAAGGAACAAAGATAAGTTTTACAAAGACTCAGAGATGACTGATGTTGAAACTATTAGACTACCAGACTTCACCTAAACTGAACACTGACTTCCAAAATATAAACATTTTTTAAAGAGGTAGGGATTACAGACTTTGTGCACTGTGTCTTATTGGTTCCAAAGAACCAGATCATGCCTATGATTCCCTCCAGGCAATCCACTGACAATTGTCCACTGACATTTATGTTAGGAAAATGGTGTCCTTTTTTCAGTTAAATATAGAAGACATAGGGCTAGGGATATAGCTCAGCGGTAGAGCAATTACCTAGCAAGGCCTGAGGCTCTGGGTTCAATCCCTAGTACGTCCACCAAAATAATAGTAATAATAAAGACAAGGAAGACTTACATAGTTTTTAACAATGAAATTGGAGGGAAAATGGCCCTTCTTTCTGAGGCTAGAGGGTCAGTTTGGCCTTGACTTTGAGATGTGGGATGACCAGGAATAATTCCAGTGGTAGAATTGCAAATTAACTCTCCAGCCACAGAGGCAGTACTGAACCAAGCTTGAAGTTAGTCCTGTCAGGAAAAAAAGGCCTCAGGACAGATTTGGGTTTGTAACAATGGTTATAAGTTGTTCTCATTATTGCACCACCTTTTCACAATTCCTGAACCATAGTCCTGTGCCATTAAAAGTCACAGACTCATCTCTGAGCTGTGGTAAATTACACAATTTCCAAAGTGTGTTCTGCACTTTAGAAAAGTGTTCCTTACTTTGAGGGTCTCCTGGTGATACCAGATGTGATTTCCAAGAAAGTACCCTGTATCCAGTGGCTCAGCTATTTAATAAGAGTTGTAGCACAGGGTGCAGTGTGGAAAGTTTAGGAGGGGGCCACAAGGAAGATCATAATAAGCCTGTTCCTGAACACTCTGGAGCCTGCTCAGTGATTATGAAGACTATGCTTCCTTTCAATGGATGCCCCTGAAAGCAGAACTTATAACCTCGATTTGGAGGCAGGTAATCTTATTTGAGAGATGATCCAAGGGAGCAGGTAGAGTGAAACAGAGCAGGCTTACCTGTACAATGGGGTAAAATTTGATTTAAAATAATGTGGGCTATTTTTTTTTCTCTCTCTCTCTTTTGCTCAGATCATTCTCCCCACTATCCAAGAGCAGGAAGATATTTACACACACACACACACACACACACACACACACACAGTTAAATTACTTAGATTTGAGCTTTTGAGGAGTCCTTTATAAATTTATAGCAGAGACAATAATCTTGACAATTACGGTTTTCAACTTCATAAGCTTGATGCTTAAGATTAAAAAAAGTATAAAAAATTGGCCTTAAAAAACAAAGGCAAAGCTCAGGGATTCATGGTAGAATTTTACCATAAAACTTCTATATCAATGTGGGATCAATAAGGATAAATTTAAGAGCTGTTGGACTGATTAGCAGAGAAGGAAGGGGATGTAACTAGACCTCAGATATTGATTTCCTGGGAAGTTTCCTAAGAGTACCTGTTGGAGGTACAATGTTGGTGGTGGAGTAAAAGAAGGCTCAGGGCAGGAAACCCCTGATAGGGTTAAGGATATCCCCGAAGAACCCAGAAAATGCAAATCCCATAAGGAAACCAAGAGTCCTGTGTGGGATGTAAGAGGCAGTTGAATGGGAAGATGAGCCTGAGGGTAGTCAGCCCCACCTTGATCCTGCCCTCTCCAATGCATACTGGAGAAACTAGGTAAAAGGTCTTGAGTATGGCTGGGGATGTGGCTCAAGCCGTAGCGCGCTTGCCTGGCATGCGTGCGGCCCGGGTTCGATCCTCAGCACCACATACCAACAAAGATGTTGTGTCCACCGAGAACTAAAAAATAAATATTAACAATTCTCTCTCTCTCACTAAAAAAAAATTTAAAAAAAAAATTTAAAAAAAAAAAAAAGGTCTTGAGTACTCAAAGGTGTTGCACAAGGAAGTCCTGAGTTAGGTCACTATTCTAAAAAGGGCTTGGAATTAGTGGAAATGGGTGTAGGGTAGATGAATGACCCCCTCCCAGGTCATCCCTCTTTCTCAGCGCAACCCATATCCAATGGCTGATATGGAGATATGGAGACCCAGCCCTCTCACCCCAAATTGGATAATTCTGATGGTTTTCCCAGTTTCAGATAGAAACAAAATGGCAGCTTAGACTATATCACAGTGTAACTTCTTCCTCTGTTCAGTTTACTTTCTTCCCCTTCCCTTCACAGATGAAACACACAAGAGGACTCTGAGAAATCTCTGCATGCTCATCTCCGTCTAAGTCTGCTTCCTGGGGAATCCATTTGGCAATAGTCTTTCAAGCTGCTATGAGTATGAAAGACTTCATAAATCAGATGAAGGGTTTGGACTTTATTTTGAGGACAATGTGGAGTCATTGAAGGGTTTTAAGTAGGAGGTGGAGGGATCAGTTTGGGGTATTAGATCACTTGGATACAGCATGAAGAGTGGACTCAAAAGGGCCTGATTGGAGGCAGGATCACCACATGTATGGCTACTGAATCACAAGGGAAGAGAGAAGTGGCATGGATTTGTAGCTGTGACAATGGAGATGGAGATAAGCTGACAGATTCTCAAAATATTTAGGAGGTTCAATCAAAAGTACTGTTAGGTGGGTTTGAGGTGGCTAAGGGAACAAAGCACCAGGCAACCCGTGTGTGAAAGTGAAGTGGCACCCCCTTTCTCCACAGAAAAGTCTTAACTTTGTCTCTCCAGAAATCTTCACCCAGACTGATTTTAGGACTGTCAGCAAAAGACTCTCTGCAAAAGAGTCCATTGTAGATAAACTTCCTATTTTCGTGTTGCCCTGTTTTAATTGGCCACTGGCCAAGAAGATACCAGCACTCCAAGTACTGGAACCCTTACTAGTTTTTCACAAACATATCCAGTATAATACTTTGAAGAAATGTGCAAACAAGGCCTCTGGCCTTGAGCTGGGGCTTCATAGAGATGTCTATGTTTTTAAGATAAGTTACAATTGGGCTCCATGGTAACAGCTGGCAGGGGGAGGAAAGAAAGGGGAGAAGAAGCTCTCCCCTTCTCAGATATTGTCCTTGAAGGTTAACTTGCCCAGAATAGTGGGGGAAAAAAAAGCTGCTTTTATGTGACCTTCTGCAGACTGTGAACTTCTGAGCCCCTCCCCTTACATGCTGGGTATAAAATTTTGAAACTCCCTGGACTCGGGGTTCAGGGGATTGATTACAGCAAAAGCTGTGCCCTCTGAACCTGGCTGCAGCCAAATAAAGCTGTTTTCTGCTATCTTCGGTGCCTTGCCTCTTCTGTCCCTACAACAAAAGAACAACCAATTAGGCGCCGACAGACAAGCAATGATGGTGCCTCATAACCACCTGTCAATCAGCGAGGTCTCCTGACCAACCCTGGAAGGACATGGATCTCAGCAAGATCCCTCGATGAACTCCAGGAGGACAAGGGACCCTAAAAACCTCCCTTTCCTGTCTCAAGCCCTCCCTGCCTGCCCTAAGCCCAATAAAATTCCAATCTGGCTGAGCCTGGGCGCCATTCTCCTGGACCCGCTCTCTTGGACTGGAGGGTCTTGCCGGGGAGTGAATCTCAATAAAGCCTCCTTCAGCTGCTTTTAATCTGCCTCCTTTTGGTCACCGGTGCCTGACCTTACAAGTACTAACTGATTATACTTAGGAGTGACAGAGAAGAGTCAGAGATGATGTTCAGGTTTCTGGATTGGGCAACTAGTGATGCCATCATTGACTCCAATCCAAGTCACAGCTCTTAAAAAGGGAAGGAGGATACTTCCTACTTGTACGGTGTCTGAGCCCAATAATTTTCTAGGTCTGATGTGACAACCTTTTCCTACTCATTCCTGATAAGAGGTGTAGAAAGAGTTCCTCCTTCTACTGATCCCTGCAACTAGCAGAGAAAAGTGGGAAAACTGAGTCCTACTATTTAAAGTCTCCAAAACATACACAGCCAAGAAAAGAAAGCTAATTCAACATATGGGGAAATGGAAAAGAAACAATATAGTATAGAAGTTATAAGCATACATTCTGGAGTTAGTCTGTCTGAATCCAAATCTTGGTTTTATCATTATGACTTATGTCAATTTGGGCAGTTAGTAATTTCTCTCTGCCTTAGTTTCCTCCTTATCTATGAAGTATGGGTAATCCCAAAGGATTGTTACAAATCTTAATTAACACAAGTAAAATTCTTAAAACCATGTCTGCCATATAGTAATCACTTTAATAAATGCTATTATTTCACTACAATGTAAATGCTATGAAGATAGAGATTTGTCCTTTCTCTTTTTCCCTTGATGTTCAGA
Source organism: Urocitellus parryii (assembly GCF_045843805.1). Taxonomy (NCBI): domain Eukaryota; kingdom Metazoa; phylum Chordata; class Mammalia; order Rodentia; family Sciuridae; genus Urocitellus; species Urocitellus parryii. Next base: position 189,872,962 of record NC_135534.1, on the reverse strand, counting down.
ATAGTGACTAACTAAGGCCATATAATAAATATTTGCTAGATGAATGAAATTCTTGGGAGGAGAGTACTAATTGCCTACCTCAATATGTATTCTCCCTTCA